>NW_028296621.1:90000-397526 GCF_055471065.1 Atractosteus spatula | reverse complement strand
TTCAAAAATCTGCCTGCATGTTTGATTATTTTTGTTTTATTTAGAAAAAGTTCAATATTGATCATAACTAAAGAAATTTATGATCAGAAACAAAAACAAAATGTTGAAGATGCAACTCGATCTTGAATCAGAGCTGGGTGACACGGGCTTTTGTTCTGATATGGTTGTACGAGAAACAGGAGGAATCTCTTCTCTCCTATGGAGCATGAGCTGAATCAGGAATGAGACATGTCATATATCAACGCATGACCTACATCGTAAAACTAAAACTAAATTAAAAACTAACATTAAGTTATCAGAGACATTCATTTATATACAAACAAGAGACAGACAAAGCAATAATTCTACATTAACTTGTCCTGCACTGATCAGACTAATTGAAATGGTCTGATTCAGAGCCTGTGCAGCTTGTGCTAATACAACAACGCCAGTATTGAACCCTCAGCACCATACTGACTACTGAGCACAAGTTCAGCTGCTCTCCAGCTTTGTTACGCACGTTTTTTTATTGCAAATGGAGCTGATCTCCAGACAGTACAGTGTTAATTAGTCAGCAGCCTCTACTAGTAATACATCGCCCCTGTCCAAAATCTCTAGGTAAAAAAAACACATTTTATACATTTGTCTGCTTAAAGATATAATCTCTTTAAAAAAGACAAAGGGTTTGTGTGTCAATTGTTTCGATTAATTTCGAACGCAAAGAAAAGTAGTTTTATTCCAAGAAATCACACATTTGTCGCATCCTCCATACTATACTTCTCTCTTGTAGTAGTAAAGCATTTTGATTTAAACTGAACAATATATTAAATGTTTCTTCTATACACTTACGATTAACATAGGCAGCCTTGAACGGATTGCGGAAATCAAATATACATCTGGATTCAGAGTGTGCTTTCCAACTTTTGTGTAACATTTTCCTTTGATAGGGCGGAGTTGTTTTTAAAATCTGGATTAAATAAAAAGGAGTGACGTCAGTGTAAAACAGCTTTCCTTCATGGGGAACAACAGTTGTGTTCCATATTTCTAATTATTTTGGTTTCAAGATAGCAATTTAGTATGAAACATAAAAGCCAGCTGGATAAATCTGTTACACGTCATTTACAATGGTCTTTCAACTAATAGCCCACGCAGGGATCAAACCCCAACTGTTGGTACGAGTTGCATAAGGCTCTGCAACATGCAGATGAGAAACTAACCTCCGCTTCTTTATTATATACACAGTGAGCTATATATGCGGGCTTACTGGCCCCTACGGGCTCTGTATTTGATTGCGGTACAAGACCGGCCATGGAGAAATGAAGTGAAGAGGGTGTGTTCATTAAAAGGCTCATAGCGTCCCTGGGAGGTCTCAAACCACCACCCTTTTGGTTAACAACCGAGCCACAAAGACTCATGTACAGCTTAACACTTCTCGGTCTCAGTGAAAGTGATACACTCCGTAAAATTTCTGGAGAATCATTTGTCAATTTCCCTACGGGATTAATAAAGTATTATCTATCTATCTTAAAGGAAAATCGCCAACAGTGGCCGATATCTATTGGAGTTATTTTCATTCTATACTGCAATTTCTGAAGGGTACCCTGTGAAAATACGAATTTTGACGAGAAGGGATGGACATATAAGGTCAGCAGGCTTGGGGAATTGGACCTTATGGTGAAGGCTGCGGGCTCAGCATCAGCAGAACCTGATCAGTATCGGTTGACTCCGATATACTTTGACAACTTAACTTCTGGATTTAGAGACATTTACCTTAGTGTCGGTATACTAAGATGTTTTGGTAACGAGGAAGGAGGGACAAAGCAAATTGGCAGAATGTGTGCTATTTTGTTGACTACAGTCCTCCCATGCCAGAGGGTCAATATTAAAAAAAAACCTAACAGTATAATCTCTTGTACTTCACAATTTAACAGTGTCTGTTACATTGTGTCTCACACCTCAGTGTCAGAATTGTGAGACGAGTTTGTAATCAGGAGGGAGGGCCATAGCAATTCAGCAGAAATTGCATTCACCTTTTCCCAATGCATTCTCACATGCCATTTTCTCACATGCCATGCTCAGAGGGTCATATTTTTAAAATGGTATCATTAAATGTCCTGAAGTTCAGGATTTTGACAGTCTGTTATATTGTGTCTCACACCTTGATGTCAGAATTGTGAGACGAGTTTGTAATCAGGAGGGAGGGCCATAGCAATTCAGCAGAAATTGCATTCACCTTTTCCCAATGCATTCTCACATGCCATTTTCTCACATGCCATGCTCAGAGGGTCATATTTTAAAAATGGTATCATTAAATGTCCTGAAGTTCAGGATTTTGACAGTCTGTTATATTGTGTCTCACACCTTGATGTCAGAAATATGAGACGATTTTAAAATCAGGAGGGAGGGCCCTAGCAATATAGCAAACATTGCATTTACCATTTGACAATGTATTCTCTCATGCCATGTTCAGAGGGTCGTATTTAAAAAACGGTACAGTACAATGTTCTGAAGTTCAGGATTTTGATAGTCTTTTCCATTGTGTCTCTCACATCTGTGTCAGAATTTTTAGACATTTTTATAACCAGGAGGTAGGTTTGATCACCCTCTGCTCATCCTCAGTTAACCATATAGTCTCATATGCCATGTTCTAAATGTCCCATTTAAAACTGCTATATTAAAATTTCTTGTAAAATGCAAGAGTTTGAGACTTTTTATGATCAGAAGGCAAGGTCGTGGAAAATATGCAGAAAGTGCCAGTGAATTTACGTTTTGCCTTTGTCTTATTTACTCGTGGTATAACATGCCAGTTTGTTTTATTGTGAGTTGTGTTTCTGAAATGTGCTTCATACAAAAATGCAATTTGGACAGTCTCTACTTACATATTCCCCTTTACTGAGGAAATGTACAGTAATACATCCGGATAAGTATTTTTAAAAATGACTATTTAAATTACTCATTTAAAAATGAGCCATCTACAGGCGAAATACGACATAACATCACAGCAGCAGCATTTAAGATGGAACGAAAAACGCAAAGCAGCAGCTGGCGAATAAGAAGCCAACTTCAGCCTCGTTAATGCAATAGCATTAGGTGAGGTGGAAAAATATTTCTTGCTCTGAATCTTAACATTTTTATAGGAGGTGTTCTAGGACTTCTTGCCTCAGAAAAAAAAACTGCCAGTACATCACTTATTTCTAATCCATCAATAGCAGCAGTGTTATCAGTACTGAGCCCTAAATGTAGGTCCTATCATCATATAAAAAGTCGAAAGTATCGACTGCATTCAACTGATAAAATGTATCTTCTATGAGAGTTATATCTTTATCCAAAATACATCGGAAACAAATTTGCACGTTTTTTGGGGGGGATCCTGAAGACTGAGACTCAAAACTTTTTTTTTCCTTCTTTCCAGGAGGAAGGATTATTCAGATGCAAACATTGTCCCAAAATCAATGTACTCTCCATTGATATTCAAATCCTCAAATTCTTCATCTGAACGTCGATATTGAAATATGATATCGTACAAATTGTGGTTTTCTTTTTAAAGCAAATTTTATGCTTTAAATTAAATAAATTTTATTGATTATGAATGTGCCGGAAATTTTTCAGTACTTTAGAGGGTTCTGCCATTTTAGATGTTATGCTGTTCCTGTCTGATTTATCAAATGTGTCATTTAAATCTCCAGTCATTTCTATATCAGTCTGAATGCCTTGCAGTAAAGATTGCAATTCATCCAAAAATGCCAAGTTTCCCACTGGTGATACATACAAGGAAATGAATGTATATTTTCCCCCCAAATCAACAAATTTAAAATCAAATACCTCCCTCATCTGCAGGTGGAGAGAATAATGTCAGAATAAATACAGGTTTAAAAGTCAGGAGCATTGATAGTCCTATTTTAAAATGACACTAAAATGCTCACAATATATTAGAAAGCTCTGTAAAATGCAAAAATAATAAAAAAAATATTAAAACAAGGTACAAAGTAATAATACACAGTTATAAAGCTCAGGAATTATCAATGTGAAGTTACAATGGGTTGATTGTGTTTCATGTGATATAAAAAATAAAATGTTTGCAAAAAATCCACTTACAATATGCTAAAAATGGCAAGAATACTTAACCTTTTACTACCAGTGACTTATTTAGCCAATGTCCACCTGGAATTTCCTCCCCCTTAAACATTTGTTATATCTCTGCAGCAGAACATAGCAGGAGCCTGGTTCAGGTCTTAAATTGAAGCTAACCCCTTTGGCTTTGAGTGTGAATAGTCAAATTTCTTATATTTCTTAATGTGTCCACTCAGCAGACAAACATATGAAAAAAAACAAAAAAAACAGTTTTGGCGAACATTTTTTTTGGTCTTCAGAGGTCAGATTTTCAACTATATGCATGTCAAGGGCCTGGGAATGATTTGTAAACCTTGTTCTAGGTGGCTACTAGCTTGGATAAAAATTTGGGACAAATTGATCAATTAGAAAAAATTTTACATCATGTTTTGTGAAGACTGGACCTGGAATGAAATTTCCGGCCTATAATAAAAAATCATAAAAATATTGAAAATAATAAGAATAAAAACCATTGCAATTGCTATAAAAACCTTAAGACACTGCTAGAGAGCCTTTATCTGCTGTTATGCAATGAAAAAAAACCTCAGAGTTGCCTTCTGGTGTGAAAAAAAGGAGCACTGATAAGAAACTGATAAAAAACTGATTGATTATCCCTTCTGAGTCAATGATTGACAGCTAAAAATGCAGCCTGAAGCTTCTAGAGGAAGTCTCACCCCCTAAGGGCTCTGAATGGCTGAAAACACAAAGAATGACAGCGTTTTTTACCAATCAAATCGCCTTATTTCTGGCGCTCATTCTTCAAAAATTTATTACGTAATCAGTAACGTTTACTAGTCTCTAGCTCTTGAGATAAACTAGTCTGCGTTATTTTGGATATATATCATGCTCCAGAATAAGGTAAAAACATGGGATATATATATATTTGCTGGTTTTTGCTTTTGCGGTTTTGTTGGTAAAAATGTATGATATTGACATGTTGTGCTTGCCGGGTTGCCGTGTGTTTCTATTGGGATTCTGCTAGTTCATTAATTTATTGGTTTATTGCATAATAGTGTCATGTCTGTGGAAACAAACTTTATGGTTTTGTTGTGGTGATATTTGAGAATACGTGCATGTGAGAAAATTTGTGGAGCGGTTTCAAACAAACGTTGTTTATCTCGCGTTTATCTTAAAAATAAAAAGTGTCATTTGGGGAGACAGGAGTGGTCCTCGGTGACCGCGATCCGGACTAAGTTAACAGGTGTGTAATTTAAAAAAAAATAAAACAAGTTAAAAATAAATACTAAATGGGTTTAACATTCAGGAATGTAATTGGTCAGATGCTTACGATAAGTGATGCTGGTGTTTCGTGTGATTTAGCGAATTCAAAAAAATATTCATTTTAAAAACGGCAAGAGCTCGTATGAAAAATAAGTTCTTAAGTATCTTTGTTACAACAGCCGCGCCAGAACTATTCAGATACTGTACATCAGAAAAGTACCTGAACTTGACTGGTTTATATTCAGTTATGTGCATTGGGAACGAAAGGGAGACTTAGATGGATTTTATTAGGGTTTTAGGAATCAGAAAATTTATTTCTACACGTTTATGCCTACGAGCAGAAATAACTTCCTGCTTTCAGCGCTTTTTTTGTTTCTGCTTGTAACCTCGAACAGAGAAACCCAGTACTGACTCACAGAAACACCCCGGAGTTTCTGTGTTTCTGGGATTTAAGAGGGATGTATGCAGCGGTGTTACTAGTCTGGAAGGAGGAGACGCGCATTCCGCACGGGGAGCGTAGAGCAATGAGCCGCACCTGCTGCGCGCTGAGTCCTGTCCTATATAACCGCTGAGCACGGACACACAGAGTCTCCAGCCAGTGTTGGAGATTTATGATTTCAATGTTTTTTTTTCCTTTTGAGCAGAAGCTGGGTTTCTTCCTCTAGTTAAAGTTATTGGAGTTGTGGTTACTGTGCTAGACCGTCGGGAATAGCGCTTTTATTTATTTTTTTGTCAAGCAGTCTGCTGTATACTGTACGTGAAATAAAGATAAGAGTGCTTTCTTGATACTTCACAAGAGTATACATAATCCACGAGCTGTATTAAAAAAAATGAACTGGAAGAAAAGCAATAGGGCTGGAGTTTATAGACTGTGATGCAAATACGAGAGTAGGAGAGGAGGGGACTAGTTCAGGAGCACAACCGGCCCTCTCCTGCCCATTCTCCCACCAGGGTCTGTTGTAAGCCAGTGTGAAATTCAGCTCCTTGCAGTTCAGCTTTCGATCACTCAGCTGCATTGCCCTGGGAATGTGGGGCAAATAAAGGAGATAGCAACCAGACTAGAGGGAGAGTTTTTATTCCTAAGGAATGACTTGTTTTACAACAGCAGACAACTTAAAGAAACAAAAACCTCTGTTCTGCTGCTCCAGGTTGGTTCCACTGGGAACAAGTGTGGCCAGGAGCTCATGAACAGTAATTAGGGGTTGTTTCCACAAGCGGGGCTGGAGTAAGTTAGATGTCAAGGGCAATAAAACTCATTAGACCTAATTGACCAGTTAAAGTGAGTTGTTCTGCTTTCTGCACAGAAACCAGTGCTCTCTTCTCAATGTGTGGGTGAGTCTCTCAGTGATATAACAGCTAGGCAGGACTGCCACTGTGGTCTATTTCATCACCTGTGACCCCATCTTCCAAAGACAACAGTCCAATCTAGCATAGAGTGTCCCGGACTGCTCCGTCAGTGACAGTGAGAGGTTTATCTTGTCTCTTGTTCCGCCAGAATGTAACAAATAGTGACCCCTTAATGGAGGAAACTTCAGCTTTTGTAGGTAATTATACCACTTGACAATGTTACAGGTGATGGGGGGGAACCCCTAGTGATCCCACAGTCTCACATAGACAATGGCCAGTCTACACAAACCTCCAGTCAACACAGCCCTGACCCCTGTTATGTCACCCAGGTCTACTCTGTGAGACAATGATTATTTAGGAAAATTGTAAGGAATGCATTCCAAAGCAGTCAATGGAAGTATGGAATTAAAATAGTCAAGTCTTGATAAATAGAGTATATTATCTATTTATTATACCTTTACATTGTGACAAAAACAAATTTCAAGTCCATTATGAGCACACACAGCATATTAAAGATGGGTCTCTGCACTGTAAAGGAATCTCAGTTCACTTATAAAAACTTTAGCTAATAAACCTGAAATGTCATTTCTTTTACTGCTTGTTCTTTAAGGTACTAACTCATTGACATTATGTAGATTAAAATAAGACTATTCACAAAGAAAAAGCATTTATCACAAATGTATCATGCCAAATAAACTCTAGTAATCAAGAGCAATTAAGAAAAGGAAACAAAACCATCTTTTGAGGATGCCAGATAGAAATGTAAACACACACTCACACGTGGGGCCAATCTTACCAGAAATCAATTAACCCACCAATGATCTTGGACTGATGTCTGAAAACCAGAGCAAACAGTACAATATTAAGGTACTAAAGCTATTAGTAGAACAGATCTAGCTTCTCAACATAATACTTATGTCTGAACTTCATTGAATAGTGACACTTCAATCTTTCATATTCAATATTTTTCACAAAATCAACAGCTGAGAACAGACCGCCATATACCTTTATCCAGTGGTTTTCAGAGCAGAGACTTCCGTGTGGGCAAGAGTTCTTTCCCTGAGGTCCACTGCACTTCAGCTAGCCACGTTCTGGCTGGGTCGTGTGTACTCCTGGGAACGTCGCCTGTAATGAATATTGGGGACTTTGTACAAATTAATAATGTGAGCATATAAATATGATTTGTGTTGAAGCCAAACATAGACAATCACTGTTAAAACTTGAATTCAACCTCCAGTGTCTGCTTTTGAAATGCTGATCATCACCCGTCTTCTGGCTTCTAGATGGACGTGTTAATGGATATTTCTTGTCTTCTTTTTTTTTCCCCCATATGCTCTTCTCTGTATCATTAAGTACTTCTGGGTCATTTCATGTACCTTGTGGCATCTTGGCTGATGGTGAATGGCAGGCAGCTGCTCTAAAAATAACATGCCTATTAATATGATGTTGAAGACAAAACCAAAACAAACAACTTTGTTTTGCACTTTACAATTTATCACAAGCTTGTCATATTTACAGTCATCAACTGATTTAGGCTGCTGTTCCTGTGAAAAATGTCCTTTGTTTAAGAAAGATTCAATTTAAAATCTTTAGGTTTTAAATATAAACCACTGGCAATGTGGTAATCACTTTTACAACTTTTAAGAAGTTGCAAGATATCTCTACAACTATGTTGTCCTTAACCTATTCAGAAACTACCACTAATATTGTAAGAAATTGTTCTCTAGACTCTAGATCTTGTGGGCTCTGTTCTCGATGAATTGGAAAGGTGTCGTTCATGAAGTCCAGTACTCTGTCGATCTCTCTCTTACCAAGAGACTACCCATCTAACGCTGCAGGAAACTCCAGTGCCTGGTCTGGGAATGCTGTGCTATTCAGATTCTGTCAATAAATTTCAAGAATGGTTCACCTTTTGGTTTACACTGTGGCATTTCTTTGCAGTAACAATTGAGTGGGATAGTTATCTGCCTTCTATACTCTTCTGAAAATCATGTATCTTTTTAGCAGTCCCATATCCTTTCCTTATATGCTTGCTGATGAGAATGAGAAATGCTATTTTCAAGACATTAACACGAATATAATTTTTACATTAATTCCAAGGTACAAGAAAATGAATATCTTCAAAATATGCACTTTAATAAACTTACTTAGTTTCTTTTTTGGAAATGGTCAGTGAACCAACCACTCCAGAGCTTGTCCTTCAACCTTGAAATTATTTCCTGGAAATGCTGTAATCACAGAGGAGCTCTTCTCCCCTCAACAATGTCCCTTTTTGTCACAGACAGAATTATGACAGGCTGTTCGTTGATTATAAATGACTTTCTTACAGCCCTTACATTGTCTTTTCTCTTTGATGGATTTATCCATCTTCCAATTTGCCTCCTTATCCGGGAGGCAGGCTCAGTGTTTTTCACGAGCATCAATGCACAGTTTTTGTGCAGGTTCATCTGAAAAGAAAAGACATCTCATGTCTCCCTCTGTCATCTGTGAGCTTCAGCAGTTGTCTTTGTGATGACCTTGCCGTTGTAATCACACACCACCTCTCCCTTCTGGAAACACCTGGAAGTCACAAACTTCTTCCCCTTCACAGGATCGTCAGTGATGCTCAGGCCTTCCCAGATTTGATACTTTATCAACTTTTTAATTTGCATGCCATTTGGTGGCAGTCCTGTGTTGGGCTTCCACTCCTCAAGCACTTCAGACACTGTTGATACATTGGCTGACCAGTCCATCTTCTCCGTCTCCTTTCACAGCTGCTGACCTGGGCAGTACAGCACAGTTTAGTGAAGTAAAGATGAAACGGCTGATAAAACACAAATAAAATGCAATTAAGGTACATTCCAGATTTTCTTAAATACCGTACATGATTGGAGCTATGCAGGTGGAGGTCTTTTGTTCGGTATTAACATGGATTTTAATTGGCTTCTATGAAAATTGGCCATGGTGTGAGTGAGTCCTGTGATGGACTGGTGTCACATTATGGGTGATACAGTACTTTGCATCCACTGCTTGCCAGGATGGTTCCAGTTCTACCACAACCCTGAATTGAGTGGATGGGTATATCAATGTAGCCATCAACTTGCATGTTCCTCTTCTTCACTCAATGCAAAGGAAGCCAGCTGTTGTTTGAGGTTTTGTGCTCTTTAACAGGAATTATGACCATTTTTGTGCCCACTTGTTGAAACAACACTTTCTTTGCACCCATTCCTCAACCTGTAATAGCGAGAAAATAAAAATGAATACACCAAACTGTAAAAATCCCATCTATGTAATTTCTTACTTTTGTTGTATGAAAGTATTCTTACTGTCATGTTCTTTACCACCCCTGGGTGCTACAGGTGCTTCAGCTGGAGAAAGGCCTGCAGGTAATACAGTACAAGAAGCTGCTCAGGCAAGGTGATGTCTTGCCCAGTCTGTGCAACACATCTCTCTTTGCAACACTTTGCAACACCTTCCAGCAATCCTTCGTACTTGGTTCTGGACTCTGCAACTGTCTATATCTGTGGGAGAAATTAATACTCATCAACTTTTTTTGTATTCAAATTAAAAGTACAACTGAAAGAAGTTTTAAAATGAAAATGACCTATTTTTAGTAATCTCTTGGCAACATTCTTACTGTTCTTCTTCTGAATATCCTTTAGGATACTTTGGAAGTTGATGATGAGGTTAGCCAGGCTGGGATCCTCTACTTTCACACTGATATCATTTAGGATGTAGCCCGGAAAATGGTTTATGTTCTTAATATAATTAGCAATGATTTGGTGAGACAGTCCAGTGGTCTTCATTTGGTTACAATAATTGTTGTTTTGGATAGGCCCTTTACAAAGTTTAAGGAAGATGCAGATGGATCCATAAAAACAGGAATCTGGAAACATTTTCTACCTCACAAATGTAGAGTCACTATGTTTATGGCTGAGATTTCACATGGGTGAATTTTAAGCTAAGGAGTAAAAACATGTGCTATGGAAATATCACTGCTCAATTTTAAATGCCTTTAAAAATAAATACCTCCTGAGAGCAATCTGCCACTCCAAGATCCTTGGTAAGGTCCTGTTTAAACCCAGCCAGGTGAGGAGCATCCAGGGAGTGCGTTCTGTCCAGTCCAGCCTGGGTCACCGTCTTCCTGAGAGCCTGCTGATGGCTTTTAAGAACTGGGAGGACAGTAGGAATACAAAATACACATTTAAACATTTTTACTTCTAAGACAAACTAGAATACAAGTATAAAACAAAAGATACATTTGGAAAAAATAGAAAGTTCTCCAGAACTCACATCTTCCCCTTCCTCTTCCACTTCAGTCTCTGGCATCTCTTCCTCCTGGACAGCAGCCTCTTGCTCAGGGCATCTGGACCACTGGTATATCATTTTAACATACCCTTACATAAAGGTAAAGGTTAGAAATGAAACAGAAGAACCCTTATAAATTATAAATATCTTACCTTGCTGATGTGTCTTCAGGATTCCACATAAAACAGTCCATGGACTCCGCCAGTCTCACATTCTCACCACACATGAGCCCTATGCTCTTGCAATCCCCGACCTGCCCATTCCTCAGGTGATTCAACAAGTCCTTCCTGGCCTGGAGAAGGAACTTGCTGATCTCCTCTGCTGAGGCTCATTTCATACACACCCTCTTTAGGTGAAGAGGAAACTGGTCAAATGTCTTCAGGCAGGTCTTGCACACCAGAGGAATCCTCATGGGTCTCTTTTGAAAATAAATAACTTTTGTGTAAAGGAACAAGTCAAGACTGTTTCAGTTTCTTAACCGAGCCTTAATTTTCTCTCCAATAGCTTCACCATATTGTTTATTGAATTTTTATCAGAATTATACCTTGCTCTAAAATAATGACTTTATAAAACAACTTAACTCTTACTTGGTCTTGTTCGCAGTCTTTCCAGTAGAAGTCGTTGTAGAATTTAAGAACTGCTGTGATAATTTGATCTGCCCGAGTGTCCTTCCCTAACCCAGTATTGATAGCTTGTGTACTGTAGGGTCCAAAGGTGGTGTTCTGCAATTTCCTCCCATAATGTTTCTTTGATCAGTTGGAAGCAAGTGTGAAAGCTTCCTCCCAGTGGGGAAGCTCAAGATCCTCTAGTTGTATGACAAATTTTCCTCATAGTGCTCTTCGAGGATCTGCAGTGTGGTGTGAAGCCAATTTTTGGCATTGCTTACCAGCTTCAAATATGTGAGTTTGGGTGGCTTGGCAGGTTTTATGAGTTCCTCGGTCTTCCGTCGTAGGCTGGCGGGTGCTCGGTTCTCCCGTCCAATAAAACTGCTGTGTTTTGTTAATGGTGGACTGTTTGGATCATTTTGTAGATGATCCTGGTTCCTTGTTGGAAGGTATCCTGTCTGTTTGACATGTTTGTTGTGTAGGCAGTGTGGAGGGTGACCGTACGGTTGCGTACGTTGTCAACTCTGGATTGATCCATACTTACCATTTAAATGCCTAAAGCTTCGTTGACACCATTAGGTTTCCACTGTTAGGCAGCTTTACCTCTGTAGAATCTGTGGCTCCATAGGAAGACAATCTTGCCTTTCTGTGTGTCGCTATGTTTCTGCCTGGGTCTTCTTCAGGCATTGTTCTGGAACACTGTGTCCATGCTGGCCTGTTTTTATCCTGTTTTGTAAGGGGCAGTGTGTTGTAGTTCCTCCTAGGGGGCTAGTTTGTATCCTATGGTCTGTGTTCCTTCTGTACGTTTCTGTACGAGTAGGTGCAGTTTCAGTTGGTGAATGGGTTTCTGCTTTCCCTGGTGGGGATTATGCATGGACCATTAACATCTCAATAGGAAATCAGGGTCTTTTTGTTTTCCTCCCTAGTAGGACTGTGCAAGCTGTGCGAGTTTCCATAGCTGATTGGTTTCAGTTATTCTTCTGTTTGTTGCGTGTTAGTATGGTGAAGAGTTCCAGTCCCTGTAGGGTCTGGCTATTGAGGAGAGGGGAACAAAGCTCCTTCTCCCAGATTTTATCCGAGAGGGGACCATCTGGGACAAGGAGAGCACTCTCCTTCCAACGACTAAAACCCTCCCGGTTTTTCTGATGTTCAGGTCTTGTGTAAAGATAGTATTAAGTCTTTTGATCCACTCCCTTTCCTTTTTCTTTCTTTCTATCTCTGTCCAGTTGGGGTTGCTTTCCAGTCCCGTGGTTCCTGATGTACCTGTGTTGTGTCAGCTGGGTTCGGATGGAGTTACCCGTTCCCCCCACATAGGTCACCCCGCACTTTTTGCACTGGATGCTGTAGATGGCGTTATTGATGTTTTCTGAGAGTGCCCTTTGCAACTGGAAGATTTCTTTAGTTTCTTTGTTTTGGATCATTGTTTTCTGTTATGAAATGTTTGGCTCTTGGTGTATATGATCTGTTTTGTACAGGTTTTAGCTTGCTTTGGACTAATTAATGCTGAAGGTTTTTGTTTTTTTCTGTGTGCAGATATGATTTTGTGCTCCCTCGGTATGTTTGTGTTTTCTAATATCATGGTTTTTGGTTGGTTTTTATGCTGAGTTGAGAATATGATGTGTTGAGGGGTATTTTTCTGTCATCTGGAGTTTTTCTATTTAGAAATGTTTGTGCCACATTTTTGAGGAAACTTTGTGTGTATCTTCTCTGGCATAAAGCTGGGAAGAGTGTGTATTTGGCTTCCTCAAAGTCTTGTTGTTGTGTACAGATTTTGTGGAAGTGTAGGAGTTGTGATTTTACCAGTCCTTTTAAAGTATGTTTTGGGTGGAAGCTATCCTTGTGCAGTAAGCCGTGTGAATGTGTCTTTGAAAAATACCTTGATGTCCAGTTTGTCTGTGTTGTTGAAGGAAGAAACCTTGTATGTGGTGGTGTCTAGGAAGTCTATCAGGCTACCATGCTTGGTGTATTTGAGTTTAATGGACCTGTGGTGTGTGTTGAGGGTGTTAATGATTTCTTGTAAGGCTTGATATGTGCTGCCTATATGTTTATTTTTTATATCTTTGCCCTGGGATGGACTGGTGTCCTTTCCAGGGTGTAGCCTGCCATGTGTCTATTTCTTGCCACGTTTTAAAGTGGAGTTACAATCTTACTATTTTTACAGTTTAAATTGACATTTACAAATGTATATTGAAGCAGCTACCCACCTGAACTACACTATGTCAGCATGTGTAGTCTGCAAAGGAACAAGTAATAGGTTTATTCCATACTGAAAAGAGAAGAGAGAAAACTCAATGTTTCGGCTGTGAAGCCTTCTTCAGGTGTGAGAAAGACAGGGCAGATTACAAAGATTAAATAGCACAGAAGAACAAAAGCTGGGAGAAGGGAGGAGGCAGGAGCAGCAGAGAGGCCACTCAGGAAGTGCAAAATGGAGAGAGGTGAAGAAAGGTGTGAAGTCAAAACCTGCAAGAGAATAGAGAAGATTACATTAAAATAAGTCAGTCATTGAGAGATCCTGGCTATTTGAGGTGAAAAGAAAAACTATGGGCTTGGAGAAATCTTTAACCTTCCCAGCCCTAATATGTTCTCTGAAGCATTCTCCTAGTCTCCTTTCGGTTTCCCAAATGTAGATAGCTGGGCATTTTTTGCAAGAGATACAGTAAATGAGATTCAGGATGTTGTCAGGGTTATCTGGAATTGTCCTGTGATGCCCTGATTGTCGTTAGATATGTATTTGCCAGTGATGCAGCGAGTGCTATTGCAGGGGAAGGTGCTGAGTGTGAGGGAGCTGTGAAGAAGAAGCTTATGTGGTGGTCAGCGATAAGAGATGATTGGGCGGTCGGAAAAAAGAGTACCAATGGAGGGATCGTCCTGTAAAATGTAGTCATTGTTAATGATGGTCCTGGGGATAGAAATTGGGTTAGGGTGGTAGGGAAGCACCGAGGGAATGCAGTTGTGAGACTGGGAGTTCCTGATTGAGTTGATGATCCGAGGGCTGTTTTTGGCCCGGGAGTAGAATAAAGCGACACTTTTCATCAAACATTTTGACAGGTACCACGCCCCCTTTTTCAGCCAATGGGAGGCCGCCATGGGCAGATGTCCTGCCCCCTTATCGGCCAATGGTGCAATGTTATGGGCGGATGTCCCGCCCCCTCGAGAGCCAATGGTGTGTCATAATGAGTGTTGTTGTCCCGCCTTCCACCCCTAGCAGCCCCAGGCCTCAGGGTCCAAATGCCCACCACCGCATCCCCTTCGATTTATAAATAAGTGTGTGAAAGAGCGTATTAGCAACGAGGGATGGAAGGTGATCATGTCTGCTGCAGGTTTGAATGCAATCTATTATAACCCTAGGGAATCGGCGGTGTGGGAAGTCTGGTGAGTGCCGCGAGTTTCTTGGGTGTGAGCGCACGCACGCACGCATGCACACTGACTGACTGAGTAAAGTGTCACAGAAAGAACTCGCAGGACAAATAGCATGTGAAATGTGAACCACTTTATTTCATCGGTAGGTTTTAAATTACAGAAACATCCCAGTATACACTTTTAAACTTTTCACACACATTACAGACTACTGCTTGCAATCGCCAATTAAATGTTGGTGCAGAAAATTAGTTGTAGCTATCGCCCCAACATTGTTCAGAAACTCAGCAGCATCTGAAAAAGCATTCATAACGCCCTTTCTCTTGCCATTTTTTATAGCCATGAACACCGAACTGGGCGACCCTAACAGAGCAAATAAATTAGCCTGAGTGATCAGAGGGACGGTGTTACCACAGGTTCTATGTAAAATACGTTGTATTTTGGAATACACACCGCTGAATCCGCCAGGCTTCAGTTTCTGATCTGAAAACATCAGAATCGCAGTAATTTCACTCATGTTCTTTACATGCACATCTATCTCTTTAACAAATTCAAGGACATTAGCATTCAGTTAATTGATTTTCATTTCAAGCTTTGCAGAAAGAAGAGTGTAAAGCACTTTTTGTAAGAATTCTTACGTATACATTCGAAATTTTTCGTTCTTCTCACAATGGCACACCTGTGTCTGTAAAACAGAGTGAAAGCTCTATTCACATTGCGAGTATTTCACAGCCCTGGTTTTACATAGATCTTTTTTCTTTTCTGTAAAAATAAGTATAAATAAGTATAAAATAAGTTTTGCAACGCACCAAAAGTCACGTGTAGTATTTTTCCATCTACCTTTACAAGTAAGGAGCGTACATTCTCATATGGCGAGCGGTCGTCAATTATTTTTCTCAGCAAGTGCTTTATAATCTGCTCAGTATCATCTGTAAAAGTATAGGCACCCAGGCCACTGGCGATGTACAGAACAGCCGATAAAATTCGGGCTAAACTGAGACACTTATAAATTTCTAATGCGGCAAACAACACATCTTTGTACTGTAACATGACCAGGGGAAGGGTCATTCATAACAGGTATTTTCGGAATGACCTACTTAAAATACTAGATATGGACCTTAGCAAAATGGCTGCCAAAAAGAATCAGCTGACCGGTAAATGGAAAGGGTCTACCCTGAGAAACAATGAGACACAGCTGAGCCGCATCAGGAACCGAAATATAAGTGCCCCGGAGGCAGTGAACAGGGCGGAAGCCGATAAGGTGAATGCGGTTTGGAGGAAAAGAGAGGAAAGAGGTGTATGTTAAAGATCGGGCTAAAGAATAACGGACTACTGAAAGGAGAAAAGGTTTATGGTTTTTGGATTACGGACACTGGATAAAGATACATCGCGGATTGGCTTTATTACGGACTTTTGGAACTCGGATCGGATCAGGATTAAGGGAACGGATTACGGACTGTATTTGGAAGATAGTTGGAGGAAGAAACGCCACAAAACTCAGGAAAGAAAAGTGTGGTGTGAGTACTACTTTCATTTACATAAACTTTCCCCCGGAGACACCACAGTACCCATCCGCGCACCCGACAACCAGGCATGTGTGACCCCGTTGACCTGGATGATTAATCAAACAGGCCGCGCATTCATCAACCACAACCCCCTTTAAACAATGGTTGAAGGTGCAACATACCACCCACTTTACAATCTGATCCATAGCATCGGGCTCATTAGAGCCATCGTTAGCTAAACTAGGTTGAACATTATCATTAATCACATTTTGGCGAACACACATGAACAGACACGAAACATTCAAGCTTGATGGTAGTTTGAAGATTGATGCATCGACCTCTTCGTTATTCTATTAAAGGAAAAAAGAAAAGGAAGGCTTAACAAAATAAATAGGCATGCTTTTTACCTAAAATATTTAAATTGTAATGCCTCTTTTGTGTTAGAGTTCTTTGTTTGCTTCGAACTTGCTGTGGTTTAATATTTACCATTTGTAGCAACTCTTCATCAGTCGTTGACGGACCCCCAACACCTGAATCGCCATCAGAGTTCACATGACAGCCACTGTCACACACCACTGAGTGCTGAGTCAGCTTTTGCTAAAAAGAAGACAAAGTGTTGAAAACGAAATACGCTAAACGCAGATTGAAACAACAATTCCACGATCAGAAAAAATATTTTAGCAACCTACTTCTTCAGTTTGCATAGCAGAGGAATCCGATGATTCACTACTCAAAGAAGCCATCTTCGCAGCAGTCAATATCGGGGCCTCACAGCTCAGGTGTCACACTTCAAAACTGGCAAGTCGGCTAATTTAAGCATAAACTCCAAATTTGTAACCATGCTCAAGACATTTTTCAAATGGTTGTGATGTTTTAGAACGCCCCACCATATCCCCCCGCCCCAAAATCACACGTGTTTTATCGAGAGTGAAAAGTAATCACGTTGAATTAAAATATGTAAGCTTATTTCAATGACAAATTCTCAACAACTTTTCAAAAGTTTGAAATGATTTTCCACGTACCGTGAACGTAAAGTCTTTAAACCTTAAAAATATTAACATGCAACCCAAGCCTCAAATGATGTGTGTTTCTCTAGAAAAGAAATTACATTGAATCAAAAAATGTAAAACTTATTTTATCTTTTGAGAAGAGCATTGTAGGGCGGGTCTTTATATTTTAGTGGATAGGTCATAAAAGTGTTAAAATAATTGAATAAGACACATTTAGCAGCGATAACTTATAAGCACGAGCAAAAATTGATCTTATAGATTATAGACGCTTATAGATTTTAACAATATAACAGACTTTACTAAAATGTTTACTTTTAAAATAAATATTACATCACAACATGTCCACACTCAGGCACCTGCCGTTAAAGGTTATGGGATGTAGAGATACAGTATATAAGGTTCATGATAAGAATAAATGGCTGGCGATAAACCTTTCCTCGATCCTTTGCGGACTTGTAAAACTGTTCATGATCAGAATAAAAAACGCTCACGCTATTACACAAGCACCCGTGTCTCGCCAAAGCTGACAAATAAACAGACGGAAAAGCCGCACTGCACGTGTGAACAGGGGAATGAGCGAGCGAGCGGGGATAGGGCGCCTCCTGCGCTTAAAAGCTTACAGCACCTGGTATTCCCAGGCGGTCTCCCATCCAAGTACTAACCAGGCCCATCCCTGTTTAGCTTCCAAAATCAGACAAGATCAGGCGTGCTCAAGGGGGTGTGGCCGTAAGCGAGAGCAGGGCTCACTGGCACCCTTCTTATAGAGAGGACAGCTCCGCCACATCTTTTACGACGCTGCTTTTTTTCCCTTGCGTTTTTCTCTTCTTCCCACGTTCTCTCTCTTCACTGCCTTCGTCCCCGCTCTATTTCACTTCAGCCTTTCACTCTTGCTTCCTTCCAATGAGGACGGAGCTGCGGGAGAAAGGGCGCTATAGAGGATCGCTGTGGAGAGCTGCTGCTGTGCTTTGACATCTGAGCTCTGTGGAAAATGATCTCAATACAATTCTGAAAAAGGCGACTCCCCGAACGCCAGCCGAACAAGTCTCCACAGCCGAAGCGCTGTGTCTCTTTTCAGCTGGCGATAAACCTTTCCTCGATCCTTTGCGGACTTGTAAAACTGTTCATGATCAGAATAAAAAAGGCTCACGCTAATACACAAGCACCCGTGTCTCGCCAAAGCTGACAAATAAACAGACAGAAAAGCCGCACTGCACGTGTGAACAGGGGAATGAGCGAGCGAGCGGGGATAGGGCGCCTCCTGCGCTTAAAAGCTTATAACACCTAGTACTCGCAGGCGGTCTCCCATCCAAGTACTAACCAGGCCCGTCCCTGCTTAGCTTCCGCAATCAAACGAGATCAGGCATGCTCAAGGGGGTGTGGCCATAAGGGACAGCAGGGCTCACTGGCACCCTTCTATTAGAGAGGACAGCTCCGTCACCTCTTTTACGACGCTGCTTTTTTTCCCTTGCGTTTTTCTCTTCTTCCCACGTTCTCTCTCTTCACTGCCTTCGTCCCCGCTCTATTTCACTTCAGCCTTTCACTTGTAGCGGCAATGGTTGTTAATAAGACAGAATTAAGTGTTGCTGTGCTTTTTCAAATGAGGCCCCATCTCTCTGTTCATCTCTGTGGTGCAGCCACAGAGAAACTATTCATGCAGGCTGATTTAAAGATGTTTTCTTTTGATAAGGGACAGCTCCCAAATGGGGATGCACTTAGCTAAGCCTAGCTATCATGATCAATGGTCATCCATTGGCGCCTATCTTTCTAGGGTGTGCCAGATGGACATCTGGACTGCATTCCTAAGTGTCAGGAGTAAGTGACTCACATCTCACCTTCAACAACCAATCAGGGACTGGTAGGGCCGAGTAACCTACGTGGGACTCTGATGCCCATGGAACTTTCAGCCAATGAACGAGCTGAAGTTCCTCCAGGTAAAAACAGGCAACACAGAGGGCCTGAGAGACTATTTCCTGGACTTTTCTAAAGGGAATTCAAAGGAGAATTCCAGGGCAGGACGGCCCAGGAGCCAAAGGCTCCCAAGGGCAGGACATTCTCGCAGCGCGCCTCCTGACCATCCTAAGAGTCAGCCTGGACAACCACGGAACGACCAGTGTGTCCGAGTGCCAGAACTTTCCTTTGTTCTAAGAGTCTAGAGCGGAGGTTGCCAGAGAGTAACCAGAGGATCCACCTGAGGTAAGCACCAGCAGCAAGCCTTGTGAACAGGTCGGAACTGTGGACAGCTGAATCACTAATCAGAACTAGCGCTTCATCAGGAATGAACCGGTCCTCTTCCTGACTTGCTGGGACCCACAGTCATCTTTTCTCCTGTGCACAAACTTTGCTAGTTAAAGCCAACACTAACTAGCCGGTCAGTGAGCATCTGCAGCACAGCACAGCCTGGCACGGAGCCAAAGAGCCCGCAGGAGATCTGAATCCCCAGAGATTGGATGAGTATTCAACTTCAATGCATTACAGCTCAAGAATTCAATTGTTATCCCAACCAGTTGATATCAATTTTATTCCTAAGAGTTATGTACTTGTTTTGAGTATCTAATGTAGAAGTTGTAACCAAGTTCAATTACGAAACGGTCTAAATGAATGATATACTGAACTTATGTCCTCTTGATATATGTAACTCTTTGTAACTGAATGAATATATATCTTTTGTATTCTGAAAACCGTCACGATAAGATCTGTTAGGTTTACATGCATATTTTATGTATTAATAAATGTATCCTCGTGTATTAGTACCTGTGTGTGTGTGTGTGTGTGTGTGTGTTGTTTGAGTTATATCGCATGGTTGGATTCTAAGGCCATTAAAAGAATCCATTTCGTGATTTACGGCTACAATTAATAATTGTCCCCTTAAATGCCCAAATTCTACATTAGTATAGTGGCAAGTATCCCCGCCTGTCACGCGGGAGATTGGGGTTTGATTCCCCACCGGGGAGTAGCTTTTCTTTTACCTCCTTAGAGAAAGGACTGCCTTTCACTTCTCTGTTTTCTTTCACAGCGTCGTGCACCTTTTCATTGCTCTCGCTTTCAGAGCCTCCGCACGGCACACGACTCGACATCAGAAAGCACATTGAAGTGAAAGCAGGAAGCGCTGCGACATGCACTGTGCAGATCCCGCCACACTAAGAGGTGAGTGGGTCTGTTCGATGCACAAAGAACGCTTTGATAAGCGTCAAAGGCAAGTCATTCCGAGTTGGTCGTTTGTGTTTTCTGTTCAGACGCGAAATGCTGAAATGATCTCTCGGCTCCTCGGTTGTCATTTCTGCTCCGTAAAGAAATCACAGCACGCGTCGGCTTCCAGCACGGTGGGTCGGGACACGATGCCGGGGGTCGGAGAGAGCGATGTCTTCCTCGTTAGTATAGTGGTGATTATCCCCACCTGTCACGCGGGAGACTGGGGTACATCAGGACGCGCATTGGAGTGAAAGCAGGATGCGCTGCGACATGCACTGTGCAGATCCCGCCACACTAAGAGGTGAGTGGGTCTGTGCGATCACAGCGCTAGGCGAATCCCCAATCCCCTTTTGTGCGTGGCGACAAAAGAAGCCGGTCTGTTTCCGCCCAGTTTCGAACCAGGGACTTTTCGCGTGGGAGGCAAACGTGATAACCACTACACTACGGAAACGGTAGCAAACCCTTCCCAGCGGCCCAGTGCTGAGCTTCGCCAATGCGATTCAGCTGCTTCCAGTGCCTTTATTGGAGTGCGCTGATGGACCGTGCTCTCTCTCCAGAGACCAGCACGCCTGTCATGGACGGAGCAGGAAAAGCGGCGCCACATTCTACAGCCCTCTCCACGCAATCGACGAAATCGGGCTACTGAAGTGGAGAAAATCGCCTCTCCAGAAAGTGCAAATATCATCTTGGAGAGTATAAATCCTATTGCCGAAGGTCAGCCCTGTCTACCAGAGTAACCCTCCCACCTCCTGCAGCGATGATCAGCTCGTCTCACACGCGAGAAGTCTTCGGTTGGAAACAAGCGCCCCCTCTTCTCGCGCGTTTTGCACGTTCGAGTGGTTTTAATGCGGCTCCTTCGTACACGGTGCTGATCTTTTGGAAAGCAGGAGGCAAAACTGACACGTTCCCATACCGGGAGTCAAACCCGGGCCGCCTGGGTGAAAACCAGGAATCCTAACCGCTAGACCATATGGGAGCACACAACCCCGCTGTTCCGGGCATCATGCAAGCAAACTACATAAATATGAGAAAACACGCAAGAGAGTTGTCACTCAGAGTGTCGAAGGGTCGATGTATACTGGGGCTCAGTTGAAATGCAACGTCAGGACTTTTCCGAATTAGGTCACACGAAGAGAGCACAGCCTTTTCCGCCCTACCATGTGTGTATCGGTAACTCGCCGTGATCGTATAGTGGTCAGTACTTTGCGTTGTGGCCGCAACAACCCCGGTTCGAATCCGGGTCACGGCAGAATAGGGGCGTCTACTTTTACTACTTGCGCGAATGAAGGCAAAAGAAAGCCAATCGATGTGAACGAACGGCGCTTTACAGAGGAGTACTGCCTGACTGGATCGTTGATGAACGACAGAGGCCACTCCGACCTCTTCTCGGTTTTCTTCAACGACTTACTAAGGATCTTCTTCACATTCGCCCATGCAGGGGAAGCCAGTTACACCAAAGCAAACGCAGGAAAGTGCATTTCAAGCAGAGACCAGGAGGGACTTGTTTACACCGAGAGTGGTCGGAGAATGGAACAATGCGCCCAGCCCTGTTGCTGGAGCCGATTCTTGATGAGATCTTGGGCTCACTGGATGCTAATCTTTCTGTTGTTCTTGCAGGTCCTGCGCTGCTTTTGAGCCGACAGAGCTCGTCCTGGTCTGTCGGCACAGCCCAATTGCAAATGATCGGCTCCGCGTACAGAAGGAACGTGCGTTTGGTACAAGAGTGCATGAAGGCACCGGAAATACATTGGGAACAAATGACCGGTCGCTCAAGACCTCTGTGAAGTACAGGAGCGTGCAACAAGAGGCTGTTTCCGCCCGGTCTCGAACCGGGGACCTTTCGCGTGTTAGGCGAACGTGATAGCCGCTACACTACGGAAACCTGCAGGGACCGCTGCTGGTGTCTCGCTTGCGTTTCGGGCTGAGAATGGGAAGCGTCACTTTAGGCAGGGGGCGCTGGAGAGAGGAACAAAGGGCGCGATGAAACAAAATGCCGAAACCCGGGATCGAACCAGGGACCTTTAAATCTTCAGTCTAACGCTCTCACAACTGAGCTATTTCAGCAGTGCACAGAGCCCACAGCCACCTGCTCCAGCCTTCCTGTATTGCGGCATGAGCGCACCAAGAGGAGCGGGAGAGTGTTGCAGGAACGTCACTCAGAAGGAAAGCCACCCAGCTGCGCCCTCTGAGCTCTGTCCAGCGCATCTTCCTCGCATGGACTCCTGCCTGCGACGGGCAGGAAACAATTAGCAAGAACAGAACAGCACCCCATGGGTGTCTCATGACCACACCTTAGGTTGTGACACGTGCAGGTGTGAGGGGTTGCCGGGCTACTCTGGAGCAGAGCTTGGGCGGAGGGGGGGCGGGAAAGCAGACAAAGAGGTGACACCTCAAGGTCTGCACGATCACAGCTCTCCGCCGCCCCAGGCTTCCGCTCGATAAGCTACTGGACACACCCGCCCCTCCTCACACAGACCGTGGAAAAGCACCCGAGTGGGAGGGCTCTCTCTTCCTCCCAGGAGCTCTTGGACACGACGCACAGACAGAGCGCGGGGAGCCGCCGCCTGCAAACACGGCTCCAGGCAGGACTCCACTCAGCAGGAGCCGCAGAGCAGAGGAGATGGGGGCAGCTTAGTTCCTGTGCAGAGACCTGAGCTGTTGTTGCTGCGGACGCTGTCTTTTCTGTTCTCGGGGTAGGAGTGAATGTTGAGTTGCCCTTAGAAATGAAGCAGAGCACTTCAACGGCACGGGTGTGTGTCTGTGCGTGCGCCCTGGTGATTCTGGGAGACAGATCGAACCTGGGCTAAAAGAGAGGGGGCTTAGCCCTCTTCCATTTGCTAGTTCAGAGTTGTACAACCCATTCGTATCTGCTAGGCGGCGCAGTCGTCGTGCACAAAGAACGCTTTGAAAAGCGTCAAAAGCAAGTCATTCCGAGTTGGTCGTTTGTGTTTTCCGTTCAGACGCGAAATGCTGAAATGATCTCTCGGCTCCTCGGTTGTCATTTCTGCTCCGTAAAGGAATCACAGCACGCGTCGCCTTCCAGCACGCTGGGTCGGGACACGATGCCGGGGATCGAAGGGTGTGATGTCTTCCTCGTTAGTATAGTGGCAAGTATCCCCGCCTGTCACGCGGGAGACCGGGGTTCGATTCCCCGACGGGGAGTCGAAAGCTTTTCTTTTACCTCCTTAGAGAAAGGACTGCCTTTCACTTCTCTGTTTTCTTTCACAGCGTCGTGCACCTTTTCATTGCTCTCGCTTTCAGAGCCTCCGCACGGCACACGACTCGACATCAGAAAGCACATTGAAGTGAAAGCAGGAAGCGCTGCGACATGCACTGTGCAGATCCTGCCACACTAAGAGGTGAGTGGGTCTGTTCGATGCACAAAGAACGCTTTGATAAGCGTCAAAGGCAAGTCATTCCGAGTTGGTCGTTTGTGTTTTCTGTTCAGACGCGAAATGCTGAAATGATCTCTCGGCTCCTCGGTTGTCATTTCTGCTCCGTAAAGAAATCACAGCACGCGTCGGCTTCCAGCACGGTGGGTCGGGACACGATGCCGGGGGTCGGAGAGAGCGATGTCTTCCTCGTTAGTATAGTGGTGATTATCCCCACCTGTCACGCGGGAGACTGGGGTACATCAGGACGCGCATTGGAGTGAAAGCAGGATGCGCTGCGACATGCACTGTGCAGATCCCGCCACACTAAGAGGTGAGTGGGTCTGTGCGATCACAGCGCTAGGCGAATCCCCAATCCCCTTTTGTGCGTGGCGACAAAAGAAGCCGGTCTGTTTCCGCCCAGTTTCGAACCAGGGACTTTTCGCGTGGGAGGCAAACGTGATAACCACTACACTACGGAAACGGTAGCAAACCCTTCCCAGCGGCCCAGTGCTGAGCTTCGCCAATGCGATTCAGCTGCTTCCAGTGCCTTTATTGGAGTGCGCTGATGGACCGTGCTCTCTCTCCAGAGACCAGCACGCCTGTCATGGACGGAGCAGGAAAAGCGGCGCCACATTCTACAGCCCTCTCCACGCAATCGACGAAATCGGGCTACTGAAGTGGAGAAAATCGCCTCTCCAGAAAGTGCAAATATCATCTTGGAGAGTATAAATCCTATTGCCGAAGGTCAGCCCTGTCTACCAGAGTAACCCTCCCACCTCCTGCAGCGATGATCAGCTCGTCTCACACGCGAGAAGTCTTCGGTTGGAAACAAGCGCCCCCTCTTCTCGCGCGTTTTGCACGTTCGAGTGGTTTTAATGCGGCTCCTTCGTACACGGTGCTGATCTTTTGGAAAGCAGGAGGCAAAACTGACACGTTCCCATACCGGGAGTCAAACCCGGGCCGCCTGGGTGAAAACCAGGAATCCTAACCGCTAGACCATATGGGAGCACACAACCCCGCTGTTCCGGGCATCATGCAAGCAAACTACATAAATATGAGAAAACACGCAAGAGAGTTGTCACTCAGAGTGTCGAAGGGTCGATGTATACTGGGGCTCAGTTGAAATGCAACGTCAGGACTTTTCCGAATTAGGTCACACGAAGAGAGCACAGCCTTTTCCGCCCTACCATGTGTGTATCGGTAACTCGCCGTGATCGTATAGTGGTCAGTACTTTGCGTTGTGGCCGCAACAACCCCGGTTCGAATCCGGGTCACGGCAGAATAGGGGCGTCTGCTTTTACTACTTGCGCGAATGAAGGCAAAAGAAAGCCAATCGATGTGAACGAACGGCGCTTTACAGAGGAGTACTGCCTGACTGGATCGTTGATGAACGACAGAGGCCACTCCGACCTCTTCTCGGTTTTCTTCAACGACTTACTAAGGATCTTCTTCACATTCGCCCATGCAGGGGAAGCCAGTTACACCAAAGCAAACGCAGGAAAGTGCATTTCAAGCAGAGACCAGGAGGGACTTGTTTACACCGAGAGTGGTCGGAGAATGGAACAATGCGCCCAGCCCTGTTGCTGGAGCCGATTCTTGATGAGATCTTGGGCTCACTGGATGCTAATCTTTCTGTTGTTCTTGCAGGTCCTGCGCTGCTTTTGAGCCGACAGAGCTCGTCCTGGTCTGTCGGCACAGCCCAATTGCAAATGATCGGCTCCGCGTACAGAAGGAACGTGCGTTTGGTACAAGAGTGCATGAAGGCACCGGAAATACATTGGGAACAAATGACCGGTCGCTCAAGACCTCTGTGAAGTACAGGAGCGTGCAACAAGAGGCTGTTTCCGCCCGGTCTCGAACCGGGGACCTTTCGCGTGTTAGGCGAACGTGATAGCCGCTACACTACGGAAACCTGCAGGGACCGCTGCTGGTGTCTCGCTTGCGTTTCGGGCTGAGAATGGGAAGCGTCACTTTAGGCAGGGGGCGCTGGAGAGAGGAACAAAGGGCGCGATGAAACAAAATGCCGAAACCCGGGATCGAACCAGGGACCTTTAAATCTTCAGTCTAACGCTCTCACAACTGAGCTATTTCAGCAGTGCACAGAGCCCACAGCCACCTGCTCCAGCCTTCCTGTATTGCGGCATGAGCGCACCAAGAGGAGCGGGAGAGTGTTGCAGGAACGTCACTCAGAAGGAAAGCCACCCAGCTGCGCCCTCTGAGCTCTGTCCAGCGCATCTTCCTCGCATGGACTCCTGCCTGCGATGGGCAGGAAACAATTAGCAAGAACAGAACAGCACCCCATGGGTGTCTCATGACCACACCTTAGGTTGTGACACGTGCAGGTGTGAGGGGTTGCCGGGCTACTCTGGAGCAGAGCTTGGGCGGAGGGGGGGCGGGAAAGCAGACAAAGAGGTGACACCTCAAGGTCTGCACGATCACAGCTCTCCGCCGCCCCAGGCTTCCGCTCGATAAGCTACTGGACACACCCGCCCCTCCTCACACAGACCGTGGAAAAGCCCCCGAATGGGAGGGCTCTCTCTTCCTCCCAGGAGCTCTTGGACACGATGCACAGACAGAGCGCGGGGAGCCGCCGCCTGCAAACACGGCTCCAGGCAGGACTCCACTCCACAGGAGCCGCAGAGCAGAGGAGATGGGGGCAGCTTAGTTCCTGTGCAGAGACCTGAGCTGTTGTTGCTGCGGACGCTGTCTTTTCTGTTCTCGGGGTAGGAGTGAATGTTGAGTTGCCCTTAGAAATGAAGCAGAGCACTTCAACGGCACGGGTGTGTGTGTGTGCGTGCGCCCTGGTGATTCTGGGAGACAGATCGAACCTGGGCTAAAAGAGAGGGGGCTTAGCCCTCTTCCATTTGCTAGTTCAGAGTTGTACAACCCATTTGTATCTGCTAGGCGGCGCAGTCGTCGTGCACAAAGAACGCTTTGAAAAGCGTCAAAAGCAAGTCATTCCGAGTTGGTCGTTTGTGTTTTCCGTTCAGACGCGAAATGCTGAAATGATCTCTCGGCTCCTCGGTTGTCATTTCTGCTCCGTAAAGGAATCACAGCACGCGTCGCCTTCCAGCACGCTGGGTCGGGACACGATGCCGAGGATCGAAGGGTGTGATGTCTTCCTCGTTAGTATAGTGGCAAGTATCCCCGCCTGTCACGCGGGAGACCGGGGTTCGATTCCCCGACGGGGAGTAGAAAGCTTTACTTTTACCTCCTTAGAGAAAGGACTGCCTTTCACTTCTCTGTTTTCTTTCACAGCGTCGTGCACCTTTTCATTGCTCTCGCTTTCAGAGCCTCCGCACGGCACACGACTCGACATCAGAAAGCACATTGAAGTGAAAGCAGGAAGCGCTGCGACATGCACTGTGCAGATCCCGCCACACTAAGAGGTGAGTGGGTCTGTTCGATGCACAAAGAACGCTTTGATAAGCGTCAAAGGCAAGTCATTCCGAGTTGGTCGTTTGAGTTTTCTGTTCAGACGCGAAATGCTGAAATGATCTCTCGGCTCCTCGGTTGTCATTTCTGCTCCGTAAAGAAATCACAGCACGCGTCGGCTTCCAGCACGGTGGGTCGGGACACGATACCGGGGGTCGAAGGGTGTGATGTCTTCCTCGTTAGTATAGTGGCAAGTATCCCCGCCTGTCACGCGGGAGACCGGGGTTCGATTCCCCGACGGGGAGTAAAAAGCTTTTCTTTTACCTCCTTAGAGAAAGGACTGCCTTTCACTTCTCTGTTTTCTTTCACAGCATCGTGCACCTTTTCATTGCTCTCGCTTTCAGAGCCTCCGCACGGCACACGACTCGACATCAGAAAGCACATTGAAGTGAAAGCAGGAAGCGCTGCGACATGCACTGTGCAGATCCCGCCACACTAAGAGGTGAGTGGGTCTGTTCGATGCACAAAGAACGCTTTGATAAGCGTCAAAGGCAAGTCATTCCGAGTTGGTCGTTTGTGTTTTCTGTTCAGACGCGAAATGCTGAAATGATCTCTCGGCTCCTCGGTTGTCATTTCTGCTCCGTAAAGAAATCACAGCACGCGTCGGCTTCCAGCACGGTGGGTCGGGACACGATGCCGGGGGTCGGAGAGAGCGATGTCTTCCTCGTTAGTATAGTGGTGATTATCCCCACCTGTCACGCGGGAGACTGGGGTACATCAGGACGCGCATTGGAGTGAAAGCAGGATGCGCTGCGACATGCACTGTGCAGATCCCGCCACACTAAGAGGTGAGTGGGTCTGTGCGATCACAGCGCTAGGCGAATCCCCAATCCCCTTTTGTGCGTGGCGACAAAAGAAGCCGGTCTGTTTCCGCCCAGTTTCGAACCAGGGACTTTTCGCGTGTGAGACAAACGTGATAACCACTACACTACGGAAACGGTAGCAAACCCTTCCCAGCGGCCCAGTGCTGAGCTTCGCCAATGCGATTCAGCTGCTTCCAGTGCCTTTATTGGAGTGCGCTGATGGACCGTGCTCTCTCTCCAGAGACCAGCACGCCTGTCATGGACGGAGCAGGAAAAGCGGCGCCACATTCTACAGCCCTCTCCACGCAATCGACGAAATCGGGCTACTGAAGTGGAGAAAATCGCCTCTCCAGAAAGTGCAAATATCATCTTGGAGAGTATAAATCCTATTGCCGAAGGTCAGCCCTGTCTACCAGAGTAACCCTCCCACCTCCTGCAGCGATGATCAGCTCGTCTCACACGCGAGAAGTCTTCGGTTGGAAACAAGCGCCCCCTCTTCTCGCGCGTTTTGCACGTTCGAGTGGTTTTAATGCGGCTCCTTCGTACACGGTGCTGATCTTTTGGAAAGCAGGAGGCAAAACTGACACGTTCCCATACCAGGAGTCAAACCCGGGCCGCCTGGGTGAAAACCAGGAATCCTAACCGCTAGACCATATGGGAGCACACAACCCCGCTGTTCCGGGCATCATGCAAGCAAACTACATAAATATGAGAAAACACGCAAGAGAGTTGTCACTCAGAGTGTCGAAGGGTCGATGTATACTGGGGCTCAGTTGAAATGCAACGTCAGGACTTTTCCGAATTAGGTCACACGAAGAGAGCACAGCCTTTTCCGCCCTACCATGTGTGTATCGGTAACTCGCCGTGATCGTATAGTGGTCAGTACTTTGCGTTGTGGCCGCAACAACCCCGGTTCGAATCCGGGTCACGGCAGAATAGGGGCGTCTGCTTTTACTACTTGCGCGAATGAAGGCAAAAAAAAGCCAATCGATGTGAACGAACGGCGCTTTACAGAGGAGTACTGCCTGACTGGATCGTTGATGAACGACAGAGGCCACTCCGACCTCTTCTCGGTTTTCTTCAACGACTTACTAAGGATCTTCTTCACATTCGCCCATGCAGGGGAAGCCAGTTTCACCAAAGCAAACGCAGGAAAGTGCATTTCAAGCAGAGACCAGGAGGGACTTGTTTACACCGAGAGTGGTCGGAGAATGGAACAATGCACCCAGCCCTGTTGCTGGAGCCGATTCTTGATGAGATCTTGGGCTCACTGGATGCTAATCTTTCTGTTGTTCTTGCAGGTCCTGCGCTGCTTTTGAGCCGACAGAGCTCGTCCTGGTCTGTCGGCACAGCCCAATTGCAAATGATCGGCTCCGCGTACAGAAGGAACGTGCGTTTGGTACAAGAGTGCATGAAGGCACCGGAAATACATTGGGAACAAATGACCGGTCGCTCAAGACCTCTGTGAAGTACAGGAGCGTGCAACAAGAGGCTGTTTCCGCCCGGTCTCGGACCGGGGACCTTTCGCGTGTTAGGCGAACGTGATAGCCGCTACACTACGGAAACCTGCAGGGACCGCTGCTGGTGTCTCGCTTGCGTTTCGGGCTGAGAATGGGAAGCGTCACTTTAGGCAGGGGGCGCTGGAAAGAGGAACAAAGGGCGCGATGAAACAAAATGCCGAAACCCGGGATCGAACCAGGGACCTTTAGATCTTCAGTCTAACGCTCTCCCAACTGAGCTATTTCGGCAGTGCACAGAGCCCACAGCCACCTGCTCCAGCCTTCCTGTATTGCGGCATGAGCGCACCAAGAGGAGCTGGAGAGTGTTGCAGGAACGTCACTCAGAAGGAAAGCCACCCAGCTGCGCCCTCTGAGCTCTGTCCAGAGCATCTTCCTCGCATGGACTCCTGCCTGCGACGGGCAGGAAACAATTAGCAAGAACAGAACAGCACCCCATGGGTGTCTCATGACCACACCTTAGGTTGTGACACGTGCAGGTGTGAGGGGTTGCCGGGCTACTCTGGAGCAGAGCTTGGGCGGAGGGGGGGCGGGAAAGCAGACAAAGAGGTGACACCTCAAGGTCTGCACGATCACAGCTCTCCGCCGCCCCAGGCTTCCGCTCGATAAGCTACTGGACACACCCGCCCCTCCTCACACAGACCGTGGAAAAGCCCCCGAGTGGGAGGGCTCTCTCTTCCTCCCAGGAGCTCTTGGACACGACGCACAGACAGAGCGCGGGGAGCCGCCGCCTGCAAACATGGCTCCAGGCAGGACTCCACTCCGCAGGAGCCGCAGAGCAGAGGAGATGGGGGCAGCTTAGTTCCTGTGCAGAGACCTGAGCTGTTGTTGCTGCGGACGCTGTCTTTTCTGTTCTCGGGGTAGGAGTGAATGTTGAGTTGCCCTTAGAAATGAAGCAGAGCACTTCAACGGCACGGGTGTGTGTGTGTGCGTGCGCCCTGGTGATTCTGGGAGACAGATCGAACCTGGGCTAAAAGAGAGGGGGCTTAGCCCTCTTCCATTTGCTAGTTCAGAGTTGTACAACCCATTTGTATCTGCTAGGCGGCGCAGTCGTCGTGCACAAAGAACGCTTTGAAAAGCGTCAAAAGCAAGTCATTCCGAGTTGGTCGTTTGTGTTTTCCGTTCAGACGCGAAATGCTGAAATGATCTCTCGGCTCCTCGGTTGTCATTTCTGCTCCGTAAAGAAATCACAGCACGCGTCGCCTTCCAGCACGCTGGGTCGGGACACGATGCCGGGGATCGAAGGGTGTGATGTCTTCCTCGTTAGTATAGTGGCAAGTATCCCCGCCTGTCACGCGGGAGACCGGGGTTCGATTCCCCGACGGGGAGTAGAAAGCTTTTCTTTTACCTCCTTAGAGAAAGGACTGCCTTTCACTTCTCTGTTTTCTTTCACAGCGTCGTGCACCTTTTCATTGCTCTCGCTTTCAGAGCCTCCGCACGGCACACGACTCGACATCAGAAAGCACATTGAAGTGAAAGCAGGAAGCGCTGCGACATGCACTGTGCAGATCCAGCCACACTAAGAGGTGAGTGGGTCTGTTCGATGCACAAAGAACGCTTTGATAAGCGTCAAAGGCAAGTCATTCCGAGTTGGTCGTTTGTGTTTTCTGTTCAGACGCGAAATGCTGAAATGATCTCTCGGCTCCTCGGTTGTCATTTCTGCTCCGTAAAGAAATCACAGCACGCGTCGGCTTCCAGCACGGTGGGTCGGGACACGATGCCGGGGGTCGGAGAGAGCGATGTCTTCCTCGTTAGTATAGTGGTGATTATCCCCACCTGTCACGCGGGAGACTGGGGTACATCAGGACGCGCATTGGAGTGAAAGCAGGATGCGCTGCGACATGCACTGTGCAGATCCCGCCACACTTAGAGGTGAGTGGGTCTGTGCGATCACAGCGCTAGGCGAATCCCCAATCCCCTTTTGTGCGTGGCGACAAAAGAAGCCGGTCTGTTTCCGCCCAGTTTCGAACCAGGGACTTTTCGCGTGTGAGGCAAACGTGATAACCACTACACTACGGAAACGGTAGCAAACCCTTCCCAGCGGCCCAGTGCTGAGCTTCGCCAATGCGATTCAGCTGCTTCCAGTGCCTTTATTGGAGTGCGCTGATGGACCGTGCTCTCTCTCCAGAGACCAGCACGCCTGTCATGGACGGAGCAGGAAAAGCGGCGCCACATTCTACAGCCCTCTCCACGCAATCGACGAAATCGGGCTACTGAAGTGGAGAAAATCGCCTCTCCAGAAAGTGCAAATATCATCTTGGAGAGTATAAATCCTATTGCCGAAGGTCAGCCCTGTCTACCAGAGTAACCCTCCCACCTCCTGCAGCGATGATCAGCTCGTCTCACACGCGAGAAGTCTTCGGTTGGAAACAAGCGCCCCCTCTTCTCGCGCGTTTTGCACGTTCGAGTGGTTTTAATGCGGCTCCTTCGTACACGGTGCTGATCTTTTGGAAAGCAGGAGGCAAAACTGACACGTTCCCATACCGGGAGTCAAACCCGGGCCGCCTGGGTGAAAACCAGGAATCCTAACCGCTAGACCATATGGGAGCACACAACCCCGCTGTTCCGGGCATCATGCAAGCAAACTACATAAATATGAGAAAACACGCAAGAGAGTTGTCACTCAGAGTGTCGAAGGGTCGATGTATACTGGGGCTCAGTTGAAATGCAACGTCAGGACTTTTCCGAATTAGGTCACACGAAGAGAGCACAGCCTTTTCCGCCCTACCATGTGTGTATCGGTAACTCGCCGTGATCGTATAGTGGTCAGTACTTTGCGTTGTGGCCGCAACAACCCCGGTTCAAATCCGGGTCACGGCAGAATAGGGGCGTCTGCTTTTACTACTTGCGCGAATGAAGGCAAAAAAAAGCCAATCGATGTGAACGAACGGCGCTTTACAGAGGAGTACTGCCTGACTGGATCGTTGATGAACGACAGAGGCCACTCCGACCTCTTCTCGGTTTTCTTCAACGACTTACTAAGGATCTTCTTCACATTCGCCCATGCAGGGGAAGCCAGTTTCACCAAAGCAAACGCAGGAAAGTGCATTTCAAGCAGAGACCAGGAGGGACTTGTTTACACCGAGAGTGGTCGGAGAATGGAACAATGCGCCCAGCCCTGTTGCTGGAGCCGATTCTTGATGAGATCTTGGGCTCACTGGATGCTAATCTTTCTGTTGTTCTTGCAGGTCCTGCGCTGCTTTTGAGCCGACAGAGCTCGTCCTGGTCTGTCGGCACAGCCCAATTGCAAATGATCGGCTCCGCGTACAGAAGGAACGTGCGTTTGGTACAAGAGTGCATGAAGGCACCGGAAATACATTGGGAACAAATGACCGGTCGCTCAAGACCTCTGTGAAGTACAGGAGCGTGCAACAAGAGGCTGTTTCCGCCCGGTCTCGGACCGGGGACCTTTCGCGTGTTAGGCGAACGTGATAGCCGCTACACTACGGAAACCTGCAGGGACCGCTGCTGGTGTCTCGCTTGCGTTTCGGGCTGAGAATGGGAAGCGTCACTTTAGGCAGGGGGCGCTGGAAAGAGGAACAAAGGGCGCGATGAAACAAAATGCCGAAACCCGGGATCGAACCAGGGACCTTTAGATCTTCAGTCTAACGCTCTCCCAACTGAGCTATTTCGGCAGTGCACAGAGCCCACAGCCACCTGCTCCAGCCTTCCTGTATTGCGGCATGAGCGCACCAAGAGGAGCTGGAGAGTGTTGCAGGAACGTCACTCAGAAGGAAAGCCACCCAGCTGCGCCCTCTGAGCTCTGTCCAGAGCATCTTCCTCGCATGGACTCCTGCCTGCGACGGGCAGGAAACAATTAGCAAGAACAGAACAGCACCCCATGGGTGTCTCATGACCACACCTTAGGTTGTGACACGTGCAGGTGTGAGGGGTTGCCGGGCTACTCTGGAGCAGAGCTTGGGCGGAGGGGGGGCGGGAAAGCAGACAAAGAGGTGACACCTCAAGGTCTGCACGATCACAGCTCTCCGCCGCCCCAGGCTTCCGCTCGATAAGCTACTGGACACACCCGCCCCTCCTCACACAGACCGTGGAAAAGCCCCCGAGTGGGAGGGCTCTCTCTTCCTCCCAGGAGCTCTTGGACACGACGCACAGACAGAGCGCGGGGAGCCGCCGCCTGCAAACATGGCTCCAGGCAGGACTCCACTCCGCAGGAGCCGCAGAGCAGAGGAGATGGGGGCAGCTTAGTTCCTGTGCAGAGACCTGAGCTGTTGTTGCTGCGGACGCTGTCTTTTCTGTTCTCGGGGTAGGAGTGAATGTTGAGTTGCCCTTAGAAATGAAGCAGAGCACTTCAACGGCACGGGTGTGTGTGTGTGCGTGCGCCCTGGTGATTCTGGGAGACAGATCGAACCTGGGCTAAAAGAGAGGGGGCTTAGCCCTCTTCCATTTGCTAGTTCAGAGTTGTACAACCCATTTGTATCTGCTAGGCGGCGCAGTCGTCGTGCACAAAGAACGCTTTGAAAAGCGTCAAAAGCAAGTCATTCCGAGTTGGTCGTTTGTGTTTTCCGTTCAGACGCGAAATGCTGAAATGATCTCTCGGCTCCTCGGTTGTCATTTCTGCTCCGTAAAGAAATCACAGCACGCGTCGCCTTCCAGCACGCTGGGTCGGGACACGATGCCGGGGATCGAAGGGTGTGATGTCTTCCTCGTTAGTATAGTGGCAAGTATCCCCGCCTGTCACGCGGGAGACCGGGGTTCGATTCCCCGATGGGGAGTAGAAAGCTTTTCTTTTACCTCCTTAGAGAAAGGACTGCCTTTCACTTCTCTGTTTTCTTTCACAGCGTCGTGCACCTTTTCATTGCTCTCGCTTTCAGAGCCTCCGCACGGCACACGACTCGACATCAGAAAGCACATTGAAGTGAAAGCAGGAAGCGCTGCGACATGCACTGTGCAGATCCAGCCACACTAAGAGGTGAGTGGGTCTGTTCGATGCACAAAGAACGCTTTGATAAGCGTCAAAGGCAAGTCATTCCGAGTTGGTCGTTTGTGTTTTCTGTTCAGACGCGAAATGCTGAAATGATCTCTCGGCTCCTCGGTTGTCATTTCTGCTCCGTAAAGAAATCACAGCACGCGTCGGCTTCCAGCACGGTGGGTCGGGACACGATGCCGGGGGTCGGAGAGAGCGATGTCTTCCTCGTTAGTATAGTGGTGATTATCCCCACCTGTCACGCGGGAGACTGGGGTACATCAGGACGCGCATTGGAGTGAAAGCAGGATGCGCTGCGACATGCACTGTGCAGATCCCGCCACACTTAGAGGTGAGTGGGTCTGTGCGATCACAGCGCTAGGCGAATCCCCAATCCCCTTTTGTGCGTGGCGACAAAAGAAGCCGGTCTGTTTCCGCCCAGTTTCGAACCAGGGACTTTTCGCGTGTGAGGCAAACGTGATAACCACTACACTACGGAAACGGTAGCAAACCCTTCCCAGCGGCCCAGTGCTGAGCTTCGCCAATGCGATTCAGCTGCTTCCAGTGCCTTTATTGGAGTGCGCTGATGGACCGTGCTCTCTCTCCAGAGACCAGCACGCCTGTCATGGACGGAGCAGGAAAAGCGGCGCCACATTCTACAGCCCTCTCCACGCAATCGACGAAATCGGGCTACTGAAGTGGAGAAAATCGCCTCTCCAGAAAGTGCAAATATCATCTTGGAGAGTATAAATCCTATTGCCGAAGGTCAGCCCTGTCTACCAGAGTAACCCTCCCACCTCCTGCAGCGATGATCAGCTCGTCTCACACGCGAGAAGTCTTCGGTTGGAAACAAGCGCCCCCTCTTCTCGCGCGTTTTGCACGTTCGAGTGGTTTTAATGCGGCTCCTTCGTACACGGTGCTGATCTTTTGGAAAGCAGGAGGCAAAACTGACACGTTCCCATACCGGGAGTCAAACCCGGGCCGCCTGGGTGAAAACCAGGAATCCTAACCGCTAGACCATATGGGAGCACACAACCCCGCTGTTCCGGGCATCATGCAAGCAAACTACATAAATATGAGAAAACACGCAAGAGAGTTGTCACTCAGAGTGTCGAAGGGTCGATGTATACTGGGGCTCAGTTGAAATGCAACGTCAGGACTTTTCCGAATTAGGTCACACGAAGAGAGCACAGCCTTTTCCGCCCTACCATGTGTGTATCGGTAACTCGCCGTGATCGTATAGTGGTCAGTACTTTGCGTTGTGGCCGCAACAACCCCGGTTCAAATCCGGGTCACGGCAGAATAGGGGCGTCTGCTTTTACTACTTGCGCGAATGAAGGCAAAAAAAAGCCAATCGATGTGAACGAACGGCGCTTTACAGAGGAGTACTGCCTGACTGGATCGTTGATGAACGACAGAGGCCACTCCGACCTCTTCTCGGTTTTCTTCAACGACTTACTAAGGATCTTCTTCACATTCGCCCATGCAGGGGAAGCCAGTTACACCAAAGCAAACGCAGGAAAGTGCATTTCAAGCAGAGACCAGGAGGGACTTGTTTACACCGAGAGTGGTCGGAGAATGGAACAATGCGCCCAGCCCTGTTGCTGGAGCCGATTCTTGATGAGATCTTGGGCTCACTGGATGCTAATCTTTCTGTTGTTCTTGCAGGTCCTGCGCTGCTTTTGAGCCGACAGAGCTCGTCCTGGTCTGTCGGCACAGCCCAATTGCAAATGATCAGCTCTGCGTACAGAAGGAACGTGCGTTTGGTACAAGAGTGCATGAAGGCACCGGAAATACATTGGGAACAAATGACCGGTCGCTCAAGACCTCTGTGAAGTACAGGAGCGTGCAACAAGAGGCTGTTTCCGCCCGGTCTCGAACCGGGGACCTTTCGCGTGTTAGGCGAACGTGATAGCCGCTACACTACGGAAACCTGCAGGGATCGCTGCTGGTGTCTCGCTTGCGTTTCGGGCTGAGAAAGGGAAGCGTCACTTTAGGCAGGGGGCGCTGGAGAGAGGAACAAAGGGCGCGATGAAACAAAATGCCGAAACCCGGGATCGAACCAGGGACCTTTAGATCTTCAGTCTAACGCTCTCCCAACTGAGCTATTTCGGCAGTGCACAGAGCCCACAGCCACCTGCTCCAGCCTTCCTGTATTGCGGCATGAGCGCACCAAGAGGAGCTGGAGAGTGTTGCAGGAACGTCACTCAGAAGGAAAGCCACCCAGCTGCGCCCTCTGAGCTCTGTCCAGAGCATCTTCCTCGCATGGACTCCTGCCTGCGACGGGCAGGAAACAATTAGCAAGAACAGAACAGCACCCCATGGGTGTCTCATGACCACACCTTAGGTTGTGACACGTGCAGGTGTGAGGGGTTGCCGGGCTACTCTGGAGCAGAGCTTGGGCGGAGGGGGGGCGGGAAAGCAGACAAAGAGGTGACACCTCAAGGTCTGCACGATCACAGCTCTCCGCCGCCCCAGGCTTCCGCTCGATAAGCTACTGGACACACCCGCCCCTCCTCACACAGACCGTGGAAAAGCCCCCGAGTGGGAGGGCTCTCTCTTCCTCCCAGGAGCTCTTGGACACGACGCACAGACAGAGCGCGGGGAGCCGCCGCCTGCAAACATGGCTCCAGGCAGGACTCCACTCCGCAGGAGCCGCAGAGCAGAGGAGATGGGGGCAGCTTAGTTCCTGTGCAGAGACCTGAGCTGTTGTTGCTGCGGACGCTGTCTTTTCTGTTCTCGGGGTAGGAGTGAATGTTGAGTTGCCCTTAGAAATGAAGCAGAGCACTTCAACGGCACGGGTGTGTGCGTGCGCCCTGGTGATTCTGGGAGACAGATCGAACCTGGGCTAAAAGAGAGGGGGCTTAGCCCTCTTCCATTTGCTAGTTCAGAGTTCTACAACCCATTTGTATCTGCTAGGCGGCGCAGTCGTCGTGCACAAAGAACGCTTTGAAAAGCGTCAAAAGCAAGTCATTCCGAGTTGGTCGTTTGTGTTTTCCGTTCAGACGCGAAATGCTGAAATGATCTCTCGGCTCCTCGGTTGTCATTTCTGCTCCGTAAAGGAATCACAGCACGCGTCGCCTTCCAGCACGCTGGGTCGGGACACGATGCCGGGGATCGAAGGGTGTGATGTCTTCCTCGTTAGTATAGTGGCAAGTATCCCCGCCTGTCACGCGGGAGACCGGGGTTCGATTCCCCGACGGGGAGTAGAAAGCTTTTCTTTTACCTCCTTAGAGAAAGGACTGCCTTTCACTTCTCTGTTTTCTTTCACAGCGTCGTGCACCTTTTCATTGCTCTCGCTTTCAGAGCCTCCGCACGGCACACGACTCGACATCAGAAAACACATTGAAGTGAAAGCAGAAAGCGCTGCGACATGCACTGTGCAGATCCCGCCACACTAAGAGGTGAGTGGGTCTGTTCGATGCACAAAGAATGCTTTGATAAGCGTCAAAGGCAAGTCATTCCGAGTTGGTCGTTTGTGTTTTCTGTTCAGACGCGAAATGCTGAAATGATCTCTCGGCTCCTCGGTTGTCATTTCTGCTCCGTAAAGAAATCACAGCACGCGTCGGCTTCCAGCACGGTGGGTCGGGACACGATGCCGGGGGTCGGAGAGAGCGATGTCTTCCTCGTTAGTATAGTGGTGATTATCCCCACCTGTCACGCGGGAGACTGGGGTACATCAGGACGCGCATTGGAGTGAAAGCAGGATGCGCTGCGACATGCACTGTGCAGATCCCGCCACACTAAGAGGTGAGTGGGTCTGTGCGATCACAGCGCTAGGCGAATCCCCAATCCCCTTTTGTGCGTGGGGACAAAAGAAGCCGGTCTGTTTCCGTCCAGTTTCGAACCAGGGACTTTTCGCGTGGGAGGCAAACGTGATAACCACTACACTACGGAAACGGTAGCAAACCCTTCCCAGCGGCCCAGTGCTGAGCTTCGCCAATGCGATTCAGCTGCTTCCAGTGCCTTTATTGGAGTGCGCTGATGGACCGTGCTCTCTCTCCAGAGACCAGCACGCCTGTCATGGACGGAGCAGGAAAAGCGGCGCCACATTCTACAGCCCTCTCCACGCAATCGACGAAATCGGGCTACTGAAGTGGAGAAAATCGCCTCTCCAGAAAGTGCAAATATCATCTTGGAGAGTATAAATCCTATTGCCGAAGGTCAGCCCTGTCTACCAGAGTAACCCTCCCACCTCCTGCAGCGATGATCAGCTCGTCTCACACGCGAGAAGTCTTCGGTTGGAAACAAGCGCCCCCTCTTCTCGCGCGTTTTGCACGTTCGAGTGGTTTTAATGCGGCTCCTTCGTACACGGTGCTGATCTTTTGGAAAGCAGGAAGCAAAACTGACACGTTCCCATGCCGGGAGTCAAACCCGGGCCGCCTGGGTGAAAACCAGGAATCCTAACCGCTAGACCATATGGGAGCACACAACCCCGCTGTTCCGGGCATCATGCAAGCAAACTACATAAATATGAGAAAACACGCAAGAGAGTTGTCACTCAGAGTGTCGAAGGGTCGATGTATACTGGGGCTCAGTTGAAACGCAACGTCAGGACTTTTCCGAATTAGGTCACACGAAGAGAGCACAGCCTTTTCCGCCCTACCATGTGTGTATCGGTAACTCGCCGTGATCGTATAGTGGTCAGTACTTTGCGTTGTGGCCGCAACAACCCCGGTTCGAATCCGGGTCACGGCAGAATAGGGGCGTCTGCTTTTACTACTTGCGCGAATGAAGGCAAAAAAAAGCCAATGGATGTGAACGAACGGCGCTTTACAGAGGAGTACTGCCCGACTGGATCGTTGATGAACGACAGAGGCCACTCCGACCTCTTCTCGGTTTTCTTCAACGACTTACTAAGGATCTTCTTCACATTCGCCCATGCAGGGGAAGCCAGTTACACCAAAGCAAACGCAGGAAAGTGCATTTCAAGCAGAGACCAGGAGGGACTTGTTTACACCGAGAGTGGTCGGAGAATGGAACAATGCGCCCAGCCCTGTTGCTGGAGCCGATTCTTGATGAGATCTTGGGCTCACTGGATGCTAATCTTTCTGTTGTTCTTGCAGGTCCTGCGCTGCTTTTGAGCCGACAGAGCTCGTCCTGGTCTGTCGGCACAGCCCAATTGCAAATGATCGGCTCCGCGTACAGAAGGAACGTGCGTTTGGTACAAGAGTGCATGAAGGCACCGGAAATACATTGGGAACAAATGACCGGTCGCTCAAGACCTCTGTGAAGTACAGGAGCGTGCAACAAGAGGCTGTTTCCGCCCGGTCTCGAACCGGGGACCTTTCGCGTGTTAGGCGAACGTGATAGCCGCTACACTACGGAAACCTGCAGGGACCGCTGCTGGTGTCTCGCTTGCGTTTCGGGCTGAGAAAGGGAAGCGTCACTTTAGGCAGGGGGCGCTGGAGAGAGGAACAAAGGGCGCGATGAAACAAAATGCCGAAACCCGGGATCGAACCAGGGACCTTTAGATCTTCAGTCTAACGCTCTCCCAACTGAGCTATTTCGGCAGTGCACAGAGCCCACAGCCACCTGCTCCAGCCTTCCTGTATTGCGGCATGAGCGCACCAAGAGGAGCTGGAGAGTGTTGCAGGAACGTCACTCAGAAGGAAAGCCACCCAGCTGCGCCCTCTGAGCTCTGTCCAGAGCATCTTCCTCGCATGGACTCCTGCCTGCGACGGGCAGGAAACAATTAGCAAGAACAGAACAGCACCCCATGGGTGTCTCATGACCACACCTTAGGTTGTGACACGTGCAGGTGTGAGGGGTTGCCGGGCTACTCTGGAGCAGAGCTTGGGCGGAGGGGGGGCGGGAAAGCAGACAAAGAGGTGACACCTCAAGGTCTGCACGATCACAGCTCTCCGCCGCCCCAGGCTTCCGCTCGATAAGCTACTGGACACACCCGCCCCTCCTCACACAGACCGTGGAAAAGCCCCCGAGTGGGAGGGCTCTCTCTTCCTCCCAGGAGCTCTTGGACACGACGCACAGACAGAGCGCGGGGAGCCGCCGCCTGCAAACATGGCTCCAGGCAGGACTCCACTCCGCAGGAGCCGCAGAGCAGAGGAGATGGGGGCAGCTTAGTTCCTGTGCAGAGACCTGAGCTGTTGTTGCTGCGGACGCTGTCTTTTCTGTTCTCGGGGTAGGAGTGAATGTTGAGTTGCCCTTAGAAATGAAGCAGAGCACTTCAACGGCACGGGTGTGTGCGTGCGCCCTGGTGATTCTGGGAGACAGATCGAACCTGGGCTAAAAGAGAGGGGGCTTAGCCCTCTTCCATTTGCTAGTTCAGAGTTCTACAACCCATTTGTATCTGCTAGGCGGCGCAGTCGTCGTGCACAAAGAACGCTTTGAAAAGCGTCAAAAGCAAGTCATTCCGAGTTGGTCGTTTGTGTTTTCCGTTCAGACGCGAAATGCTGAAATGATCTCTCGGCTCCTCGGTTGTCATTTCTGCTCCGTAAAGGAATCACAGCACGCGTCGCCTTCCAGCACGCTGGGTCGGGACACGATGCCGGGGATCGAAGGGTGTGATGTCTTCCTCGTTAGTATAGTGGCAAGTATCCCCGCCTGTCACGCGGGAGACCGGGGTTCGATTCCCCGACGGGGAGTAGAAAGCTTTTCTTTTACCTCCTTAGAGAAAGGACTGCCTTTCACTTCTCTGTTTTCTTTCACAGCGTCGTGCACCTTTTCATTGCTCTCGCTTTCAGAGCCTCCGCACGGCACACGACTCGACATCAGAAAACACATTGAAGTGAAAGCAGAAAGCGCTGCGACATGCACTGTGCAGATCCCGCCACACTAAGAGGTGAGTGGGTCTGTTCGATGCACAAAGAATGCTTTGATAAGCGTCAAAGGCAAGTCATTCCGAGTTGGTCGTTTGTGTTTTCTGTTCAGACGCGAAATGCTGAAATGATCTCTCGGCTCCTCGGTTGTCATTTCTGCTCCGTAAAGAAATCACAGCACGCGTCGGCTTCCAGCACGGTGGGTCGGGACACGATGCCGGGGGTCGGAGAGAGCGATGTCTTCCTCGTTAGTATAGTGGTGATTATCCCCACCTGTCACGCGGGAGACTGGGGTACATCAGGACGCGCATTGGAGTGAAAGCAGGATGCGCTGCGACATGCACTGTGCAGATCCCGCCACACTAAGAGGTGAGTGGGTCTGTGCGATCACAGCGCTAGGCGAATCCCCAATCCCCTTTTGTGCGTGGGGACAAAAGAAGCCGGTCTGTTTCCGTCCAGTTTCGAACCAGGGACTTTTCGCGTGGGAGGCAAACGTGATAACCACTACACTACGGAAACGGTAGCAAACCCTTCCCAGCGGCCCAGTGCTGAGCTTCGCCAATGCGATTCAGCTGCTTCCAGTGCCTTTATTGGAGTGCGCTGATGGACCGTGCTCTCTCTCCAGAGACCAGCACGCCTGTCATGGACGGAGCAGGAAAAGCGGCGCCACATTCTACAGCCCTCTCCACGCAATCGACGAAATCGGGCTACTGAAGTGGAGAAAATCGCCTCTCCAGAAAGTGCAAATATCATCTTGGAGAGTATAAATCCTATTGCCGAAGGTCAGCCCTGTCTACCAGAGTAACCCTCCCACCTCCTGCAGCGATGATCAGCTCGTCTCACACGCGAGAAGTCTTCGGTTGGAAACAAGCGCCCCCTCTTCTCGCGCGTTTTGCACGTTCGAGTGGTTTTAATGCGGCTCCTTCGTACACGGTGCTGATCTTTTGGAAAGCAGGAAGCAAAACTGACACGTTCCCATGCCGGGAGTCAAACCCGGGCCGCCTGGGTGAAAACCAGGAATCCTAACCGCTAGACCATATGGGAGCACACAACCCCGCTGTTCCGGGCATCATGCAAGCAAACTACATAAATATGAGAAAACACGCAAGAGAGTTGTCACTCAGAGTGTCGAAGGGTCGATGTATACTGGGGCTCAGTTGAAACGCAACGTCAGGACTTTTCCGAATTAGGTCACACGAAGAGAGCACAGCCTTTTCCGCCCTACCATGTGTGTATCGGTAACTCGCCGTGATCGTATAGTGGTCAGTACTTTGCGTTGTGGCCGCAACAACCCCGGTTCGAATCCGGGTCACGGCAGAATAGGGGCGTCTGCTTTTACTACTTGCGCGAATGAAGGCAAAAAAAAGCCAATGGATGTGAACGAACGGCGCTTTACAGAGGAGTACTGCCCGACTGGATCGTTGATGAACGACAGAGGCCACTCCGACCTCTTCTCGGTTTTCTTCAACGACTTACTAAGGATCTTCTTCACATTCGCCCATGCAGGGGAAGCCAGTTACACCAAAGCAAACGCAGGAAAGTGCATTTCAAGCAGAGACCAGGAGGGACTTGTTTACACCGAGAGTGGTCGGAGAATGGAACAATGCGCCCAGCCCTGTTGCTGGAGCCGATTCTTGATGAGATCTTGGGCTCACTGGATGCTAATCTTTCTGTTGTTCTTGCAGGTCCTGCGCTGCTTTTGAGCCGACAGAGCTCGTCCTGGTCTGTCGGCACAGCCCAATTGCAAATGATCGGCTCCGCGTACAGAAGGAACGTGCGTTTGGTACAAGAGTGCATGAAGGCACCGGAAATACATTGGGAACAAATGACCGGTCGCTCAAGACCTCTGTGAAGTACAGGAGCGTGCAACAAGAGGCTGTTTCCGCCCGGTCTCGAACCGGGGACCTTTCGCGTGTTAGGCGAACGTGATAGCCGCTACACTACGGAAACCTGCAGGGACCGCTGCTGGTGTCTCGCTTGCGTTTCGGGCTGAGAAAGGGAAGCGTCACTTTAGGCAGGGGGCGCTGGAGAGAGGAACAAAGGGCGCGATGAAACAAAATGCCGAAACCCGGGATCGAACCAGGGACCTTTAGATCTTCAGTCTAACGCTCTCCCAACTGAGCTATTTCGGCAGTGCACAGAGCCCACAGCCACCTGCTCCAGCCTTCCTGTATTGCGGCATGAGCGCACCAAGAGGAGCTGGAGAGTGTTGCAGGAACGTCACTCAGAAGGAAAGCCACCCAGCTGCGCCCTCTGAGCTCTGTCCAGAGCATCTTCCTCGCATGGACTCCTGCCTGCGACGGGCAGGAAACAATTAGCAAGAACAGAACAGCACCCCATGGGTGTCTCATGACCACACCTTAGGTTGTGACACGTGCAGGTGTGAGGGGTTGCCGGGCTACTCTGGAGCAGAGCTTGGGCGGAGGGGGGGCGGGAAAGCAGACAAAGAGGTGACACCTCAAGGTCTGCACGATCACAGCTCTCCGCCGCCCCAGGCTTCCGCTCGATAAGCTACTGGACACACCCGCCCCTCCTCACACAGACCGTGGAAAAGCCCCCGAGTGGGAGGGCTCTCTCTTCCTCCCAGGAGCTCTTGGACACGACGCACAGACAGAGCGCGGGGAGCCGCCGCCTGCAAACATGGCTCCAGGCAGGACTCCACTCCGCAGGAGCCGCAGAGCAGAGGAGATGGGGGCAGCTTAGTTCCTGTGCAGAGACCTGAGCTGTTGTTGCTGCGGACGCTGTCTTTTCTATTCTCGGGGTAGGAGTGAATGTTGAGTTGCCCTTAGAAATGAAGCAGAGCACTTCAACGGCACGGGTGTGTGTGTGTGCGTGCGCCCTGGTGATTCTGGGAGACAGATCGAACCTGGGCTAAAAGAGAGGGGGCTTAGCCCTCTTCCATTTGCTAGTTCAGAGTTGTACAACCCATTTGTATCTGCTAGGCGGCGCAGTCGTCGTGCACAAAGAACGCTTTGAAAAGCGTCAAAAGCAAGTCATTCCGAGTTGGTCGTTTGTGTTTTCCGTTCAGACGCGAAATGCTGAAATGATCTCTCGGCTCCTCGGTTGTCATTTCTGCTCCGTAAAGGAATCACAGCACGCGTCGCCTTCCAGCACGCTGGGTCGGGACACGATGCCGGGGATCGAAGGATGTGACGTCTTCCTCGTTAGTATAGTGGCAAGTATCCCCGCCTGTCACGCGGGAGACCGGGGTTCGATTCCCCGACGGGGAGTAGAAAGCTCTTCTTTTACCTCCTTAGAGAAAGGACTGCCTTTCACTTCTCTGTTTTCTTTCACAGCGTCGTGCACCTTTTCATTGCTCTCGCTTTCAGAGCCTCCGCACGGCACACGACTCGACATCAGAAAGCACATTGAAGTGAAAGCAGGAAGCGCTGCGACATGCACTGTGCAGATCCCGCCACACTAAGAGGTGAGTGGGTCTGTTCGATGCACAAAGAACGCTTTGATAAGCGTCAAAGGCAAGTCATTCCGAGTTGGTCGTTTGTGTTTTCTGTTCAGACGCGAAATGCTGAAATGATCTCTCGGCTCCTCGGTTGTCATTTCTGCTCCGTAAAGAAATCACAGCACGCGTCGGCTTCCAGCACGGTGGGTCGGGACACGATGCCGGGGGTCGGAGAGAGCGATGTCTTCCTCGTTAGTATAGTGGTGATTATCCCCACCTGTCACGCGGGAGACTGGGGTACATCAGGACGCGCATTGGAGTGAAAGCAGGATGCGCTGCGACATGCACTGTGCAGATCCCGCCACACTAAGAGGTGAGTGGGTCTGTGCGATCACAGCGCTAGGCGAATCCCCAATCCCCTTTTGTGCGTGGCGACAAAGGAAGCCGGTCTGTTTCCGCCCAGTTTCGAACCAGGGACTTTTCGCGTGGGAGGCAAACGTGATAACCACTACACTACGGAAACGGTAGCAAACCCTTCCCAGCGGCCCAGTGCTGAGCTTCGCCAATGCGATTCAGCTGCTTCCAGTGCCTTTATTGGAGTGCGCTGATGGACCGTGCTCTCTCTCCAGAGACCAGCACGCCTGTCATGGACGGAGCAGGAAAAGCGGCGCCACATTCTACAGCCCTCTCCACGCAATCGACGAAATCGGGCTACTGAAGTGGAGAAAATCGCCTCTCCAGAAAGTGCAAATATCATCTTGGAGAGTATAAATCCTATTGCCGAAGGTCAGCCCTGTCTACCAGAGTAACCCTCCCACCTCCTGCAGCGATGATCAGCTCGTCTCACACGCGAGAAGTCTTCGGTTGGAGACAAGCGCCCCCTCTTCTCGCGCGTTTTGCACGTTCGAGTGGTTTTAATGCGGCTCCTTCGTACACGGTGCTGATCTTTTGGAAAGCAGGAGGCAAAACTGACACGTTCACATACCGGGAGTCAAACCCGGGCCGCCTGGGTGAAAACCAGGAATCCTAACCACTAGACCATATGGGAGCACACAACCCCGCTGTTCCGGGCATCATGCAAGCAAACTACATAAATATGAGAAAACACGCAAGAGAGTTGTCACTCAGAGTGTCGAAGGGTCGATGTATACTGGGGCTCAGTTGAAATGCAACGTCAGGACTTTTCCGAATTAGGTCACACGAAGAGAGCACAGCCTTTTCCACCCTACCATGTGTGTATCGGTAACTCGCCGTGATCGTATAGTGGTCAGTACTTTGCGTTGTGGCCGCAACAACCCCGGTTCGAATCCGGGTCACGGCAGAATAGGGGCGTCTGCTTTTACTACTTGCGCGAATGAAGGCAAAAAAAAGCCAATCGATGTGAACGAACGGCGCTTTACAGAGGAGTACTGCCTGACTGGATCGTTGATGAACGACAGAGGCCACTCCGACCTCTTCTCGGTTTTCTTCAACGACTTACTAAGGATCTTCTTCACATTCGCCCATGCAGGGGAAGCCAGTTTCACCAAAGCAAACGCAGGAAAGTGCATTTCAAGCAGAGACCAGGAGGGACTTGTTTACACCGAGAGTGGTCGGAGAATGGAACAATGCGCCCAGCCCTGTTGCTGGAGCCGATTCTTGATGAGATCTTGGGCTCACTGGATGCTAATCTTTCTGTTGTTCTTGCAGGTCCTGCGCTGCTTTTGAGCCGACAGAGCTCGTCCTGGTCTGTCGGCACAGCCCAATTGCAAATGATCGGCTCCGCGTACAGAAGGAACGTGCGTTTGGTACAAGAGTGCATGAAGGCACCGGAAATACATTGGGAACAAATGACCGGTCGCTCAAGACCTCTGTGAAGTACAGGAGCGTGCAACAAGAGGCTGTTTCCGCCCGGTCTCGGACCGGGGACCTTTCGCGTGTTAGGCGAACGTGATAGCCGCTACACTACGGAAACCTGCAGGGACCGCTGCTGGTGTCTCGCTTGCGTTTCGGGCTGAGAATGGGAAGCGTCACTTTAGGCAGGGGGCGCTGGAAAGAGGAACAAAGGGCGCGATGAAACAAAATGCCGAAACCCGGGATCGAACCAGGGACCTTTAGATCTTCAGTCTAACGCTCTCCCAACTGAGCTATTTCGGCAGTGCACAGAGCCCACAGCCACCTGCTCCAGCCTTCCTGTGTTGCGGCATGAGCGCACCAAGAGGAGCGGGAGAGTGTTGCAGGAACGTCACTCAGAAGGAAAGCCACCCAGCTGCGCCCTCTGAGCTCTGTCCAGCGCATCTTCCTCGCATGGACTCCTGCCTGCGACGGGCAGGAAACAATTAGCAAGAACAGAACAGCACCCCATGGGTGTCTCATGACCACACCTTAGGTTGTGACACGTGCAGGTGTGAGGGGTTGCCGGGCTACTCTGGAGCAGAGCTTGGGCGGAGGGGGGGCGGGAAAGCAGACAAAGAGGTGACACCTCAAGGTCTGCACGATCACAGCTCTCCGCCGCCCCAGGCTTCCGCTCGATAAGCTACTGGACACACCCGCCCCTCCTCACACAGACCGTGGAAAAGCCCCCGAGTGGGAGGGCTCTCTCTTCCTCCCAGGAGCTCTTGGACACGACGCACAGACAGAGCGCGGGGAGCCGCCGCCTGCAAACACGGCTCCAGGCAGGACTCCACTCCACAGGAGCCGTATAGCAGAGGAGATGGGGGCAGCTTAGTTCCTGTGCAGAGACCTCAGCTGTTGTTGCTGCGGACGCTGTCTTTTCTGTTCTCGGGGTAGGAGTGAATGTTGAGTTGCCCTTAGAAATGAAGCAGAGCACTTCAACGGCACGGGTGTGTGTGTGTGCGTGCGCCCTGGTGATTCTGGGAGACAGATCGAACCTGGGCTAAAAGAGAGGGGGCTTAGCCCTCTTCCATTTGCTAGTTCAGAGTTGTACAACCCATTTGTATCTGCTAGGCGGCGCAGTCGTCGTGCACAAAGAACGCTTTGAAAAGCGTCAAAAGCAAGTCATTCCGAGTTGGTCGTTTGTGTTTTCCGTTCAGACGCGAAATGCTGAAATGATCTCTCGGCTCCTCGGTTGTCATTTCTGCTCCGTAAAGGAATCACAGCACGCGTCGCCTTCCAGCACGCTGGGTCGGGACACGATGCCGGGGATCGAAGGGTGTGATGTCTTCCTCGTTAGTATAGTGGCAAGTATCCCCGCCTGTCACGCGGGAGACCGGGGTTCGATTCCCCGACGGGGAGTAGAAAGCTCTTCTTTTACCTCCTTAGAGAAAGGACTGCCTTTCACTTCTCTGTTTTCTTTCACAGCGTCGTGCACCTTTTCATTGCTCTCGCTTTCAGAGCCTCCGCACGGCACACGACTCGACATCAGAAAGCACATTGAAGTGAAAGCAGGAAGCGCTGCGACATGCACTGTGCAGATCCCGCCACACTAAGAGGTGAGTGGGTCTGTTCGATGCACAAAGAACGCTTTGATAAGCGTCAAAGGCAAGTCATTCCGAGTTGGTCGTTTGTGTTTTCTGTTCAGACGCGAAATGCTGAAATGATCTCTCGGCTCCTCGGTTGTCATTTCTGCTCCGTAAAGAAATCACAGCGCGCGTCGGCTTCCAGCACGGTGGGTCGGGACACGATGCCGGGGGTCGGAGAGAGCGATGTCTTCCTCGTTAGTATAGTGGTGATTATCCCCACCTGTCACGCGGGAGACTGGGGTACATCAGGACGCGCATTGGAGTGAAAGCAGGATGCGCTGCGACATGCACTGTGCAGATCCCGCCACACTAAGAGGTGAGTGGGTCTGTGCGATCACAGCGCTAGGCGAATCCCCAATCCCCTTTTGTGCGTGGCGACAAAGGAAGCCGGTCTGTTTCCGCCCAGTTTCGAACCAGGGACTTTTCGCGTGTGAGGCAAACGTGATAACCACTACACTACGGAAACGGTAGCAAACCCTTCCCAGTGGCCCAGTGCTGAGCTTCGCCAATGCGATTCAGCTGCTTCCAGTGCCTTTATTGGAGTGCGCTGATGGACCGTGCTCTCTCTCCAGAGACCAGCACGCCTGTCATGGACGGAGCAGGAAAAGCGGCGCCACATTCTACAGCCCTCTCCACGCAATCGACGAAATCGGGCTACTGAAGTGGAGAAAATCGCCTCTCCAGAAAGTGCAAATATCATCTTGGAGAGTATAAATCCTATTGCCGAAGGTCAGCCCTGTCTACCAGAGTAACCCTCCCACCTCCTGCAGCGATGATCAGCTCGTCTCACACGCGAGAAGTCTTCGGTTGGAAACAAGCGCCCCCTCTTCTCGCGCGTTTTGCACGTTCGAGTGGTTTTAATGCGGCTCCTTCGTACACGGTGCTGATCTTTTGGAAAGCAGGAGGCAAAACTGACAGGTTGCCATACCGGGAGTCGAACCCGGGCCGCCTGGGTGAAAACCAGGAATCCTAACCGCTAGACCATATGGGAGCACACACCCCTGCTGTTCCGGGCATCATGCAAGCAAACTACATAAATATGAGAAAACGCGCAAGAGAGTTGTCACTCAGAGTGTCGAAGGGTCGATGTATACTGGGGCTCAGCTGAAATGCAACGTCAGGACTTTTCCGAATTAGGTCACACGAAGAGAGCACAGCCTTTTCCGGCCTGCCACGTGGGTATCGGTAACTCGCCGTGATCGTATAGTGGTCAGTACTTTGCGTTGTGGCCGCAACAACCCCGGTTCGAATCCGGGTCACGGCAGAATAGGGGCGTCTGCTTTGACTACTTGCGCGAATGAAGGCAAAAAAAAGCCAATCGATGTGAACGAACGGCGCTTTACAGAGGAGTACTGCCTGACTGGATCGTTGATGAACGACAGAGGCCACTCTGACCTCTTCTCGGTTTTCTTCAATGACTTACTAAGGATCTTCTTCACATTCGCCCATGCAGGGGAAGCCAGTTACACCAAAGCAAACGCAGGAAAGTGCATTTCAAGCAGAGACCAGGAGGGACTTGTTTACACCGAGAGTGGTCGGAGAATGGAACAATGCGCCCAGCCCTGTTGCTGGAGCCGATTCTTGATGAGATCTTGGGCTCACTAAGAGGCCCCCGCTGGATGCTAATCTTTCTGTTGTTGTTGCAGGTCCTGCGCTGCTTTTGAGCCGACAGAGCTCGTCCTGGTCTGTCGGCACAGCCCAATTGCAAATGATCGGCTCCGCGTACAGAAGGAACGTGCGTTTGGTACAAGAGTGCATGAAGGCACCGGAAATACATTGGGAACAAATGACCGGTCGCTCAAGACCTCTGTGAAGTACAGGAGCGTGCAAAAAGAGGCTGTTTCCGCCCGGTCTCGAACCGGGGACCTTTCGCGTGTGAGGCGAACGTGATAGCCGCTACACTACGGAAACCTGCAGGGACCGCTGCTGGTGTCTCGCTTGCGTTTCGGGCTGAGAAAGGGAAGCGTCACTTTAGGCAGGGGGCGCTGGAGAGAGGAACAAAGGGCGCGATGAAACAAAATGCCGAAACCCGGGATCAAACCAGGGACTTTTAGATCTTCAGTCTAACGCTCTCCCAACTGACCTATTTCGGCAGTGCGCAGAGCCCACAGCCACCTGCTCCAGCCTTCCTGTGTTGCGGCATGAGCGCACCAAGAGGAGCGGGAGAGTGTTGCAGGAACGTCACTCAGAAGGAAAGCCACCCAGCTGTGCCCTCTGAGCTCTGTCCAGCGCATCTTCCTCGCATGGACTCCTGCCTGCGACGGGCAGGAAACAATTAGCAAGAACAGAGCACCACCCCATGGGTGTCTCATGACCACACCTTAGGTTGTGACACGTGCAGGTGTGAGGGGTTGCCGGGCTACTCTGGAGCAGAGCTTGGGCGGAGGGAGGGCGGGAAAGCAGACAAAGAGGTGACACCTCAAGGTCTGCACGATCACAGCTCTCCGCCGCCCCAGGCTTCCGCTCGATAAGCTACTGGACACACCCGCCCCTCCTCACACAGACCGTGGAAAAGCCCCCGAGTGGGAGGGCTCTCTCTTCCTCCCAGGAGCTCTTGGACGCACAGACAGAGCGCGGGGAGCCGCCGCCTGCAAACACGGCTCCAGGCAGGACTCCACTCCGCAGGAGCCGCAGAGCAGAGGAGATGGGGGCAGCTTAGCTCCTGTGCAGAGACCTGAGCTGTTGTTGCTGCGGACACTGTCTTTTCTGTTCTCGGGGTAGGAGTGAATGTTGAGTTGCCCTTAGAAATGAAGCAGAGCACTTCAACGGCACGGGTGTGTGTGCGTGCGCCCTGGTGATTCTGGGAGACAGATCGAACCTGGGCTAAAAGAGAGGGGGCTTAGCCCTCTTCCATTTGCTAGTTCAGAGTTGTACAACCCATCTGTATCTGCTAGGCGGCGCAGTCGTCGTGCACAAAGAACGCTTTGAAAAGCGTCAAAAGCAAGTCATTCCGAGTTGGTCGTTTGTGTTTTCCGTTCAGACGCGAAATGCTGACATGATCTCTCGGCTCCTCGGTTGTCATTTCTGTTCCGTAAAGGAATCACAGCACGCGTCGCCTTCCAGCACGCTGGGTCGGGACACGATGCCGAGGATCGGAGAGTGCGGTGTCTTCCTCGTTAGTATAGTGGCAAGTATCCCCGCCTGTCACGCGGGAGACCAGGGTTCGATTCCCTGACGGGGAGTAGAAAGCTTTCCTTTTACCTCCTTAGAGAAAGGACTGCCTTTCACTTCTCTGTTTTCTTTCACAGCGCCGTGCACCTTTTCATTGCTCTCGCTTTCAGAGCCTCCGCCCGGCGCACGACTCGACATCAGGAAGCACATTGAAGTGAAAGCAGGAAGCGCTGCGACATGCACTGTGCAGATCCCGCCACACTAAGAGGTGAGTGGGTCTGTTCGATGCACAAAGAACGCTTTGAAAGCATCAAAGGCAAATCATTCCGAGTTGGTCGTTTGTGTTTTCTGTTCAGACGCGAAATGCTGAAATGATCTCTCGGCTCCTCGGTTGTCATTTCTGCTCCGTAAAGGAATCACAGCAGGCGTCGGCTTCCAGCACGGTGGGTCGGGACACGATGCCGGGGGTCGGAGAGAGCGATGTCTTCCTCGTTAGTATAGTGGTGATTATCCGCACCTGTCACGCGGGAGACTGGGGTACATCAGGACGCGCATTGAAGTGAAAGCAGGATGCGCTGCGACATGCACTGTGCAGATCCCGCCACACTAAGAGGTGAGTGGGTCTGTTCGATCACTGCGCTAGGCGAATCCCCAATCCCCTTTTGTGCGTGCCGACAAAGGAAGCCGGTCTGTTTCCGCCCGGTTTCGAACCGGGGACCTTTCGCGTGTGAGGCGAACGTGATAACCACTACACTACGGAAACGGTGGCAATCCCTGCCCAGCGGCCCAGCGCTGAGCTTCGCCAATGCGATTCAGCTGCTTCCAGTGCCTTTATTGGAGTGCGCTGATGGACCGTGCTCTCTCTCCAGAGACCAGCACGCCTGTCATGGACGGAGCAGGAAAGGCGGCGCCACATTCTACAGCCCTCTCCACGCAATCGACGAAATCGGGCTACTGAAGTGGAGAAAATCGCCTCTCCAGAAAGTGCAAATATCATCTTGGAGAGTATAAATCCTATTGCCGAAGGTCAGCCCTGTCTACCAGAGTAACCCTCCCACCTCCTGCAGGGATGATCAGCTCGTCTCACACGCGAGAAGTCTTCGGTTGGAAACAAGCGCCCCCTCTTCTCGCGCGATTTGCACGTTCGAGTGGTTTTAATGCGGCTCCTTCGTACACGGTGCTGATCTTTTGGAAAGCAGGAGGCAAAACTGACAGGTTCCCATACCGGGAGTCGATCCCAGGCCGCCCGGGTGAAAACCAGAAATCCTAACCGCTAGACCATATGGGAGCACACACCCCTGCTGTTCCGGGCATCATGCAAGCAAACTACATAAATATGAGAAAACGCGCAAGAGAGTTGTCACTCAGAGTGTCGAAGGGTCGATGTATACTGGGGCTCAGTTGAAATGCAACGTCAGGACTTTTCCGAATTAGATCACACGAAGAGAGCACAGCCTTTTCCGCCCTGCCACGTGGGTATCGGTAACTCGCCGTGATCGTATAGTGGTCAGTACTTTGCGTTGTGGCCGCAACAACCCCGGTTCGAATCCGGGTCACGGCAGAATAGGGGCGTCTGCTTTGACTACTTGCGCGAATGAAGGCAAAAAAAAGCCAATCGATGTGAACGAACGGCGCTTTACAGAGGAGTACTGCCTGACTGGATCTTCTCGGTTTTCTTCAATGACTTACTAAGGATCTTCTTCACATTCGCCCATGCAGGGGAAGCCAGTTACACCAAAGCAAACGCAGGAAAGTGCATTTCAAGCAGAGACCAGGAGGGACTTGTTTACACCGAGAGTGGTCGGAGAATGGAACAATGCGCCCAGCCCTGTTGCTGGAGCCGGTTCTTGATGAGATCTTGGGCTCACTAAGAGGCCCCCGCTGGATGCTAATCTTTCTGTTGTTGTTGCAGGTCCTGCGCTGCTTTTGAGCCGACAGAGCTCGTCCTGGTCTGTCGGCACAGCCCAATTGCAAATGATCGGCTCCGCGTACAGAAGGAACGTGCGTTTGGTACAAGAGTGCATGAAGGCACCGGAAATACATTGGGAACAAATGACCGGTCGCTCAAGACCTCTGTGAAGTACAGGAGCGTGCAAAAAGAGGCTGTTTCCGCCCGGTCTCGAACCGGGGACCTTTCGCGTGTGAGGCGAACGTGATAGCCGCTACACTACGGAAACCTGCAGGGACCGCTGCTGGTGTCTCGCTTGCGTTTCGGGCTGAGAAAGGGAAGCGTCACTTTAGGCAGGGGGCGCTGGAGAGAGGAACAAAGGGCGCGATGAAACAAAATGCCGAAACCCGGGATCAAACCAGGGACTTTTAGATCTTCAGTCTAACGCTCTCCCAACTGACCTATTTCGGCAGTGCGCAGAGCCCACAGCCACCTGCTCCAGCCTTCCTGTGTTGCGGCATGAGCGCACCAAGAGGAGCGGGAGAGTGTTGCAGGAACGTCACTCAGAAGGAAAGCCACCCAGCTGCGCCCTCTGAGCTCTGTCCAGCGCATCTTCCTCGCATGGACTCCTGCCTGCGACGGGCAGGAAACAATTAGCAAGAACAGAACAGCACCCCATGGGTGTCTCATGACCACACCTTAGGTTGTGACACGTGCAGGTGTGAGGGGTTGCCGGGCTACTCTGGAGCAGAGCTTGGGCGGAGGGGGGGCGGGAAAGCAGACAAAGAGGTGACACCTCAAGGTCTGCACGATCACAGCTCTCCGCCGCCCCAGGCTTCCGCTCGATAAGCTACTGGACACACCCGCCCCTCCTCACACAGACCGTGGAAAAGCCCCCGAGTGGGAGGGCTCTCTCTTCCTCCCAGGAGCTCTTGGACACGACGCACAGACAGAGCGCGGGGAGCCGCCGCCTGCAAACACGGCTCCAGGCAGGACTCCACTCCACAGGAGCCGCAGAGCAGAGGAGATGGGGGCAGCTTAGTTCCTGTGCAGAGACCTGAGCTGTTGTTGCTGCGGACGCTGTCTTTTCTGTTCTCGGGGTAGGAGTGAATGTTGAGTTGCCCTTAGAAATGAAGCAGAGCACTTCAACGGCACGGGTGTGTGTGTGTGCGTGCGCCCTGGTGATTCTGGGAGACAGATCGAACCTGGGCTAAAAGAGAGGGGGCTTAGCCCTCTTCCATTTGCTAGTTCAGAGTTGTACAACCCATTTGTATCTGCTAGGCGGCGCAGTCGTCGTGCACAAAGAACGCTTTGAAAAGCGTCAAAAGCAAGTCATTCCGAGTTGGTCGTTTGTGTTTTCCGTTCAGACGCGAAATGCTGAAATGATCTCTCGGCTCCTCGGTTGTCATTTCTGCTCCGTAAAGGAATCACAGCACGCGTCGCCTTCCAGCACGCTGGGTCGGGACACGATGCCGGGGATCGAAGGGTGTGACGTCTTCCTCGTTAGTATAGTGGCGAGTATCCTTGCCTGTCACGCGTGAGACCGGGGTTCGATTCCCCGACGGGGAGTAGAAAGCTTTTCTTTTACCTCCTTAGAGAAAGGACTGCCTTTCACTTCTCTGTTTTCTTTCACAGCGTCGTGCACCTTTTCATTGCTCTCGCTTTCAGAGCCTCCGCACGGCACACGACTCGACATCAGAAAGCACATTGAAGTGAAAGCAGGAAGCGCTGCGACATGCACTGTGCAGATCCCGCCACACTAAGAGGTGAGTGGGTCTGTTCGATGCACAAAGAACGCTTTGATAAGCGTCAAAGGCAAGTCATTCCGAGTTGGTCGTTTGTGTTTTCTGTTCAGACGCGAAATGCTGAAATGATCTCTCGGCTCCTCGGTTGTCATTTCTGCTCCGTAAAGGAATCACAGCACGCGTCGGCTTCCAGCACGGTGGGTCGGGACACGATGCCGGGGGTCGAAGGGTGCGATGTCTTCCTCGTTAGTATAGTGGTGATTATCCCCACCTGTCACGCGGGAGACTGGGGTACATCAGGACGCGCATTGGAGTGAAAGCAGGATGCGCTGCGACATGCACTGTGCAGATCCCGCCACACTAAGAGGTGAGTGGGTCTGTGCGATCACAGCGCTAGGCGAATCCCCAATCCCCTTTTGTGCGTGGCGACAAAAGAAGCCGGTCTGTTTCCGCCCAGTTTCGAACCATTGACTTTTCGCGTGGGAGGCAAACGTGATAACCACTACACTACGGAAACGGTAGCAAACCCTTCCCAGCGGCCCAGTGCTGAGCTTCGCCAATGCGATTCAGCTGCTTCCAGTGCCTTTATTGGAGTGCGCTGATGGACCGTGCTCTCTCTCCAGAGACCAGCACGCCTGTCATGGACGGAGCAGGAAAAGCGGCGCCACATTCTACAGCCCTCTCCACGCAATCGACGAAATCGGGCTACTGAAGTGGAGAAAATCGCCTCTCCAGAAAGTGCAAATATCATCTTGGAGAGTATAAATCCTATTGCCGAAGGTCAGCCCTGTCTACCAGAGTAACCCTCCCACCTCCTGCAGCGATGATCAGCTCGTCTCACACGCGAGAAGTCTTCGGTTGGAAACAAGCGCCCCCTCTTCTCGCGCGTTTTGCACGTTCGAGTGGTTTTAATGCGGCTCCTTCGTACACGGTGCTGATCTTTTGGAAAGCAGGAGGCAAAACTGACACGTTCCCATACCGGGAGTCAAACCCGGGCCGCCTGGGTGAAAACCAGGAATCCTAACCGCTAGACCATATGGGAGCACACAACCCCGCTGTTCCGGGCATCATGCAAGCAAACTACATAAATATGAGAAAACACGCAAGAGAGTTGTCACTCAGAGTGTCGAAGGGTCGATGTATACTGGGGCTCAGTTGAAATGCAACGTCAGGACTTTTCCGAATTAGGTCACACGAAGAGAGCACAGCCTTTTCCGCCCTACCATGTGTGTATCGGTAACTCGCCGTGATCGTATAGTGGTCAGTACTTTGCGTTGTGGCCGCAACAACCCCGGTTCGAATCCGGGTCACGGCAGAATAGGGGCGTCTACTTTTACTACTTGCGCGAATGAAGGCAAAAGAAAGCCAATCGATGTGAACGAACGGCGCTTTACAGAGGAGTACTGCCTGACTGGATCGTTGATGAACGACAGAGGCCACTCCGACCTCTTCTCGGTTTTCTTCAACGACTTACTAAGGATCTTCTTCACATTCGCCCATGCAGGGGAAGCCAGTTACACCAAAGCAAACGCAGGAAAGTGCATTTCAAGCAGAGACCAGGAGGGACTTGTTTACACCGAGAGTGGTCGGAGAATGGAACAATGCGCCCAGCCCTGTTGCTGGAGCCGATTCTTGATGAGATCTTGGGCTCACTGGATACTAATCTTTCTGTTGTTCTTGCAGGTCCTGCGCTGCTTTTGAGCCGACAGAGCTCGTCCTGGTCTGTCGGCACAGCCCAATTGCAAATGATGGGCTCCGCGTACAGAAGGAACGTGCGTTTGGTACAAGAGTGCATGAAGGCACCGGAAATACATTGGGAACAAATGACCGGTCGCTCAAGACCTCTGTGAAGTACAGGAGCGTGCAACAAGAGGCTGTTTCCGCCCGGTCTCGAACCGGGGACCTTTCGCGTGTTAGGCGAACGTGATAGCCGCTACACTACGGAAACCTGCAGGGATTGCTGCTGGTGTCTCGCTTGCGTTTCGGGCTGAGAAAGGGAAGCGTCACTTTAGGCAGGGGGCGCTGGAGAGAGGAACAAAGGGCGCGATGAAACAAAATGCTGAAACCCGGGATCGAACCAGGGACCTTTAGATCTTCAGTCTAACGCTCTCCCAACTGAGCTATTTCGGCAGTGCACAGAGCCCACAGCCACCTGCTCCAGCCTTCCTGTGTTGCGGCATGAGCGCACCAAGAGGAGCGGGAGAGTGTTGCAGGAACGTCACTCAGAAGGAAAGCCACCCAGCTGCGCCCTCTGAGCTCTGTCCAGCGCATCTTCCTCGCATGGACTCCTGCCTGCGACGGGCAGGAAACAATTAGCAAGAACAGAACAGCACCCCATGGGTGTCTCATGACCACACCTTAGGTTGTGACACGTGCAGGTGTGAGGGGTTGCCGGGCTACTCTGGAGCAGAGCTTGGGCGGAGGGGGGGCGGGAAAGCAGACAAAGAGGTGACACCTCAAGGTCTGCACGATCACAGCTCTCCGCCGCCCCAGGCTTCCGCTCGATAAGCTACTGGACACACCCGCCCCTCCTCACACAGACCGTGGAAAAGCCCCCGAGTGGGAGGGCTCTCTCTTCCTCCCAGGAGCTCTTGGACACGACGCACAGACAGAGCGCGGGGAGCCGCCGCCTGCAAACACGGCTCCAGGCAGGACTCCACTCCGCAGGAGCCGCAGAGCAGAGGAGATGGGGGCAGCTTAGTTCCTGTGCAGAGACCTGAGCTGTTGTTGCTGCGGACGCTGTCTTTTCTGTTCTCGGGGTAGGAGTGAATGTTGAGTTGCCCTTAGAAATGAAGCAGAGCACTTCAACGGTACGGGTGTGTGTGTGTGCGTGCGCCCTGGTGATTCTGGGAGACAGATCGAACCTGGGCTAAAAGAGAGGGGGCTTAGCCCTATTCCATTTGCTAGTTCAGAGTTGTACAACCCATTTGTATCTGCTAGGCGGCGCAGTCGTCGTGCACAAAGAACGCTTTGAAAAGCGTCAAAAGCAAGTCATTCCGAGTTGGTCGTTTGTGTTTTCCGTTCAGACGCGAAATGCTGAAATGATCTCTCGGCTCCTCGGTTGTCATTTCTGCTCCGTAAAGGAATCACAGCACGCGTCGCCTTCCAGCACGCTGGGTCGGGACACGATGCCGGGGATCGAAGGGTGTGATGTCTTCCTCGTTAGTATAGTGGCAAGTATCCCCGCCTGTCACGCGGGAGACCGGGGTTCGATTCCCTGACGGGGAGTAGAAAGCAAGCTTTTCTTTTACCTCCTTAGAGAAAGGACTGCCTTTCACTTCTCTGTTTTCTTTCACAGCGTCGTGCACCTTTTCATTGCTCTCGCTTTCAGAGCCTCCGCACGGCACACGACTCGACATCAGAAAGCACATTGAAGTGAAAGCAGGAAGCGCTGCGACATGCACTGTGCAGATCCAGCCACACTAAGAGGTGAGTGGGTCTGTTCGATGCACAAAGAACGCTTTGATAAGCGTCAAAGGCAAGTCATTCCGAGTTGGTCGTTTGTGTTTTCTGTTCAGACGCGAAATGCTGAAATGATCTCTCGGCTCCTCGGTTGTCATTTCTGCTCCGTAAAGAAATCACAGCACGCGTCGGCTTCCAGCACGGTGGGTCGGGACACGATGCCGGGGGTCGGAGAGAGCGATGTCTTCCTCGTTAGTATAGTGGTGATTATCCCCACCTGTCACGCGGGAGACTGGGGTACATCAGGACGCGCATTGGAGTGAAAGCAGGATGCGCTGCGACATGCACTGTGCAGATCCCGCCACACTTAGAGGTGAGTGGGTCTGTGCGATCACAGCGCTAGGCGAATCCCCAATCCCCTTTTGTGCGTGGCGACAAAAGAAGCCGGTCTGTTTCCGCCCAGTTTCGAACCAGGGACTTTTCGCGTGTGAGGCAAACGTGATAACCACTACACTACGGAAACGGTAGCAAACCCTTCCCAGCGGCCCAGTGCTGAGCTTCGCCAATGCGATTCAGCTGCTTCCAGTGCCTTTATTGGAGTGCGCTGATGGACCGTGCTCTCTCTCCAGAGACCAGCACGCCTGTCATGGACGGAGCAGGAAAAGCGGCGCCACATTCTACAGCCCTCTCCACGCAATCGACGAAATCGGGCTACTGAAGTGGAGAAAATCGCCTCTCCAGAAAGTGCAAATATCATCTTGGAGAGTATAAATCCTATTGCCGAAGGTCAGCCCTGTCTACCAGAGTAACCCTCCCACCTCCTGCAGCGATGATCAGCTCGTCTCACACGCGAGAAGTCTTCGGTTGGAAACAAGCGCCCCCTCTTCTCGCGCGTTTTGCACGTTCGAGTGGTTTTAATGCGGCTCCTTCGTACACGGTGCTGATCTTTTGGAAAGCAGGAGGCAAAACTGACACGTTCCCATACCGGGAGTCAAACCCGGGCCGCCTGGGTGAAAACCAGGAATGCTAACCACTAGACCATATGGGAGCACACAACCCCGCTGTTCCGGGCATCATGCAAGCAAACTACATAAATATGAGAAAACACGCAAGAGAGTTGTCACTCAGAGTGTCGAAGGGTCGATGTATACTGGGGCTCAGTTGAAATGCAACGTCAGGACTTTTCCGAATTAGGTCACACGAAGAGAGCACAGCCTTTTCCGCCCTACCATGTGTGTATCGGTAACTCGCCGTGATCGTATAGTGGTCAGTACTTTGCGTTGTGGCCGCAACAACCCCGGTTCGAATCCGGGTCACGGCAGAATAGGGGCGTCTGCTTTTACTACTTGCGCGAATGAAGGCAAAAAAAAGCCAATCGATGTGAACGAACGGCGCTTTACAGAGGAGTACTGCCTGACTGGATCGTTGATGAACGACAGAGGCCACTCCGACCTCTTCTCGGTTTTCTTCAATGACTTACTAAGGATCTTCTTCACATTCGCCCATGCAGGGGAAGCCAGTTACACCAAAGCAAACGCAGGAAAGTGCATTTCAAGCAGAGACCAGGAGGGACTTGTTTACACCGAGAGTGGTCGGAGAATGGAACAATGCGCCCAGCCCTGTTGCTGGAGCCGATTCTTGATGAGATCTTGGGCTCACTGGATGCTAATCTTTCTGTTGTTCTTGCAGGTCCTGCGCTGCTTTTGAGCCGACAGAGCTCGTCCTGGTCTGTCGGCACAGCCCAATTGCAAATGATCGGCTCCGCGTACAGAAGGAACGTGCGTTTGGTACAAGAGTGCATGAAGGCACCGGAAATACATTGGGAACAAATGACCGGTCGCTCAAGACCTCTGTGAAGTACAGGAGCGTGCAACAAGAGGCTGTTTCCGCCCGGTCTCGAACCGGGGACCTTTCGCGTGTTAAGCGAACGTGATAGCCGCTACACTACGGAAACAGTGGGAAAAGGGGTCCCCCGGCAGTTAGTATTCAACTTCACAGCATTAGTGCTCGAGAATTCAATTGTTATCCCAACCAGTTGATATCAATTTAATTCCAAAGGTTATGTACTTGTTTTGAGTATCTAATGTAGAAGTTGTAAACAAGTTCAATTACGATACGGTCTAAATGAATGATATACCGAACTTATGTCCTCTTGATATATGTAACTTTTTGTAACTGAATGAATTTATATCTTTTGTATTCTGATAACCCTTACGATAAGATCTGTTAGGTTTACATGCATATTCTATATAATAATAAATGCATCCTCGTGTATTAGTACCTGTGTGTGCGTTGTTTGAGTTATATCGCATGGTTAGATTCTAAGACCATTAAAATAATCAATTTTGTGATTTACTGCCACAATTAATAATTGTCCCAGTAAATGCCCAAACCCCTACAGAACTGGTGCTTTGTGAGAGCACACTACAACAGTGTGTGATCTCCTGTCCCAGCCTGAGGAGCAGACAGCGAGCCTGTCTCTCAATAATACTAATAATACAGTGTGTGATCTCCTATCCCAGCCTGGGAAACTGTGAGTCAGCCACTCAATAATTATAATACAGTGTGATCTACTGTCCCAGCTTGAGGAACACACAGTGAGCCTGTTTCTCAATAATAATAATACAGTGTGTGACCTCCTGTCCCAGCTTAGGGAACAGTGAACTAGACTCTCAATAATAATAATACAGTGTGATCTCCTGTCCCAGCCTGAGGAACAGTGAGCCTGTCTCTCAATAATAATAATACAGTGTGTGACCTCCTGTTCCAGTTTGGGGAACAGAGAACTAGACTCTCAATGATAATAATACAATGTGATCTACTGTCCCAGCCTGAGGAACAGTGAGTTTATCTGTCAATAATAATAATACAGTGTGATCTCCTGTCCCAGCCTGAGGAACAGTGAGCTAGTCTCTCAATAATAATAATAATACAGTGTGATCTCCTGTCCCAGCCTGAGGAACAGTGAGCCTGTCTCTCAATAATAATAATACAGTGTGTGATCTCCTGTCCCAGCCTGAGGAACAGACAGTGAACCTGTCTCTCAATAATGATAATAATACAGTGTGTGGCCTCCTGTCCCAGCCTGAGGAAGAGACAGTGAGCATGTCTCTCAACAATAATATTAATAAACTGTGTGATCTCCTGTCCCAGTCTGAGGAACAGACAGTGAGCCTGTCTCTCAATAATAATAATACAGAACGTGATCTCCTGTCCCATCATAAGGAATAGACAGTGAACCTGTCTCTCAGTAATAATACAGTGTGTGATCTTCTGTCCCAGTCTAGGGAATTGAAAGTGAGCCTGTCTCTCAGTAATAATAATATAGTGTGTGATCCACTGTCCCAGCCTGAGGAACAGACAGTCAGCCCGTCTCTCAATAATAATAATACAGTGTGTGATATCCTGTCCCAGCCTGAGGAACAGACAGGAGTGAGCCAGTCTCTGAGTAATAATAAAGCAGATTATGATCTGCTGTCCCAGCCTAAGGAACAATCAGGAAAGAGCAGGTCTCTCGATAATAATAATACAGTGTGTGATCTCCTGTCCCAGCCTGAGGAACAGACAGTGAGCCTGTCTCTCAATAATAATAATATAGTGTGTGACCTCCTGTCCCAGCCTGAGAAACAGACAGTGTGCCTATCTCACAATAATAATAATACAGTGTGTGACCTCCTGTCCCAGCCTGGGGAACTGTGTGCCAGACTCTCAATAATAATAATACAGTGTGATCTCATGTCCCAGCCTCAGGTACAGTGAGCCTGTCTCTCAATAATAATAATCCAGTGTGATACTTCCTGTCCCAGCCAGAGGAACAGACAGTGAGCCTGTCTCTCAATAATAATAATACAGTGTGTATTATTGTGTATTATTATTTCTCAGCCTGAAGAACAGTGAGCCTGTCTCTCAATAATAATAATACAGTGTGTCATCTCCTGTCCAAGCCTGAGGAACAGTGAGCTTGTCTCTCAATAATAATAATACAGTGTGATCTCCTGCCCCAGCCTGAAGAACAGTAAACCTGTCTCTCAATAACAATAATCCAGTGTGTGATCTCCAGTCCTGAGGAACAGACAGTGATCCTGTCTCTCAATAATAATAACCTAGTGTGGAATGTCCTGTCCCAGTCTGAGGAACAAACAATGAGCATGTCTCTCAATAATAATAGAATAGTGTGTGATCTCCAGTCCCAGCCAGAGGAACAGACATTGAGCCTGTCTCTCAATTATAATAATACAGTGTGTGACCTCCTATCCCAGCCTGAGGAACAGACAGTGAGCCTGTCTCTCAATAATAATAATACAGTGTGTGACCTCCTCTCCCAGCCTGGTGAACACTGAGCCAGACTCTCAGTCATAATAATACAGTGTGATCTACTGACTCAGCCTGAGGAACAGTGAGCTTGTCTCTCAATAATAATAATACAGTGTGATCTCCTGTCCATGCCTGGAATACAGACAGTAAACCTGTCTCTCAATAATAATAATCCAGTGTGTGACTTCCTGTCCCAGCCTGAGGATCAGACAGTGAGCCTGTCTCTCAATAATAATAATACAGTGTGTCATCTCCTGTTCCAGCCTGAGGAACAGACAGTGAGCCTGTCTCTCAATCATAATAATACAGTGTGTGACCTCCTGTCCCAGCCTGGGGAACAGTGAGCCAGACTCTCAGTCATAATAATACAGTGTGATCTACTGTCCCAGCCTGAGGAACAGTGAGCTTGTCTCTCAATAATAATAATACAGTATGGTCTCCTGTCCCAGCCTGAGGAACAGACAGTGAGCCTGTCTCTCAATAATAATAATAATACAGTGTGTGACTTCCTGTCCCAGCCTCAGGAACAGCGAGCCTGTTTCTCAATAATAATAATACAGTGTGTCATCTCCTGTCCCAGCCTGAGGAACAGTGAGCTTGTCTCTTAATAATAATAATACAGTGTGATCTCCTGTCTTAGCCTGAGGAACAGACAGTGAACCTGTCTCTCAATAATAATAACCTTGTGTGGAATGTCCTGTCCCAGTCTTAGGAACAAACAGTGAGCATGTCTCTCAATAATAATAATATAGTGTGTGACCTCCTGTCCCAGCCTGAGAAACAGCGAGCCTGTCTCTCAATAATAATAATAGTGTGTCATCTCCTGTCCAAGCCTGAGGAACAGTGAGCCTGACTCTCAATAATAATAATACAGTGTGTGATCTCCTGTCTTAGCCTGAGGAACAGACAGTGAACCTGTCTCTCAATAATAATAACCTTGTGTGGAATGTCCTGTCCCAGTCTGAGGAGCAAACAGTGAGCATGTCTCTCAATAATAATAGAACAGAGTGTGATCTCCAGTCCCAGCAAGAGGAACAGACAGTGAGCCTATATCTCAATAATAATAATACAGTGCGTGATCACCTGTACTAGCCTGAGGAACAGACAGTGAACCTGTCTCTCAATAATAATAATACAGTGTGTGACCTCCTGTCCTAGCCTGAGGAAGAGACAGTGAACCTCTCTGTCAGTAATAATAATACAGTGTGTGATCTCCTGTCCCAGCCCAAAAGAAGAGACAGTGAGCCAATCTCTCAATAATAATAATACAGTGTGTGATCTCCTGTCCCAGCCTGAGGAACAGACAGTGAACCTGTCTCTCAATAATAATAATAATACAGTGTGTGACCTCCTCTCCCAGCTTGAGGAACAGACAGTAAGCCTCTCTCTCATTAATAATAATAAAGTGTGTGACCTCCTGTCCCAGCCTGAGGAACAGCGAGCCTGTCTCTCAATAATAACAATACAGTGTGTCATCTCCTGTCCCAGCCTGAGGAAAGTGAGCTTGTCTCTTAATAATAATAATAATACAGTGTGATCTCCTGTCCCAGCCTGAGTAACAGTGAACCTGTCTCTCAATAATAATAATACAGTGTGTGACCTCCATTTCCAGCCTGAGGAAGAGACAGTGAACCTCTCTATCAGTAGTAATAATACAGTGTGTGATCTCCTGTCCCAGCCCTAAAGAAGAGACAGTGAGCCTGTCTCTCAATCATAATAATACAGTGTGTGATCTCCTGTCTCAGCCTGGGGAACAGACAGTAAACCTGTCTCTCAATAATAATAATACAGTGTGTGACCTCCATTTCCAGCCTGAGGAAGAGACAGTGAACCTCTCTATCAGTAGTAATAATACAGTGTGTGATCTCCTGTCCCAGCCCTAAAGAAGAGACAGTGAGCCTGTCTCTCAATCATAATAATACAGTGTGTGATCTCCTGTCTCAGCCTGAGGAACAGACAGTGATCCTGTCTCTCAATAATAATACCCTAGTGTGGAATGTCCTGTCCCAGTCTGAGGATCAAGCAATGAGCATGTCACTCAGTAATAATAGAATAGTGCGTGATCTCCTGCAATATTCTGAGGAACAGACAGTGAGCCTGTCTCTCAATAATAATAATACAGTGTGTGACCTCCTATCCCAGCCTGAGGAACAGACAGTGAGCCTGTCTCTCAATAATAATAATACAGTGTGTGACCTCCTGTCCCAGCCTGGGGAAGAGACAGTGAGCCTGCCACTCAATAATAATATTACAGTGTGTGATCTCCTTTCCCAGCCAGGGATCAGACAGTAAATCTGTCTCATAATAATAGTAATCCACTGTCTTAGCCTGAGGAACAGACAGTGATCCTGTCTCTCAATAATAATAAAAATACAGTGTGTGACGTCCTGTCCCAGCCTGAGGAACAGACAGTGAGCCTGTCTCTCAATAATAATAATAATACAGTGTGTGACCTCCTGTCCCAGCCTGAGGAACAGACAGTGAGCCTGTCTCTCAATAATAATCAGTGTGTGACTTCCTGTCCCATCCTGAGGAACAGACAGTGAGCCTGTCTCTCAATAATAATAATACAGTGTGTGTCCTCCTGTCCCAGCTTGGGGAACAGTAAGCCAGACTCTCAACAATAATAATACAGTGTGATCTACTGTCCCAGCCTGAGGAACAGTGAGCTTGTCTCTCAATAATAATAATACAGTTTGATCTCCTGTCCCAGCCTGAGGAACAGACAGTGAGCCTCTCTCTCAATAATAATAATAAAGTGTGTGACCTCCTGTCCCAGCCTGAGGAACAGCGAGCCCGTCTCTTAATAATAATAATACAGTGTGATCTCCTGTCCCAGCCTGAGGAACAGTGAGCCCGACTCTCAATAATAATAATACAGTGTGTGATCTCCTGTCTTAGCCTGAGGAACTGACAGTGAACCTGTCTCTCAATAATAATAACCTTGTGTGGAATGTCCTGTCCCAGTCTGAGGAGAAAACAGCGAGCATGTCTCTCAGTAATAATAGAACAGTGTGTGATCTCCAGTCCCCGCAAGAGGAACAGACAGTGAGCCTATATCTCAATAATAATAATACAGTGCGTGACCTCCTGTCCCAGCCTGAGGAAGAGACAGTGAACCTCTCTGTCAGTAATAATAATACAGTGTGTGATCTCCTGTCCCAGCCCAAAAGAAGGGACAGTGAGCCTATCTCTCAATAATAATAATACAGTGTGTGATCTCCTGTCCCAGCCTGAGGAACAGACAGTGAACCTGTCTCTCAATAATAATAATAATACAGTGTGTGACCTCCTGTCCCAGCCTGAGGAACAGACTGTGAGCCTGTCTCTCAATAATAATAATACAGTGTGTGACTTCCTGTCCCAGCATGAGGAACAGACAGTGAGCCTCTCTCTCAATAATAATAATAAGGTGTGTGACCTCCTGTCCCAGCCTGAGGAACAGCGAGCCTGTCTCTCAATAACAATAATACAGTGCGTGATCACCTGTACTAGCCTGAGGAACAGACAGTGAACCTGTCTCTCAATAATAATAATAATACAGTTTGTGACCTCCTGTCCCAGCCCAAAAGAAGAGACAGTGAGCCTATCTCTCAATAATAATAATACAGTGTGTGATCTCCTGTCCCAGCCTGAGGAACAGACAGTGAACCTGTCTCTCAATAATAATAATAATACAGTGTGTGACCTCCTGTCCCAGCCTGAGGAACAGACAGTGAGCCAGTCTCTCAATAATAATAATACAGTGTGTGACTTCCTGTCCCAGCATGAGGAACAGACAGTGAGCCTCTCTCTCAATAATAATAATAAGGTGTGTGACCTCCTGTCCCAGCCTGAGGAACAGCGAGCCTGTCTCTCAATAATAATAATACAGTGTGTCATCACCTGTCCCAGCCTTAGGAACAGTGAGCTTGTCTCTTAATAATAATAATACAGTGTGATCTCTTATCCCAACCTGAGGAACAGTGAGCTTGTCTCTTAATAATAATAATACAGTGTGATCTCTTATCCCAACCTGAGGAACAGTGAGCCTGACTCTCAATAATAATAATACAGTGTGTGATCTCCTGTCTTAGCCTGAGGAACAGACAGTGAACCTGTCTCTCAATAATAATAACCTTGTGTGGAATGTCCTGTCCCAGTCTGAGGAACAAACAGTGAGCATTTCTCTCAATAATAATAGAACTGTGTGATCTTTAGTCCCAGCAAGAGGAACAGACAGTGAGCCTATATCTCAATAACAATAATACAGTGCGTGATCACCTGTACTAGCCTGAGGAACAGACAGTGAACCTGTCTTTCAATAATAATAATACAGTGTGTGACCTCCTGTCCCAGCCTGAGGAACAGACAGTGAGCCTGTCTCTCAATAATAATAATACAGTGTGTGACTTCCTGTCCCAGCATGAGTAACAGACAGTGAACCTCTCTCTCAATAATAATAATAAAGTGTGTTACCTCCTTTCCCAGCCTGAGGAACAGCGAGCCTGTCTCTCAATAATAATAATACAGTGTGTCACCTCCTGTCCCAGCCTGAGGAACAGTGAGCTTGTCTCTTAATAATAATAATACAGTGTGATCTCCTGTCCCAGCCTGAGGAACAGTGAGCCTGACTCTCAATAATAATAATACAGTGTGTGATCTCCTGTCTTAGCCTGAGGAACAGACAGTGAACCTGTCTCTCAATAATAATAACCTTGTGTGGAATGTACTGTCCCAGTCTGAGGAACAAACAGTGAGCATGTCTCTCAATAATAATAGAACAGTGTGTGATCTCCAGTCCCAGCAAGAGGAACAGACAGTGAGCCTATATCTCAATAATAATAATACAGTGCGTGATCACCTGTACTAGCCTGAGGAACAGACAGTGAACCTGTCTCTCAATAATAATAATACAGTGTGATCTCCTGTCCCAGCCTGAGGAACAGGCAGTGAGCCTGTCTCTCAATAATAATAATACAGTTTGTGATCTCCTGTCCCAGCCCAAAGGAAGAAACAGTGAGCCTATCTCTCAATAATATTAATAAACTGTGTGATCTCCTGTCCCAGCCTGAGACACAGACAGTGAGCCTCTCTCTCAATAATAATAATACAGAGTGTGATCTCCTGTCCCAGTCTGGGGAACAGAAAGTGAGCCTGTCTCTCAGTAATAATAATATAGTGTGTGATCCACTGTCCTAGCCTGGGGAACAGACAGTCAGCCCGTCTCTCATTAATAATAATACAGTGTGTGATCTCCTGTCCCAACCTGAGGAACAGATAGGAGTGAGCCGGTTTCTCAATAATAATAAAGCAGATTATGATCTCCTGTCCCAGCCTAAGGAACAGTCAGGAAAGAGCAGGTCTCTCGATAATAATAATACAGTGTGTGATCTCCTGTCCTAGCCTGAGGAACAGACAGTGAGCCTGTCTCTCAATAATAATAATACAGTGTGTGACTTCCTGTCCAAGCCTGAGGAACAGACTGTGAGCCAGTCTCTCAAAATAATAAAAATACAGTGTGTGACCTCCTGTCCCAGCCTGAGGAAGAGACAGTGAGCCTGCCTCTCAATTATAATAATACAGTGTGTGACCTCCTGCCCCAGCCTGGGGAACAGTGAGCCAGACTCTCAATAATAATAATACAGTGTGATCTCCTGTCCCAGCCTGAGGAACAGTGAGTCTGTCTCTCAATAATACAAATACAGTGTGTGATCTTCTGTCCCAGCCTGAGGAACAGACAGTGAGTCTTTCCCTCATTAATAATAATACAGTGTGTGACTTCCTGTCCAAGCCTGAGGAACAGAGAGTGAGCCTTTCCCTCAATAAGAATAATACAGTGTGTGACCTCCTGTCCTAGCCTGAGGAACAGACAGTGAGCCTGTCTCTCAATAATAATAATACAGTGTGTGACCTCCTGTCCCAGCCTGGGGAACAGTGAGCCAGACTCTCAATAATAATAATACAGTGTGATCTCCTGTCGCAGCCTGAGGAACAGTGAGCCTGTCTCTCAATAATAAAAATACAGTTTGTGATCTCCTGTCCCAGCCTGAGGAACAGACAGTGAGCCTGTCTCTCAATAATAATAATACAGTGTGTGATGTCCTGTCCCAGCCCAAAGGAAGAGACAGTAAGCCTATCTCTCAATTATATTAATAAACTGTTTGATCTCCTGTCCTAGCCTGAGATACAGACAGTGAGCCTGTCTCTCAGTAATAATAATAAAGAGTGTGATCCACTGTCCCAGCCTGGGGAACAGACAGTCAGCCCGTCTCTCAATAATAAAAAAACAGTTTGTGATCTCCTGTCCCAGCCTGAGGAACAGACAGTGAGCCTGTCTCTCAATAATAATAATAATAATAATTATAATAATAATAATAGAGTGTGTGACCACCGACAATGGCCACAAAGCCGGGGAATGGCACCTGTAAAGTGTTAATTGGGGCACAGGAACAGCCCGTCTTGTCTCGGGGGCCGGCTTCAAAGACAATACAGCAAACACAACGGGGCAGGGGAAGAAGACGACACGACACATGCAGGTACATTCAGTTCCGGCCGGAACGAGTCATTTGTCAGTGTTTTCAAGTGCTGGGAGCCGAGTAATCCTTCGCTTGTATCGTTTCTCCCCGGTGACTAGATCTCACCCTGCGACTCTCGACTGGGCTCACCCACGGCAGCCCAGCAGGTGTGAGCCTAGCTGGCACCCGGATGGGAGATTCCCCCCAGAAAAGCTCAGGTTGCTGCTGCTCCTGCAAGAGGTGTGACTGGGACCAGTAGGGAGCGCTCACCCTGCGGTCTGTGTGGCTTTCTTATGCCCCAGCATCCTGATGGCAACACTCTGCTGCACAAACAGGCGCCGCTCTTCGGGGGAGGCGTAAAACCGAGGTCCCGACCCTCCTTGGCCATTAAGAAATTCCAAGGCGTCTCTCAAAAAGAGATGCCGGAGGTGTCACTCTGGTGTTAGTGTTCCCCTTTACCAATCAGTCGGGGTCTCCTCCTAATCAGCGTCTCATATGTAACAATCAATGACGAGGCCCTCCTGTCCTGCGATATTGTACTTGTCTCCTGGCCGCTGGCTGGCGCCGTGAGATTTAGTCCTTGCGCAAGAGACCGGGGGCAGAGCGCGAACGCGGTCCCCCGCCCCCCGCAAAGTGTGCGCTCCAGGTTCCCTCTCGGGGCTCTGCAACACAGCGGAAAGGCAGCGAGAAGGAACCTCTTGCTCTGACGCCGCAAGGCCACAAGAGGGCGGAGGCGCCGCGCGCCCGGCCGACGTGTTGGACTGGTGCGCTTTATGTGCTGAAATAAACACGCGACAGCCCAGAAATGTTTTCAGAGTGCTGTGCACTGGAGGTTTTTGTCTTGTGAAGACTTGCCTTGTGCTCCTCCGTGCAGTTTGTTTGTCCTCCTCCAGTGCGAGACAAGCCAACACTAGGGAGCACATTCGCCAACATCCAGGCACGCAATGCGATTTGGAATGAAGCTCCTTTCCAAAGAGTTGCACACGATCGATCCTTCAGTCCTGCTCGGGGAGCACGGAGCCCCAGCCACACACAGCTTCAAGTAGCGAGTCAGGCGCCACTGCTTTCACTTGCGGCCACACCACCCTCAACGCGCCCGATCTCGTCTGATCTCAGAAGCTAAGCAGGGTCGGGTCTCGTTAGTACTTGGATGGGAGACCGCCTGGGAATACCTGGTGCTGCAAGCTTTTGCTCTCTCGGCCAGCAGGGGTCGCCATTGGTGCCGTAGGCTTTGGGAGGAAAACCTGGAGGATGGAAAGGTGATCTATAGCCTCATCTCTAGAGATGTTTTGTTGCTATGGCATGTGTGTGACCCATATAAAAAAAACCCCGTTTGTAAAACGAATATCGAAGCTGCCTCGAAATCTACAAATGAAGATGAGTCGATAAACCACTTGTTTTTCGTACAACTATACATATATTCATTTATTACTGATTTCATTCATTGAGCACGGATACAATAGAGGTACAGCCATTCACTGTTTGACATGTCTGCACTGGTACAGAACCTAGCAATCAGAAAATGGGTGAAACTGTCTTTAGAATTAGCATACAGTACCGAGGTCCCCATGACCAAATAAAGGCTAACCTCGATAATCAGCCTAAATAATGCAGACTACAGCAAAACAACTGACTTTGAAAAGGGAATGAATGTCCGGAACCAGCTTGAAATGCCTCTCCGGACCTCTAACTAAAAGAAACCGAGAACCAGCAGTATCATCGACTCCTTTCGAACTGGGATCCTATCGCAGCCACGCAGTTCGTGGTGTCGTAACTCTTCCATATCTGATATTGGACCAAGCACATCAGATATAATCTTTGATATAATCTTAGTGTCCACATTATTATACATCTCTGTAAAGTTCTTATATACTAAAGCATTATTCATTTGTTTAAAACACTTCTGCAATGACAGTCTCTCCACTCTAACAGAACAAGGCCTTATTATCATCAAGCGCTGTAGGAGCTGCTGTTGTTCCTCCCTGTCCTAACTCTGTGTGTGACTCAGTACTGTTCTCTTCAGGTACATCAGTCTGCTGATCTGCAGGGTCAATCAACTGAGGATCCACATCCTGCTTTTTAAGATTAAATGCATACAGTTGTTTTTTGTGATTTTGTACAGAGTCACAGTCAAGTTCTTTACAACCTTGTCTAATATTGTTAGTATCTAGATTATTAATCTTCTTTGTAAAGTCCTCAGCTACTAAGAGCCCAGGTGTCTCACTCTCCGGCTCTGCCTTCATCATGGGCACAGAGTCCAGATCCTTGACACTCTGTCTGCTGTCTGTGTGCTGCTCACTGAGTGCTTCTTTCTCTTCTGCAGCAGTGAGCTCTGTCTCCTGCATCAGACTGGAGCCCCACTCCCCCTCACTGTGCTGCTGTTCAAGAGGAGCCCTTTCCCCAGCTTCAGGGAGAGCACTGGCCTCTGACCCTGAAAACACAGGAGAAGAGAATAAAACCTTTAATGTGATCTTAGAGGAGAATTCAAAAGGAAATAATATTCATACATAAGAGGCTTAAAAATTTAATTTTGAGATAGCAAGGAAATATCATCAATAACCTTGTCTAAATTAAATTGTCAAAGCTCATTTTTTAAACTAGATATACACCAAGTAGTCAAACACACTTGAGTTGCCTGAACATAGATAACGTGAAAAGGAACTGAAAATAATAAAATAATTTTCATCCTAGTTTCTGTCCGGGTGAGGTTCTGAATCCAACAAAAGGAAATGTTCAGCCACAGTGATCAGAAAAGCATGAACTGCAGATGCAGAACAAGACTTGTTCTCCTACAAATGAAAGGGATTTTATAGCACCTAGATAGACTAGCACAGAGCACTTGTCACCCCAATATTCACAAACTGAGTGGATGCTACAGTTCACTGACACTGCACCGAGACACAGGAGAAAACATGCAAGATGGGGCCGACAGGGAAGGCTGCCGTCCTGCGAGCTCCCATTCGTCCTTGTCTATTTTTTTATTTTTTGTTGTTTTTCGTACTGCTAACTGCACATACTGCTTGCTCAGTGATTAGTTATAACCGACAAACACTTATAAACATAAGATCGAATATTGGCACAGTTAAATCTACACCAATAATTACTGCCGACTATCTGGACTGTGGTGTCTCACCTGTACCTGTACTGGGAAGAAGACGGCATCATAGGAAGAGGGGTAAACGGGCAGGCGTTCTGGTAAGATTGAGGCAACGCAGCAAATCGCTCCCAGCCCCGAGTATACTTCTTGCTAATGTTCAGTCACTGGACAATAAACTGGGTGAACAGAGAGCAAGACTTACTTTCCAACGGGACATCAAGAACAGCAATGTGCTGGCATTAACTGAAACCTGGCTTGACCCGTCTGTTCCGGACTCTGCTATCCTCCCGGGAGGATTTTCTGTTCACCGTCAGGACAGAACAACGGATTCGGGTAAGAGCAAAGGGGGCGGGGTATGCTTCATGGTAAACAATTCCTGGTGTACAGACGTGGAGATTATTTCAACATCTTGCTCTACACATCTTGAACATTTGACAATAAAATGTCGCCCTTTCTATCTCCCGAGGGAGTTCACATCGGTAGTTCTCACAGTGGTGTATATTCCACCACAGGCAAATTACACAAAGGCACTGGATGAACTACACTCTCACCTTAACAGACAGGAGAATACACATCCTGAGGGGGCATTCATCATAGCGGGTGATTTCAACAGTGCGAACTTGAAAAAAACAATGCCTAATCTACATGAATACATCGATTGCCCGACGCACGGAACAAACACGTTGGTCAATGTTTACACTCCCTTCCGGGATGGTTACAAAGCCCTCCCCCCTCCTCCTTTCGGCAAATCTGATCACGCCTCCGTTCTGCTACTTCCCGTTTACAAGCAGAAGCTTAAACAGGAGAGGCCAGCGTTAAGAACCATTCAACGTTGGTCGGATGAATCAGATTTTATACTAAATCACTGTTTTGCTACCACTGACTGGCAGATCTTCCGCGAAGCTGCCGAAAATAATATCAATCTGTATACGGACTATGTTACTGGCTACATCAGCGAATGTATTGAAGACGTGGTTCCCAGGATTACTGTTCGCACATATCCAAATCAGAAACAGTGGATAAATGGTGAGATACGTGCCAAACTGAAAGCTAGGACAGCTGCTTTCAATTCTGGCGATATGGGTAAATACAAAAAATCCAGATACAACCTCAGGAAAGCCATCAAAAGAGCTAAATACAACTACAGAGTAAAACTAGAGTCATATTATCACGGCTGCAACACACGGACAATGTGGAGTGGTATACGCACCATTACAGACTACAAAACGCAACCCAGCTACAGTGGTGTGAAAAAGTGTTTGCCCCCTTCCTGATTTCTTATTTTTTTGCATGTTTGTCACACTGATATGTTTCAGATCATCAAACAAATTGAAATATTAGACAAAGATAACACAAGTAAACACAAAATGCAGTTTTTAAATGAAGGTTTTTATTATTAAGGGGAAAAAAATCCAAACCTACATGGCCCTGTGTGAAAAAAGTGATTGCCCCCCCTGTTAAAACATAAATCAACTGTGGTTTATCACATCTTTGGAAAGCTGAGTTCAATTTCTCTAGCCACACCCAGGCCTGATTACTGCCACACCTGTTCTCAATCAAGAAATCACTTAAATAGGACCTGCCTGACAAAGTGAAGTAGACAAAAGATCCTCAAAAGCTAGACATCATGCTGCGACCCAAAGAAATTCAGGAACGAATGAGAAACAGAGTAATTGAGATTTATCAGTCTGGAAAAAGTTATAAAGCCATTTCAAAAGCTTTGGGACTTCAGCGAACCACAGTGAGAGCCATTATCCACAAAACATGGAACAGTGGTGAAACATTTCAGTGTGACAAACATGCAAAAAAATAAGAAATCAGGAAGGGGGCAAACACTTTTTCACACCACTGTATATCGCACAACAGTCTGCCTCTCTTCCTGATGAGCTAAATTCATTCTATGCTCGGTTTGAGGTCAGCAACGCAGATCCAGTCAGGAAGATTCCAGAAATCCAAAACGGAAACCCACTGATTGTATCCAGAGCGGATGTTTGTAAAGTTTCTTAAAAAGACCAATCCACGCAAGGCTCCTGTCCCTGATGCCATCCCTGGCCGCGTTCTGAAGGCATGTGCAGATCAGCTGGCAGATGTCTTCTCAGACATTTTTAATCTCTCTCTAGCTCAGTCTATAGTTCTTTCCTGCTTTAAGAAAACCACCATTGTCCCTGTTCCTAAAAAATCCAGAGTCAGCTGCCTAAATGACTACCGCCCTGTTGCACTCACATCAGTTATCATGAAGTGCTTCGAGCGGTTGGTCAAAGCATACATCACCTCCTCACTGCCTGACACCCTAGACTCACTGCAATTTGCATACTGCCAGAACAGGTCAACAGAAAATGCTATTGCCACTGCCCTCCATACTGCCCTCTCACACCTGGATAAGAAAGGAACATATGTGAGAATGCTGTTTGTTGATTTCAGCTCAGCATTCAATACCATAGTGCCCTCAAAGCTCGTCATCAAGCTCCAGGACCTGGGACTGAACACCTCCCTCTGTAATTGGATCCTGGACTTCTTGACGGAACGTCCGCAGGTGGTGAAGGTACTCCTTATTTACCCATGATTGTGTCGCCAGGCATAACTCAAACTCCATCATCAAGTTTGCGGACGATACAACAGTCATTGGCCTGATCTCAGATGGTGAGGAGTCTGCATACAGGGAGGAGGTTGAAACCCTGGCAGTATGTTGCCAGGAGAATAACCTCTCTGTGAACATCAGTAAGACTAAGGAGATGATTGTGGACTATAGGAAACATCAGGGAGGAGCCCACACACCTATTTACATCAATGGGACTGCAGTGGAGAGGGTCAGCACCTTTAAGTTCCTGGGAGTTAACATCTCAGAGGATTTAACCTGGACCCACCACACCAACACTGTGGTCAAGACAGCACGGCAGCGCCTGTTCTTTCTCCGCAGGCTAAAGAAGTTCGGCATGCCATCACATATCCAGGCCAACTTCTACAGGTGCACTATTGAGAGCATCCTGACTGGTTGCATCAGTGCCTGGTATGGGAACTGTTCCGCCCAGGATCGCAAAGTATTGCAGTGGGTGGTGAAGTCAGCGCAGCTTATCACCAGCTCTGAGCTACCAAGCATCCCGGAGATCTACTCAGCTAGATGTCTGAAGAAGGCCAGGTCCATTATCAAGGACTCCAGTCATCCAACTCACAAACTATTTTCCCTCCTACCGTCCGGTAAAGTGTACCAAAGCATTCGGTCCAAGTCCAACAGACTACAGAACAGCTTCTACCTCCAGGCAATAAGACTGATAAATAGCCAACCTGTAGCTGGCTATTTTCCTGGCTAGCACTCCTCTCCATCTGGCAGCAGCCTTCCTTCCCTCACCATAAAAAAGGCCCTCGTCCTCACCTTCACCTCCTCCCACCACTTTCCTACTGACCCGTACAGACACTGCAAGGACAGCCACTGTGATAGTTTCTCCTTGTAGTGGGATACTACCCCCTCGTTCTCTAGCAGCTTTGTGTTGAGTTTCCAGAGGCCTGGGCCAAAGACAGTCCCACCCTGGAGTTCCACTCTACACCCTAAAGCCTGATGATCTGAGAAGAAGACAGGCTGAAGAGTGACCCCAACAACTTTCACTCTCTCTGAGACAAAGCAATAGTCAATTCTAGGGCTGCTATTCCTCCCTGACCATGTATATCCTGCTGTTGTGGGATATATACATCTATATGTGTCTGAGAGTTTAAAGTCTTGAACTAAGTTTTGCAGGGCCAGTGAGCTGGAATCCAATTTTATCGGAGAGCTAGACTGCCTGTCTGTGTGCTCTAAGATACAATTAAAATCCCCTCCCACTATCACATCTGTGCTACATAACAATAGGGGAAAGAGTGCCTTGAGTAGCTCCACCCTTCCTCCCACGTCAGTAGGACAATACACATTGATTAGACGCAGGTTAACGGTCCCCCATTCGACAGCCACACAAAGCAACCTGCCATCTATGACCCTCTGAATACTTTTCAATATGAATGCCCATCCTTTGAAAAGAATGGCCACGCCAGAGGCTCTGTTGTTATTGTCCCCTGACCAAACAGAAGGCCCTTTATCCCACCTATCTTCAAAGCTTTTATACCTCTCTTGATAGGCTAAAGGACACACCTGCAACATCAACACATCTCCCTCTCTCTGCTGGAGGTAATCAAAGACAGACTGGCATTTAACTCTGTCATTGATACCTCTGGTGTTAAGAGAAATTATGTTTAGAGCCGTATTACGTAAGAAAGTGGAACCAGTCTTTACAAAACACATTTCTCTTCTGTCTCACCTGTTACCTTCTTCTTTTTCTTTTTCTTCTTACCAATTTCCTGCCAGCCATCCTCTGAATGAGCCTTCATCAGGGTGGCAGCAGTAAAAGCGTTCACGGAGTCCATTTCATGGAAGGGGGTAGAGGGAGGGGTGGAGGGGTTCCAGCTGTTCCCATCACCATGCTCTCCTTCCTCCTCGCTCGGGGAGAAAACAGAGTCATTTTTCCTTTTCCTCACGTCCAGCTCCTGGGAGCACTGAGGGGAAAGGGGTGCAGCCGATGCACCAGTCTCCTCTTCCCCCTCACCCACCAGCTGCTGCAGATCCTCCGTGATGGACTGGATGGAGGAGAGGAGGGCATCTGTAGCACTTGCAGAGTCTGAGAAAAGCAGCTCCGCTGAATCCTGGGTATCCTCGCTGGACCCGCTCCACCAGGGGGCCCCACACTGGCCCTCTTTCTGAGGAGCAGGAGTGGGGGAGGGGTCCTCGCTGTTCTCGGGGGTTTTCAAACCCTCGTGCTTGTCTGGTGCAGTCTGCGGTTGTGGGGGCGTAGTGGATCTCTCTTCCACTGGCCCCGGAGCCACAGCAGGACTGATCCTGGCTGGAGGCTGAGAGTCTTTGTCCAACAAGGGTTCTTTGTTTGACTTGTTGTTTGCTTTGGCTTTTCGGGCCGGTTTGGCTGAAACAAGCACTGCCTCATCCTTTCTCATTTTGAGTTTATTGGCGTAGGCGTGAGGGCAGTTCTTAAAAACGTGTCCTTCCGAGCCACATAAATTGCACTTTGGCAGCATTGAACAGTCAGAGGCTAAATGTCCCTGTTTGCCACAGGTCTTGCAGAATTTCACAGTGCAGGACGATGCCAGGTGTCCCACTGCACCACAGCGCCGACACACCTTTGGTTGTCCCACATAAAAAACATAGCCATTGCAGGCGCCCAGCCGGATTGTAGAGGGCAGGTGCCTTAAGCCTCCATTTACATTGTCCGGTAGCAAGCGAACCTCGAATTTCCTTGCTCCTGTTTTTATACCGTCAACATCTCTAACCTCAGTTCCATGGTGGACGGTGCAATACTGGTTAAGCCAGGTGTGAATGTCCTCCGTCTTTGCCAGTTCCGAGAACATAACAACATGCACGGTTTTCCTCTCTCTCTGTGTCAAAGGCTGCAAGTTGATCTTCTCAAGATAAGGAACTTTCCCTCTTTTTGCCTCAAACACATCCACACATTGTTCAAACAGAGGATAGGTAGCAAATACAACCTCAAATGCTTTCTGACCTGGGAGAGCAAAGATGAAATCCAAGTGCCGAGGTTCAAAGCCAAGTTCCTTCTGCAACACTTTTCTGCTGAACTGCATACGATCCATGAAGAAGTCATCCAAAAGCTCAAAACGCACAGCATTCTTGCGGGATCCAAAAGTTGCCATTTCGTAAACTGCAAAACAAACACTGCTTCCACAAAACAAGAAAACAATCCAACAACTCCACCTACAGGCTGATTAAGGTATCAGCAAACAAGCATTAGCTTTATTTGTTTGAAACCACACGAAACCAAACACAGGATCTACACACACAGGAGGAGACTGACGGAACACGTACACATTTTTAGGGTGGTAATTACCTAACAACACACTACACTTTTACAGGACTACACAGGGCACTAGAATTACTAGGACATTATTTACACAGGTAGGGTCAGCCGCTGGTCATCGTGCTGACCCTCAGACTCTCCCCGGCTACCACTCCCAGCATGCCCCGCGGTACTACGAGCGCCTAGGGGCGCTTCCTCCTCACCACCAGGCGAGGGCGTTACAATATAAAGGAAGGTAAACCGTTATAACGCAATCCGAACCAGGCAGGAGTTGAACCTACGATCTCTTGGTGAAAAGGTATTACATCACTGGCCCTGGTCTTATTACTCCATTGCACCATAGTAAGCTCAGCGACACTATTACTAATTACTATTACTAATACATTGCCCCCAGTCCAAAATTTCTAAGTAAAAAAAAACACGTTTTCTACACTTATGTCTGTTTAAAAATATGAAGACAAAGGGTTTGCGCTAAAATTCTGCTTCATTTTGAATGCAAATAAAAACAATTTTCTTCCAATAAATCATACATTTTGTTCCATCCTTCTTACTATACTTCTCTCTTGTAGTAGTAAAGCATTTTGATTGAAACCGAACAATACATTAAAGTTTTCATCTATACGCTTATACACGTCCGGACCCCCGCTGAACGATCACCAATCAATAACATTTGAACTCTGCGATATAGGCTCCTGCGCTCCGGATCATGTGTGAGAGACACTGAAATAGTCGTGTGAAAGTAGATTTTGCACCTGCGCCAGTGCTGTAGTGGTACCATACAAATCCACCACATGTTGGAAGCTCTGGAAGGCAACGTAAAATATTGCTCTGCCCGTTGGTTGATGAGGTATGCACGCTATATTTCAATTTAAATATACATTGAACCTATCAAAAAATCGATTTTGAGTCAAAATCGATTCATGTAAAAACTGATAAAGGTAATGCTTTTTTTCAGGGCTATAGCTACTTTTTTTAAGAAGTCTATCGCGATTGTGAAAATTAGATAAGGTGTACCAGCGGGTCTTCATATCGCCAGCTTCAGTCTCGCCTGTAGCTGCGAGAAGGTTAAAAGCGCACATGTGAGCTGTCTTTCGTCAAAAGCATTGCCGGAGCAGTAGAACGCAGAGCACTGTCCAGCAGCTGTAGACGGTGCTCGTGGAAGAACTAATTCCATTTTCAGCACAGGGAGTGAGAATGAGCTCAGTTCGGCTCCCAGCAGAATCCGTTCTGGTTTGGTCACTGTCGGACTGTTTGGATCGCAACGTGAAAAAACACTCGCTCTCATCGTGTGACTTCAACTAGAGGAAGGGAAGATCTCATGTTTAAAAAAAATCAGGACTGAAGATAACGGGAACTGAATCCGGGGCTTCACGCTTATCAAATTATAAAATAATAATTATTAAAATATCAGGTTGTTTTATGCAGCATTTTGTGCGCAGTACGTCGTATTTATCTAACAAAAGAACAACAGCCTACCTCAAGGAGGGCTTCACACGCAGTCTGGGGTATTTTCCCCTTTTACATTTTTGCGATTTTATATCGAACCTGTTATACTCCCAAAAGTGCACAGTAGCTTGTACTGTGTGTCCTGTTTGCCTTTGCAAGCATTTGTTTAAAAAATAAGTTCACAATACGATAAAAACAGAGAAAGCACAAACTTAATAATATAACGATTCAAAATCAAAACCAAATCATAAAGTCAATTAAGTACCTAACTTTTGAAAATACTTTTTATCTACAAAAAACTTGACATTTGCATCTATTTTTGAATTACAAAGCAGACAGAGCAGGCCCTGAATTCAAAGAACAGATTTGTTAAAATCCCTTGTACCACTTTAGATTGATCTCGGTCAGAACAAGACCATCAGACGTGAGGGGAATTCAGAACAGGAGCCTCTGCTTCGTCGTTTATTGAGCTTCTGATCAACGTCTGAGTGAAAATTATTTATTGTCTTTGATTAAAGTACACAAAAGACACCTTCCTACAAGCCGGAGTCAAACCAGTAACCTAAGGATTCAACGCTGTTTTCACAACAGTCCTCCGCTCTATTAACTGAGCTATCGAATGAATGAGAGAAGTCGTTTCTTCACGCATACTGCCCAATGTAGTGTCATGTTCCGGGTGATTTAAATCCCAGTTTAACATCAAGTTTCCAACTCGTTTCCTTAGTCTTGTTTACCTTGAATTTAAGACACGAACCAGGATTCTACTGTATAAACGTCCAGGACTATTACGAAATGTTTGATGGGGCATCGATCACTCCAGGCGGAAATTGACTTATTTTTTTCTAGAGGGATCATATTAAACCTTTCATTTGGATCGAGAAGAGGATCCCCATGAGACACAAAACATACCTGTCTTTTTTCTTAAAATCGAAGAATTCTTGAATTTAAGACTACAACGAACTCAGCCCGCAGCTCCTTAATTAACCTGTTCTTAACTTCAAGGAGCCCAATCCTGAGCCCTCCAGAGGTTACTGAAATAGAGGACTGACTGAAATGAAGAAATTCAGAAGCAGACTAAGCGGAACACTGGATCACATTAGAATATTACCCTTTATAGTGGGAATAAAACTGTCACGACATAATGAATTTACGCATCAGTTGCTTGGAATATCATTGTAATATTTAATTTGCTTTCCTGTCACACCACTTTTATTAATTATGAAGTTTATCGATACACGTTTATTTAAAACAATGTCATTTATTATTAATACAAGTAAGAGGTTTATTCCATGCTGAAAAAAAGAAGAAAGAGAACACAACGTTTCGGCCGTGGAGCCTTCTTCAGGTGACACCTGAAGAAGGCTCCACGGCCGAAACGTTGTGTTCTCTTTCTTCTTTTTTTCAGCATGGAATAAACCTCTTACTTGTTCCTTTGCAGCCTACGCATGCTGACGCAGCTACCCACCTGAATTATTATTAATACAGTTTCATTCCGTCTTTATTAGAAGCTGTATCACAGGTAATGCATGTAAAGCCTTCAGTATGCGATTGTGAGTTCAGTTATCCCAGGGAGTGAAGAGAACTGAAATTAAGTAAAATGACATTTAAATAGAGTGTAAGTCTCAAAAGTTATCTCTCACTTCAAAATATTTACAAGACTCTACCAGAAGTGGGGTTTGAACCCACGTGGACATTTGTCCATTGGATTTTAAACCCAACGCCTTAACCATTCGGCCATCCTGATCAACAGCGACTTTTTCTCCGTTGTTTAACATTTCAATATGATTCAACTATTTAAAAAAATAAACCAGGGCCCTGTCACAGAAACGTACCCCGTTCTGCCGCGCAACAAACGGGTACTTAGCACTGTACTAAAGAGGAGCTGTGTTTACTGTCAGCAGACATTTCCTCATTTCGAAAGACGTTTTCGCCTTCTCTCAGCTTTTTAAAGACGGTCATAAACGATCAAGAAGTAATTAATTTCAGTTTGAAGTCTGTTTCTTTTGTCTCCGCTTTTGATGAAGAAAAGCCGTGCGTGGGAGATCCCCTCTCTGAAGAAGTTTGCCGTCACCCTGCAAGAGAGAAGATCCATCATTAACCGAGGCAACCGCTGAGACAATTAACATTAAACACGTGAAATGCGAGATGCTTTCTACTTAGGGATTTTATCGTTTCTACTTTGTCAGAAGTGGGATTTAAACAAAGGTCTCCAGGAAAAGCTGCAACCTAAACGCAATGCCTTAGACCACCAACCATCCAACCTGTGTCTCTTATATGGAATTATATTTTATTTCTTTCTACTGGTTGAAAAGAAAAAAAGTGAAATCATGTAATGAGGGAAATGACTTTTTTCATGGGAAAAACTTTTACGAGCAAATGTAAAGTTAGAGCAGCGCTCAATAAAAACGATCAGAAACCGAAAGCGCTTCTTATGCGGATCAGTATATTCCGATGCCGGTGGTTCTGCAGAAGAAATAAGAAAAGCCGAACTCAAAGCACTGTGTTGCCATTACGGCTACTCTGGCTGCAGCTGTTTTAAGATCTAGACAGCGGCACAGAAAGTTGTAGGAGGTCAGACAGTTCAGACAGTTCAGACAGTTTGCGCTGTCTGAAAAACAGTATGCGAATTTAAACTTATTTAAATAAGATTATTTACAATATAATACATGCTCCAAAAGCGTTAATCCTGCAGTGGCTGCCATTTGAAACGCCTTCATAAATGACGTGTAATAGAGATTTATGCAGCTGTATGTTACAGTATGTTGCAATCAGGAAAATAAACCTATAAGAAATGTACAATACAAGGTCTGTTCCCAAACGTGAAAGCTGTATTACTCTGATGTCGGTCTTTTTGAAATAATCCAGATTGTAAAAACGACTGCGCCCTAGCAGATCAAAATATTACAAGAAGGCTGTAAAGCACACTCTGAATCGATCCGAATATTTAATTTCCCGGTCCGTTTAGGCTACAACAGGCAATTTTACGTTTATCCAGCAAAGCATTTCTCAGTTTAGTGAACTACTGGTGCTTTTAAGATGTCTAATTGTAGTTCGTCAGGATGGCCGAGCGGTCTAAGGCGCCAGACTCACTGGCTCCTTTCTTTCCATTGCTTGGGTGTTCTGGTCTCTGAATAGAGGTGTCGGTTCAAATCCCACTCCTGACAAATAATACCTTCTCTCTGTCCTGCATTTTCCCGTCTTGTTGCTCTCGCTGACAATGACAGGAAGAGGAAAACAGATAAACCGGTTTGCGGGCACATAATGGGCAGGGAAATGCTTCGTGAACACTTCAATGTGATTAGCAGAAAGTCAAATAGGCTTCGATTCTCCCTTACGTTCGGGCTGCCTGTAATCGAGTAAAGATTTACTGCAAAGTATGTATTCAAATGTGAAAGACCGAAATATAAAGCCAGAAGAAGATTTATTAAAACATATCTGTTTTCCTTGCGGTTTATCCTTTAAATGTGGCATTGTGAAATCAACCTGTAGCCCTACGGAATGCAGTCACTCTCCCAGTGACAGCGGCAGGAGCAGAGAGATTATATCAGAGCTCGAACAGAGAGTTCGGAAATCGAGGGAAATTGATTTTACAGAACATTTTATTAAACTTTCCTATCTACTCGGCCTTACTGAAGTATTTTAGCTTTTTTTTGTCTATTTCTATACTTTACAGTTGTAAACTTAAACTTGTCCGTTTAGCCAGAGAAGAGAGATATAAGCGCTATACCCCACGGTAACCTCCGATTCCAATAACCTTGACTAAAGCAGGAAGATCAGTTTCTGCTCGAGACAGCAGTTTTCTGAACTGTAAATCTCCAACAGTAGCTCGAGACGGTGTGTGTCCGGGTTCAGCAGCTATACAATTCACGTGTCCTCCCTCCTTTATTACCTTCATACACTCCTCTTAAACCACAGCAAACTCCCGGAATATTTCGGTGAACAGGTAGTGGGTCTTTCTTTCCGAGATCACAGGCAGAAAAAATAAACACGCTGAAATAAATTTCCTAAAATCCAAAGAAGTCCAGCCACGTACAGGTACGATTCTGATGTATTTCAATAGTTTTGGCACGAATTTGCAATGCTAATCTATTGGGCTCTGCACGCGTGGGCTCGAATCCAACTCCCGTCGGTTTGAGCCTTTGTGTTCTGTTTCTAAGTTGGGTTGGCGGTCTTTTGCTACTTTAGGAGAGCAGCAATATTTCTAGCGTTGGAGAACATGGCTTAGTAGCTGACAGACAATAGTCTCTTAATATTTCGGCTAAATTTATGTTTTGTACTGCTTTCACCTGATATTAATAGTAGTCCTGATAAACGGTTTTGGGACATGGCGCATCTTGAAAAATATTCTTGTGAATTTCAGTTTGAAAAAAATGCATGCACCAGAAACCGGAACTGGTCGTGTTTACATAATACGCAATGCAATAGCAAAGTTTGGATTTGAAAAAAAATCTTGCTACGAGTCCTTAGTTGTTACAAGAGGCATTTTAGGACTTTTAGCTCATAAATCCATCTTCCATTTGTACTCCATCAATATTAGCAATGTTATCTTTACCTAGCACTAAATGTAGCTCTAAATAAATGCAAATTTTAAAATACATTTAAAAATAAATGCTATTACATATATTGTAACTTTGTGGTATTTAGAATTTTTATCTGAGGATGCAGGGGAAAGTATTATACAACTGTGAAAGAGGCTCGGATTTTAATACAATTTCGATCAAAAGAAAACCAAAATCCGTAAGATTGAAATTGACGTTCAGTTGAAATATTTATAGAAACTCTCAAAGAAGCAACTGCAGTAGTGGAGAGATTTGATCCGATGTTCCAATGTTTGCAGTTCAATAATCCATTCGTCCTCGAAAGAAGCAAAGGCAAGTATGTTTTGAGTGTCACCATGATCCTCTTCTCAATTCAAAAGAAAGGTTTTATGTGATCCTGATCCCACTAGAAAAAGAGTCAATTTCTGCCTGCACTGATGTCCCTTCAAATGTTTTATAAGAACTCTGGACGTTTATAGAGTAGAAGCCTGGTCCATTTCTTCTACTAAACGAGACTATGGGAGTGAGTATTTTGATATCGAACTGGGATTTAAATAAAGAGGAACACTACACTGCATTGGGCTACGCGTGTGACAAAACATTTACTTTCCGACCTCTCGATAGCTCAGTTGCTAGCTCTTAAGACTGTAGACAAAAACAGCAGGCATTTCTTATGTCCCTAGTTTGAATCCATTTCAAATGATGGTGTTTTCTTGTTCCTTAATCAAAAAGTGAAAATTGCGAATTTGTCTTTCACTTTGATGTTCACCCGAAACCTCAGTATACAAAGAAGTAGAGGCTCCTGTTCTGAATAATCCTCAAGTCTGATTGTTTTGCTTAGACCTTTAAAATGTACACTGTTGACTGTTTGCGCTTCCTAACACAATTAAAAACCCGCCGACAAGTTACCGATCGGGAGTTTAGTTCAGTGATAGCGCGCACTTAAGACTCTCCGTTTTCTATCGCCGGCATCTTTGTATTCTTTTTAAACGCGATATCTTTTATTCTTCGTGTGTGAATTTCAGGGAGACACATAAACCCTTTGTCTGTTTTAAAGATACATTATTTTAAACCAGACATAATGAAAGACGGAGTAATTAGACACACGTACAAAACACATGAATCTAATTGAGAAAATGTTGACCGTGGCGATGTACAGTATTACTAGCTGCTCTGAACTCAATGTGGTGCTGTATGGGAATGCGATGCAAACGCCAGTGGCACAATGGATAACGTGTCTGATTACGGATCAGAAGACTGTAGGTTTCGACTCCTTACTGGTTAGTGAAAAAGCTTTTAAACCACACTACTCAACACTGACATCGTAGTGTATGCGGTCCTACACAACCTTACTATCGACTGGATGAGTCTTCTGTTCAATCTCCGATTCTTTCCGCCCATTCCTGCTATTTCACCACCGTTATTGTAGGATAACAGCCACAGACACGAGAAGATATACTATTCCGAACAAATGTCTTAAAAAATCACGTTTAAAAGGGTGACGATACGTTTTTGTTTCTTTAATGTAACCTTACTTTTGCCTGTAAAGTTCACATTATTTTCTGTAGCCGCAAATCCCCAATATTTCTGCTGTCTCCCGAGAAACACAATCTTGGAGTCAAATCATATTAAATAACACAACACATCTATTTATTTAACACCCAGATGTGACAGAACACATGTAAGACTTACACACAGCTTTTAATATGCGATAGTGAATTTGCAGGTATCCTGGGGAGGGAAGAGAACTGATATTAAGGAAATACATATTTAAAGGGGATGTAAGTCTTAAATGTGTTTTGTCACATCTGGGTGTTAACTGAATATTTTTTTAGCATTATTTATTGTGTTTTGACTCTATACTTGTGTTTCTCAGGAGACAGCAGAAATATTGATGTTTACATTTATATTCACATTCCCGGTGATATTGACTTAGGTACTCAACTATTTACTTGTAGTTTGACTTGTGTCCAAAGTTGAAAATCTCTCCAAACATCAAGATGGCTAAGGACGTGGAAAGAAACTCAGTCACATTTAGAGAAGGTAATGTTTAGATCGGATTAATTCGAAGTGTGTCTCTGGGTGCGTTTGATCTACCAACGTTGTGTTTAACTGAAGAACACCCTGACTAAGTGTGGCATAGAAACTGACACGTGTCGTATTTTTTCTACATTCACAGATTTTTGGCTAAAGTAAAAACGAATCGTTGTCATTTTCTTTCCAGCTGGCAGTAATTATTTTGCATTGATAAGAAAGATGAGCCCTTTATTTTTCGCAATTTGTGGATTTCTTGAAAAATAAGTTGTGCCAAAAACGAAATGAACACTTCTTTTAAACATAATGCAGAAGCATGTTGTCTATAACAATAAACGGTGCGAGAAGACAGGAAGAAAAGCAGCGCGGGGATTTGAACGCAAGATCACCGGTTTACTAAACAGGCGTTTTAACCAACTAAGCCAGAACGCTGGCAAAGCACTGCTCTTTTACAGCCAGTTGGATACACCGCTCTGTCACATCTTTGTTCGGTGTGCGGTGAGCCTGCTCGCTGAGCAAGTTAAGAAAGGATGTGAAATGGCTTTTACCCATTTAGCTCAATATGCTTTTGATGATCTACAGGGTGTCCAGTGCAACACAGGCGATGGACTGCTGGGATTTGGAGCCAAGATTTCCCGTTAACTAGACAGGTGCTTTAACCAACTAAGCCACGGCGCCGGCAGAATTCTCCTCTTTTACTGCCGCTTGGACACACCGCTCTGAGACACCTGCGTTCAGTAAGCGCTGAGTCGGCTGGCTGAGCATGTTGCCTCCTTTACATTCAATTGGAGCCCCGACACTAAGAGAAACGTACAGAAATGGCTTTTATCGGGCACTTTTCATGTCCAATGCGCTTGACATCTCCCAAGGGCGACAGAGTTCATTTACGACACTTTTCCTTTCTTTCTTTCTTCTTTCTGTACTATTTGATGAAAAAAAAACGAGAAATCATGTAAGGGACAATGTGTTTTTTCATGGAGAAAACGTGCACCAGGAAATGTTGTGTTTAGAAGAAGTGAGTTAACATGAAAAGTGACCTAATTTACCGGAAGAAATGCTCACCTAGCAAGATCTGCTTTACTACAAGAGAGACAGAGTGAAAGGCGTGATAATTTCACGCCGTTGTGGAACAAAACGCTATTTTCTTTGAATTCTAAATCAATTAGAAATTCAGAGCGACACATAAACGCGTTGTCTGTTTAAAAGTGATGATTTTTTTAAAACTGATAAAAATGTAGAAAACACGTTTCTCACAAATTGTAGATGTGGTGGTGTACTAGTAGCGGCGCTGAACTCACCAAAGCGCAATTCAGTTACGTGAGGGGCTAGTGGTTTAATGGATAACGCGTCTGATTTCGGTTTATAAGATTGTCGATTCGACTTCTACCGGGGTTGTGTGATTTAAATCAGGCTCCTCAGAAATAAATGTTCAGTATTTAAATAGACCGCACCTGAAAGAAAACGTTGGGTCTGGGTTCCTTTCTTTCCTGCATGAAATAGCAAATCGTTACAAAAAACACCAGCTAATGTCCAATATCGTTAGTCAAACATGAATATACTGTAGGTCTTGGTACATGGGAGTGGATTTCAACCACAATTAAAAAAGGACAAATTATAATTACAGGCTTCAGACACTTTTTTATGCAAAAGTGACCAAACACTCCCTAACTTTCAGGTATGCTTGAACCTGTAATAAAAACGAGGTCTGAAGCTTCAGTTCTCAGATGTTACTGTCTCTAAAGTCGGATGTGATGTTTCGCGGATGTGCAGTGTGGCTTTTCTCTTGTCGTGTTCAAGATGATTCGCTGCATAAGCTCCTGACTGGGTGTTGTGTACTACTGTTATTTCGTTCAGATAAAACTGAACTGCATGGTGTAATTTCCAGGTTTGGTACCAGCAGAACCTGCAAACACATCAGCTGATTTCAACGTGATTTGAACACCCAAGGTTCTAATCTGGAGTCAAACGAACTACCGCTGCGCCACGAAATCACCCGCAAGATGTGCTTTTAATTCCCCCAAAGAGAAAAATCAGCGTCCCTGAAAAAGATATTTTTCCATTCTCTCCTGTGAGGAGCGCCGCTCTTCCAACGAGGGTCTTTTCTTCCCAGACCACAGATTATTCTTTCCGCCCGGCTCTCTCACAGAGAGCAGACACACCGTCTCCACTGATGTGTTTACTACATCTATAGATCTGACCCCCTACAGCCACGATATTCCTGGACAGGATATTTACCACCAGCCTGGTGAACTTCTCATCTTGACCTCTCCCAGGAGGAGCACAATTAACACAGAGTCCTCTCTCCATTTAGCAAATAACACAAAACACTGTTTACCTGTCAAGACAGAAAAACCGGGCTGCTCCAGGTGAGGCTTGAACTCACAACCTCGGTATGACTCCACTACTCATGTCATTTGACATGGCCTGAACCAGGAAAAAGATTGGAAAACGAGAAGTTATCTCGTTGTTTTAAAACTTGCCTACTCTTTTAATTTTTAGGTCAAATCTTTTATTTTGGAGTACTTTCAATTGATGTTAATCCTTGTCCCGATGCACGATTCTGGGCCATGGTGCATCTTGAATAATGTTCTTATGGGCTTCAGTTTGGAAAAGTGCGCTCTTCAGAAGCTACCGAAACCGCTAATGGTTACATTACACTTAATGCAAAAGCAACGTTCGGGTCTTTATAAAGAGGGTTAAGGTTTCGGCTTTAGCAGAGACAGTGTTAACATTGACAATATTAAGAAGATCGTTCCTGGGTGGACTTGAACCACCAACCTTTCAGTTAACAGCCGAAAGTGCTTGCTGATTGCGCCACAGAGACTGACGAGAGAGGGTTTTCTCCATTCGCACCTTTCCGGTCAAAAAATAAACATTGCTTGCATTTTCTTGCCAGTCGGCAATATTCCTTCTGCTCTGATAGCCAAGAATTAAATTTCATTTTTCACAAGCTGTATGAATTTCTTGAAAAACAAGTTGTTGCAGAAAGGAAATGCATTCATGCATTAAACTAAATCAAGCCCTATGCGGTTGTCCAAAATGGTACTTTCTGCACAAAAAGACAGGAAGAAAGGCACAGCTGGGATGTGGAGCCAGGCTCTCCAGTTAACGAGACAGGTACTTAAAGCAACTAAGCTACGGCGCCAGCAGAATTCTCCTCTTTTACAGCCGCTTGGACACACCGCTCTGAGCCATCTGCGTTCAGTAAGCACTGAGTCTGCTGGCTGAGCAAGCTGCCTCCTTTACACGCAACAGGAGCCCCGACTGTAAGAGAAACGAAGAGAAATGGCTTTATTGGGCACTTTTCATGTCCAATGCGCTTGACATCTCCCAAGGGCTGCAGAGTTCATTTACGACGCTTTTCCTTTCTTTCTTCTTTCTGCACTCTTTGATGAAACAAAGCGAGAAATCATGTAAGGGAAAATGACTTTTTTTCATGGAGAAAACATGCACCAGGAAATGTTGTGTTTAGAAGAAGTGAGTTAACATGAAAAGTGACCTAATTTACCGGAGCAAATGCTCGCCTAGCAAGATCTGCTTTACTACAAGAGAGAAGTAGAGTGAAAGACGTGATCATTTCACGCCGTTGTGGAACAAAACGCTTTTTTCTTGGAATTCTAAATCAATTAGAAATTCAGAGCGACACATAAAGGCTTTGTCTGCTTGAAAGTGATGATTTTTAAAAACTGATAAAAATGTAGAAAACACGTTTCTCACGTAGATATTTAAGATGGGGGTGGGGTATTACTAGTAGCGGCGCTGAACTCACCATGGTGCAATTCATTTACGTGACAGGCTAGTGGTTTAATGGATAAGGCGTCTGATTTCGGTTTATTAGATTGTCGATTCGACTTCTACCGGGGTTGTGTGATTTAAATCAGGCTCCACAGAAATAGATGTCCGTTATGTAAATGAACCGCACCTGAAAGCAAACGTTGGGTCTGGGTTCCTTTCTTTCCTGCATGAAATAGCAAATCGTTACAAAAAAAACACCAACTAATGTCCAATAGCGTTAGTCATTTAAGTAAACATGAATATACTGTAAGGTCTTGGTACATGGGAGTGGATTTCAACCACAATTAAAAAAGAGCAAATTATTATTACAGGCTTCAGACACTTTTTCATACAAAAGTGACCAAACACTCCCTAACTTTCAGGTTTGCTGGAACCTGTAACAAAAAGGAGGTCGTTAACTTCCATTCTCTGATGTTACTGTCTCTAAAGCCGGACGTGATGTTTCGCGGAAGTGCATTGTGCTTTTTCTCTTGCCGTGTTCAAGATGCTTCGCTGCATAAGCTCCTGACTGGGTGTTCCGTACTGCGCTGTTACTTCGTTCAGATTACCCATGCGGTGTACAGATAAAACCCGACTGCGTGGTGTAAGTTCCGGGTTCGGCACCAGCAGCACCTGCAAAATCACCAACTGACCTCGACGTGATTTGAACACGCAACCTTCTGATCTGGAGTCAGACGCACTACCGTTGCGCCACGAGGTCACTCGCTTCAAGTGCTTTTAATTCCCCCAAAGAGAACAATCAGCGTCCCTGGAAAAGTTTTTTTTCATTCTCTCCTGTGAGGAGCACCGCTCTTCCAACGAGGGTCTCTTCTTCCCAGACCACAGATTATTCTTTCCGCCCGGCTCTCTCACAGAGAGCAGACACACCGTCTCCACTGATGTGTTTACTACATCTATAGATCTGACCCCCTACAGCCACGATATTCCTGGACAGGATATTTACCACCAGCCTCGTGAACTTCTCATCTTGACCTCTCCCAGGAGGAGCACAATTAACACAGAATCCTCTCTCCATTTAGCAAATAACACAAAACACTGTTTACCTGTCAAGACAGAAAACCAGGCTGCTCCAGGTGAGGCTTGAACTCACAACCTCGGTATGATTCCACTGTTCATGTCATTGGACATGGCCTGAACCAGGAAAGAGATTGGAAATCGAGATGTCATGGCGTTGTTTTAAAACTTGCCTACTCTTTCAATTTTTTTCGATCAAATCTTTTATCTGGGAGTACTTTCAGTTGATGTTAATCCTTGTCCCGATGCACGATTCTGGGCCATGGTGCATCTTGAATAATGTTCTTATAGGCTTCAGTTTGGAAAAGTGCGCTCTTCAGAAGCTACCGAAACCGCTAATGGTTACATAACACTTAAGCAAAAGCAACGTTCGGGTTTGAAAACTAATATTTCTTGCTATGAATACAAACACTGTTACAGGAGGCGTGTTAGGGCTATTTTAGCTTAGATCATCAATTCATCTGACATTTCTTCTCCATCTATATCAACAGCGTAATCGCTACTGAGCGCTAAAGGCAGGTCCTGGCAATACAATCTTCTTTAGAAAACATTTTTAAAACTATTTCCACGACCATACGTAAAGTAAAAGATACCGATTGCACGCAACTAATAAAATCTCTTTTCCAGGGACGTTGTAGCTAGATGCAAATTACAATCGAAAATGTATCAGCTTTAAAATTTTCTTTTGGATCCACAGGACGATCAGCACGAGACTCAAAATATGCCTGTGTTTGATTGTACAGCATAGATTGTACAGCATTTATGTTAAAATGAAGGTAAATATATCAAAATATCAACATCCAACTTCACAGTGCTAACGTAACAATGCTTGTCAAATTCTCAAACAAATCCGCATGTATTTCTAAACTATTTTAGCAGAGGACGCAACAGGAGCATAAATGATATCTCCCGCCAGCCCTTCAAAGATACTTTTCCATGGGTGAATATGGTTGTCTGGGGAGTTGCGGTGTTGGTCACTATTGGACTTCCCCGGTCTCAAGTGTTGTTGTTGGACACGGGCAAAAGACTCGCATTTTCGGCAAATATAAAGAGGGTTAAGGTTTCGGCTTTAGCGGAGCCAGTGTTCACATTGACAATAATAAGAAGATCGTCCCTGGGTGGGCTCGAACCACCAACCTTTCAGTTAACAGCCGAACGCGCTCGCCGATTGCGCCACAGAGACTGACGAGAGAGGGTTTTCTCCATTCGCACCTTTCCGGTCAAAAAATAAACATTGCTTGCATTTTCTTGCCAGTCGGCAATATTCCTTCTGCTCTGATAGCCAAGAATTAAATTTCATTTTTCACAAGCTGTATGAATTTCTTGAAAAACAAGTTGTTGCAGAAAGGAAATGCATTCATGCATTAAACTAAATCAAGCCCTATGCGGTTGTCCAAAATGGTACGTTCTGCACGAAAAGACAGGAAGAAAGGCACAGCTGGGATGTGGAGCCAGGATCTCCAGTTAACGAGACATACTTAAAGCAACTAAGCTACGGCGCCAGCAGAATTCTCCTCTTTTACAGCCGCTTGGACACAGCGCTCTGAGCCATCTGCGTTTAGTAAGCACTGAGTCTGCTGGCTGAGCAAGTTGCCTCCTTTACACGCAACAGGAGCCCCGACTGTAAGAGAAACGAAGAGAAATGGCTTTATTGGGCACTTTTCATGTCCAATGCGCTTGACATCTCCCAAGGGCTGCAGAGTTCATTTACGACGCTTTTCCTTTCTTTCTTCTTTCTGCACTCTTTGATGAAACAAAGCGAGAAATCATGTAAGGGAAAATGACTTTTTTTTCATGGAGAAAACATGCACCAGGAAATGTTGTGTTTAGAAGACGTAAGTTAACATGAAAAGTGACCTAATTTACCGGAGCAAATGCTCGCCTAGCAAGATCTGCTTTACTACAAGAGAGAAGTAGAGTGAAAGACGTGATCATTTCATGCCGTTGTGGAACAAAATTTTTTTTTTTCAAGACAGAAAACCAGGCTCCAGGTGAGGCTTAAACTTTCAACCTCGGCATGACTCCACTGATTATGTCATTTTACTGTACATGACCTGAACCAGGAAGAAGATTGGAAGTTAAGACGTTATGGTGTCGTTTTAATACTTTCCTACCCTTTTAATATTCAGGTTAAATCTTTTATTTTGGAGTACTTTCAATTGATATTAATCCTAGTTCCAATGAACGATTCTGGGCCATGGTGCATCTTAATGTTCTTATAGGTTTCAGTTCCGAAAACAACTCAGTAGCAGGCCATGTGGAACAAGCAAACACATTAGAACTGTTGTGAATGCAGTGGAAATAATTTAGTCACTAAATAACAAGGTTATGCACCACTTGCCTGAAAATTGTTATATTTAACAAAAATTGCTTTCCAGACACCACAACTATTCACAATAATTTTATCAATACATGTCTTAATGAAAAGTGTAATTTTTTAATAATTAACTTTAATGTCCATCTTTATTAGTAGATGTATTACATGTACAGCCTTTAATATGCGATAGTGAATTTTCAGGTATCCTGGGGAGGGAAGAAAACTGAAATGAAGGAAATACATATTTAAAGGGGTGTGTTCTGTCATATCTGGGCGTTTGAATAGATTTGTTGTATAAGTTATTGTGATTTCACTCTATACTTGTGTTTCTCAGGAGAAAGTAGTTACATTGGGGATTTGAGGGTATAGAAAATGCGTTGTGCTGTACGGGTAAATGTAAGGATATGTAGAAAAAAACATATTGTCACCTTTGTGAACGTCATTATTAGATACCTGTTGATCGTTTAGCGACCTAGGCCTCCCTCTGGACTCTGCACTGAATTAAAAGCTACGGGAGCTCCTCACTGCTTGTCCTGTATTGTTACCTGTGCTCTCGTCTACATTATCTACATGCAGAACAGCACCAAGAACACCATAAACTTTGTGACGTAAAGTGCTGAAGAGCATGAAAAATATTGAACATTTTAAACATTCATAGAACAACTTGAAAAACTGAGGGACAAAAGACCATCTATTTCGCAGGTTCACAGTAGTTGCAAGAAAATCAGTCGCCTGACTAGGGACCTAGAGATAAAAAGTTCGATATTCTACTGGCTGGGCTATTCCTGTCTACTTCTCTGAAACAACGTTTTTCAAGAAATTTGCAAAATTTGAAATACAATACTTGCTTAAAAGTGCAGATTATTTTTTACCCAAAACTGCAAATGGAGAAAACCAACTCGTTGGAGTCTCTGTGGTACAATTGCTTAGTGCGGCCAGGTTGGGACTAAAATGATAGTAAGGTGATGGTTCAAGTGCATCCAGGCACACCTTTCTCATTGTTCTAACGTGAACATCTATGGAAAAAATGGCATAAAATGTTTAACAGATTATTGACCTAATTGATACTGACGTCTTACCACTTGTCCACCACGCTTGCGGTTCTGCTTACTTTCCCATCAAGGCTAGCACGTTTTTTAAAATACAAAAAAGTTAAATCTTTGAGCACAAATTGCCATGGTAGAAGGAATAAAGCAAATATGACTGTTCAAATTAATTCTACTGAAACTGATTTAATCACGCAGAATCTACAACAACAAAACCATGATTCTTAACAAGGAGATACTGGGGAGCAGTGGGATTCCAACTCAAGCCCCCGAAGAGATGAAGCTTTAATCCAGCTCCTTAGAGCGCTCGGCCGGGTTACCCTTGATAGTGGCTTTTCAGCACTTGTAGTCTGACTTTGTGGTGTTGAGCTGCATGGAAGAGACTGCACCTCCTTTTTCTGAGATGCTTTCTCTCACTTGGTGAAATATTAACTTCTTTGGCCTTCTGAATATAGTTCTTCTGTTAAGCAGGCTTCAGACTCTGCTTATAGCGCCCATGCAGAGATTTTATTTTTACAGGAAGACTCATTCTGAAACGTTTCTCTGTAGTTTTAGAAAAGCTTTGAACAGCGTATTTTATACTATGCACAAACAGTATTCTAATTTCACACGGCAGATCTATGCAGCAATCGTGCTCGATTTGACTGTTATTCTGAAATACTTCTAGCAAATATATTTAGGTTTCTTTGAACCTTTAATTAAAAAAATTACTTTGTGATGTTCCGCAGATGTGTAGTGTGCCTTTCCTTTTGTCGTATTCAAAAGTATTCACTGCGTGAGCTCCTCACTGCGTGTCGTTTACTCTACTGTGATTTCTTTTAATTTATCTACATGGAGTCAGGTGACAAGATCACCTTGAACATTTTCGGTTTGTGAAAGGAAAAACTAAAGAAAATACAAGTGATGAACATTTAAAATAACCACAGTACAGCTAGAAGAGTGAAAGATAAAAGACGATTTAGAATGACATTCACAATAGATTTAAGAAAAGCACAACCGCCTGAACAGGGACTTGAACCCTGGACCCTCAGACTAAACGTCTGATGCTCTACCCACTGCGCTATCCAGGCTCTGGAAAAAAAGCAGACACTGTTGGGATCCTCGCAAGTCACATGTTTCTTCTTGTGCTGAAGCACAGTCATACCTGACCCGTCTGGAATGACCACTGACAGACTTTATCCAGAAGCGACGGCACCACTCCCAGTAGAATGAGAGAGAAATACAGAACAACATGAGGAGTCAAGGGGCTCCCACATTTCATCTTTCCTCACATTACTCAGTTTTTCACTAAGAATTTGACCTTTTCACAATCAGATTTTTTCACATTTAATAAGATCTTTTAATCAATTTTAATATTGTTTTTTGGAACAATAAATAAAAAAAAACTTTTAATGCCTTGGTTGTTTACGTGTGCACACCCTTTATAAAGGGGGTTGCAACTATGCTGAAATTTAACCAGTCACATTTTAGATAATGTACAAAGGTTACAGATGCAGCCATTCAAAATGGGCGGGCGATACCGCATTATTTTGCGGTATGCTGTACGCAGTCTACCGCAAGCTACCGGTAAATACCGCAAGTTACCGTAAATTCTCCTATAATACGACAAGCAAAATAATAGTATCCGGAATTTCCGCAAGGTGGAGCTAATAAAGCTCAACCTCTCATGTTTGAGCTGTGGCCATCAAAGTCTTTAACGAAGATATTACTAATAGTATTAATAATGAATGACCTTGGACAAGCTGTAAGTGTAAACTCAAAGTATTGCCCTGGTCAACATTCTTTTTTTCATTGACCGTCTTTGTAAAAGTAACACCACAGCATTTCGCAATCACGCGTTTGTTTCCAATCATGCAAAGTACAGTGATTCACCATGCCTTTCACATGCTCATAAAAGAGATTGATTTAGGAACATAAACATATTACCGTATGCAAACTGTACTGTATACAGTATGTATATGTATATTTAATGTCTTAACTGTGCCCGTTTAAGTATTGAATATTCATATCTAATTTTACCACTGAAGGGAAATCTTAGTAGCTGAGCATAAAAAGAATAGGAGTATACTGCAACGCGTGTGAAGGCCATAAAATATATTAATTTTGGAACATAAACATACAGTATATGGCTGGTCTCGGTACTTTAAAGAAAACATACACGAAACATGGTTTCATTATGACCAGAATCGGTCTTGAGATATTTTTAACTTGATTTACAGTATTTGAGAGGTATGTCTTAACACCGATACTACAGTGCTTAAGTACTGCTCACGTATATGTTTCTAGGTTTATATTATGCATTTCATACGGTCAAATTACTTTTGAGCAACTAATAAGAAGCGCGAAACGGTATGCATTTTAGTTTCGTTTTGTGCTGGGACCCGTGGATTGATTAGAGATATCAAGTACATACAAGTCATTTTTTAAATGTTGTAGTTCATCTTGAAAAAATGTTACGAGTACATCATCTATCAACAATTACACAGGTTCTGTTTCCATATTGCGGATTTTGGTTACGTAATATTATTTTCTAGATTTCACGTTGTGAATATATGATTTGGGCAAACAGAGCCGCAAAGAAGTACATTATGGGTTGTTGTTTTTTTTTTGCAGTTTTATCTAGAACAAGCGATGCTTAAACCTTTGTCTGATTCTTGTGAAACTATCCACACGACAGTTACAGTACCTAGGAGTTGACTTCAGTGATGTCACTGATGGGATGTTTCTAAAAATCCATCCTCTGTAAAACGTCTTCTCTAGTTGTCCTGCATATGTATTCGCTAATGAAGCTGTGTGTTCTGAGCCTGGATCTCTACATTTCTGTATGAACCAGCTTAGAGGGCTAAAGACAGCTTGTGTTTAAATTGAGTGTAAGGCAATTTATGCTTCTAAAGTCATGGTCAGCATTTATTATTGTACTGTGCTGTAAACTTGTTCTGTGCCAAGTCACATTATTTTATAGCGTTTTTATAGAGTTATCAAATCCGGTGGCGCTGTGTGTTAGTTTCCCAACTCCCATGTCACATGGTCTGTGATTGAAACTTGTAAAACCGGTTTAATTCGTCACAGCCAGCACTCCGGTTGTAAAGTAGAAGCAGGCGAGATTTCTAGCGAAAAACACCTCCCCCTTCTTCAGGTGTGAGGGTCTTCTGCTCAGAATGAAACGCTAAAATGTAATGTAGGCTCTGAATGGGTTCAATTATGATTTGGGCTTGATTAAGGTCACTGCCTTTTATCTAAAACCCTACTTGAATCCTTCTAAACTAAAAATCAGTGTTAGTGAGTTCTAAATAAAGAGGTATCCAGGTAACAGTGAAACGGGCGGACAGTTTGGGGAGATCGCCCGTTTTCCATGTAAATAGTTCCCTGGTTCCGCACCCCTTGGTGTTTCTCTCGCTCTCTCTCGGGTCACCTGATCATTAGCTCGAAAGATTTGAGTGCTTTGTGTATATTCTAATGGTAGTGGGGGCAGGGTGTGTGGGAACAGGTTTGGTTGAAATTGCATTGGAGATCTATGTTCTTCACACCTGAAACATTTTCTCTGAAAGCATTTTCTTCGCAGTTTAACCGATCTTGTTACAGCATGTTACAGTTTACTATTATTAACCATATTAATTTTAAGTGCTTAATGTAAAATCTTGTAAAAATATATTTTCATTGTTCAAATATACATTAAGTCTGACTATCATATAATAAGTTAAATACAAAACTAAAGAAAAAATAGGGTTAAATATAATTCAAAATATTTTGCTAACAATGTTAACTGTTTATGAATAATAAAATGTATTAACTAAGGAGTAGGATGGCACAGTTGTTAGTATGTTTTTTGTTTTGTTTCTTTTTCATAAATACAACAGTAGTACCTGATGTCTCAGTGGCTTTCAAAATTAAGTTATGCATGCAAACCTGTGAACTAGAAAGATAACTAAGATATCCATCCATTTATAATGGTGGCAAAGTGGTTAGCATTGCTATTTTGCAGCACTGGGGTCCTAGGTTCAATTCCTGCCATCGTGTGTGGGGGGGTTTACATGTTCTCTCTGGGTTACATGTTTTTTCTCCATATGTGTGATATGACTCCCTCTCGCACTCCAAAACATACTGGTAAGTTAATTGGTTTATGGGAAAACTGGCCCTGGTGTGTGTGTGTTTGTGTCTGTCTGTCCTGTGATGGACTGGCGCTATGTCCAGGGTGTATTCTGCCTTGTGTCCGTCGCTTACTGGGATAGGCTCCAAATCCTCTGTACTGGATAAAGAGATTAGAAATGGATGGAAGTAAAGGCACTGTGTGGATGGAACTATACACAGTGTTAGAAACCCACTATGAAATGGCAGCATCTCACTGAGAATAAAACATTTTATAGTGCTGGCTTAAGGAAACAGCCTTTCCACCTCTCTTGCACATCAGTATCCATACCTAGTTATTTAAACAAATTGCCTCTAATTATAAACATCTTAATATGCTGGCTCTGTGGATCCGCATCAGCTATGTTTGCCCATTCCTTCAATTCATGTGCATCCAACACACAGTTCAATGCCAGCAACTACACATAATCTAAAATACAATCCTTATTTCAGTATCTATGTAAACATATAGTCTGTTAACTTCATCATCTTCATCAAAATTATGCCTAACCCCATTAGGAAGTGTTCTTGTTATAAGTGTATTCCTCAGCTTTCCCCAAATTATCTTCTTCTTGCCAACATCTCTAGTCTTTTATCCTGCAATAACTCAGCCAACACTTAAATCTCCAAAAGCTGCTTGTGTTAATTTCTTTAAATCACAAATATCATGTGTAAATACTGGCCATGTAATACTCTGCATTGTGGAATAATAGTTTATTTTAAAGGGAACTAGAGAAACTAAGAACTAGAGAAATCAAGAAAGGCTTTTTTTCTAGAATTAATAAATGCACATCCTGTTCACTGGGGAAATTAAATCCACACTGAGCAATCTTCAATATGTTCAGAATATGACAGCAAGAATCCTATCAGGGATGCATTACACCTGTTTTCAAGTCCTTGCACTGGTTACCTATCAGATTTCGAGTCAACTTCAAAATCCTTATCCTCCTTATATACTGTCCTACAACTGTTATTATTGATCTCAGAATTATTGTACTTGACATGACTTCATTCAGCCTTTCCTGAACGTCTATGACAGGCAGAGAGAGTGCTGTTTCTGGTGCGATCTTTTGCAGCTGACATTTCACTGTTTTAAACGAACAAGAAATTAGATTGCTCATAAATCACTTATTCTATATAAACACAGCGTAATTGCCCTCCGAAAATCCTCTTTTTCTTGTTCGTTTTAGAGACCTTGATCGAAACTGATTTTAGATGTCAGAAAGGATTTATTCTCTCTGTATTTCCTACATTGCTTTGTCGAGATTTTAACTTTATATCTAGGCTCAGATTTCAACTATAAATCGTACAGTAATTAATAGCAGTAAATACTGATGTTTATACATAAAAAAGTCATGCCTTGGAGTATAGACCCCCAAAGGAATGCCATAGACTCAAACTGCAAAATAAACATACAGAAAGAAAGTATTTGTATTGTAATTGCAAATCCTGGTACTGTATGAGTGATTGGTATGACTTTCCTCATTACAAATCTCTTATTAGAATTTAAATTTCTCTGTAACTCCAGGTCAGAACAGAGAAAATGTAACTGCCTTAAGGAGTTTACGATTATGAAAAATAGAAGGATAAGCATGATACGTATGTCTTCTGTCATTTTCTAAGTCATGTTACTGAGCACCAAATCTTATTGAGAATATGAATCCATTTAAGGTTTATACCATTAAAGTAACGGTTTATTCCATGCTGAATATGTTTGTACCAGACTTTTTTGAGGCCTGTTTAATTGTGTCTGAAGTCTGATGTTGTAAATTTTATTGTTAAAAAGATCCATGAAAATGTCACTACTAAAGTTAGCTGGTACTGTTGGTATTGTAAGTGGCAAGTAGAGCTCATATTTTAGATTTTGTGTAGTTGCTAGCGTTGAACTGTGTGTTGGATGCACATGAATTGAAGGAATTAGCAAACATAGCTGATGCGGATCCACAGAGCCAGCATATTAAGATGTTTATAATTAGAGGCAATTTGTTTAAATAACTAGGTATGGATACTGATGTGCAAGAGGGGTGGAAAGGCTGTTTCCTTAAGCCAGCACTATAAAATGTTTTATTCTCAGTGAGATGCTGCCATTTCATAGTGGGTTTCTAACACTGTGTATAGTTCCATCCACACAGTGCCTTTACTTCCATCCATTTCTAATCTCTTTATCCAGTACAGAGGATTTGGAGCCTATCCCAGTAAGCGACGGACACAAGGCAGAATACACCCTGGACATAGCGCCAGTCCATCACAGGACAGACAGACACAAACACACACACACCAGGGCCAGTTTAAATCTAACCTCAGAACCTTTCTTTTCAGAAGACTTAGTGTCTGTATCTGCTTCATTTTCTAATTTTGGTAGCACCTCTAACTGCTTGTCTTTCTTATATGCATTTACTTTGTAATCTGTGGTCCTTTTATCTGTTTTTACATCTACTGTATTGCTTTGAGATGCCACCTTTAATGGTGATAAATCAAATAAAGTTTTTTATTACTGTTATAGGGAAACATGATCAGATTTAAAAAGATCTAAAGTATACTAGTTTGTCACTCTTCTCATTCCCTTTGCTAAATGACTTTTCATACTAATCTGATCAATCTAACTGCCAGTTTTCTGTGCTTTCTCTATCCTGCTAGATTTGCAATTATTCTGAAAATTTTCATCTTGAAATAATTCATTTCTAAATACCTTTTTCACTGTTAACATCTTGCAGCAACTCTGTGACAAAATATACACTCTGACAGTTCATCCTGCTACCAACATTAAATAAAACAAATCTTAAGATTTCTATATTTATGTCTTTATTTAGTGGTTTCATTAGTGACAAAGGCTAAACTTTCTTGGAAAAATGTCTTTTATGTGTTGCGGAAAAATCTGACTCGCTTTAACAAAATATGTTTACAAATCCTTTCACCTGGCATTTTCGTAGTTAGAAATTATGGAACGCTCTGTTAAAAGCAAGGGAGTTTTTATGTCTGTTGCAGTTCTTTTGCAACATGAATATAATTATATCGTTATTAATTTCTTGAGATACGCGATTCCATATTATATTCCCTTTTAATCAAATTCTAAAAGTATGCTTGTTGACTCCAGTATCGCGTTAGTTAAAGACTTTGATGCTTAAAATGTTTAGGGAGAAATGGAATACTGGTGTGTATGTTTTCTTTAAAGCACCGAGACCAGCCATATACTGTATGTTTAAGTTCCAAAATTAATATCGTTTATGGACTTCACACGCGTTGTAGTATGCTCCTATTCTTTTTATGCTCAGGCACTAAGTAAAAGGAGATGCTTCATATTGCTTGACTAATTTTAAAAACTAAGTTAGAAATGCAGACGCTCCCTCGGTGCGCTGCTCTGGTGCGCCGGCTCTTACACAGTGGCTGTCTGCCGTAAGCGTTACAATATACATACCCAACACTGCTTGTACCCATCTGTCATGCAAATAAAACACCTTGAATTGAATTGAATTGAGGGGAGAGGGGGGGAATACTAAAGCCAATACTGGCTCAATACCCTCGATGGGCTTTGACGTGCTAATGCGTTGGTTTAACAGTCCGGGTGTGGCAGGCTTCCAATGTCAACTCGACTCGATTGGAAGACAATGAACGTATTTTGTGATATTTAGAAATATAAATTTGTTTGGTGCGAGTGAGGTTTTATTTAATCTCTGACCAAGGGAAACGTTTCATTTTTTCAAAGAAATGTTTGTTAAAAAATAAAGTCATAGTTCTATGGGATTCAATCACAGACCATGTGACATGGGAGTCAGGAAACTACTGTAACACACAGCGCCACCAGATTTAATAACGCAATAAAAACGCTATAAAATAATGTGACTAGGCACAGAAAAAGTTTACAGCACAGTACAATAATAAATGCTGACCATGACTTTAGAAGCATAAATTACCTTACACTCAATTTAAACACAAGCTGTCTTTCTGTATGAACCTCTAAGCTGGTTCATACAGAAAATGTAGAAATGCATTAGCCTGATTATGATTAAAAAACACATAATTAAACACGCGTTTGCGATTTAAATCAGAACACGATTTAAATCAATATAAATGTTTGTATTGTAACGCATACTGTCCAGCCTCCATTTCTCTATAAAAATTTACTCTGTTGCACACACACACACAATAGAAGGAGGAACCGCTGTCAGAAGGGAAGATATGTTCAAAATATCGCAAATATTGATCATGTTGCGATATTTTGAAATATAAAAGTCAATTGATTGTCCATAATATCGCTATTCTATTTTTTCGAAGAAATGTTTGTTAAGAGAAACGTCAGGCACCAGCTGGATTTAAACACACAACCTGCCAGATGGTAGTCAAGCACCTAGACCAGTCGGCTACAAGACAGCTCGCATGAACAGACAGGCGAAACAGCCCTACACAGCCCTGTCACAGCACACGAATACCGTTATTAAATTGTTTAGATACGCGATTCCATATTATATTCCCTTTTAATCAAATTCTAAAAGTATGCTTGTTGACTCCGGTATCACGTTAGTTAAAGACTTCAAAGCTTAAAATGTTTAGGGAGAAATGGATACTGGTGTGTATTTTTTTCTTTAAAGTACCAAGACCAGCTATATACTGTATGTTTATGTTCCAAAATTAATATCGTTTATGGCCTTCACACGCGTTACAGTATGCTCCTATTCTTTTTATGCTCAGCTACTAAGATTTCCCTTCAGTGGTAAAATTCAACATCTACAACGGGCACAGCAAAGACGTTTACTGTAAGTCTTTCTACGACAGACCAACGGACCACGAGTGCCCCTGTCGGTCAACCAATCACGTACTGCGGTGCCACGCGTCATCTTGCATCATACTGAGCGACGTCACCTGCGGTACGTGTCTGTGACGCGCACTTTGAATGGCTGCATCTGTACCGGAAAATAATGCGGTATCGCCCGCGCATTTTGAATGGCTGCATCTGTAAATGAGGCAACTTGCAAGGCGAGCAGGCTCGGTGCACACCGAACGCAGATGTCTCAGAGCAGTTGAGACGTGTCCAAGTGGCTGTCAAAGGACGGCCCTTTGCCGGCGCCGTGGCTTAGTTGGCTAAAGCGCCTGTCTAGTAAACAGGAGATCCTGGGTCCGATTCCCAGCGGTGCCTTTCTTCCTGTCTTACTGTACAGAATTTATCCTTATGGGCAAATCCCATCCCTTTTAATTCAGGTGAATGCAAGTGTTCGTTTCCTTTCTGGAACAACTTGTTTTGAAAGAAATCTATACAGCTTGCGAAAGATGAAACACAAATCTTGCTTATCAGTGAAGAAGAGGTACTCCCAGCAGGCCAGCTAATACCAGCAGTGTTTTTTTTTTCACCCTAACCCAGAGAATGGAGAAAAGCGAGGCGCCTGTGGCTCTGCAGTGTAATCAGTTCGCGAGTTTGGCGGTTAGCTGAAAGAGTGGCAAATGGAGCTCGCCCCAGCCCGTCCTTATTCTTTTAAAGAGGATAAAAAATTAACTTCGCCGCCATTACTACCAGCTTTAAAAGACTGCCATGGGCACGGAAAAAAACACACTACAGATGACTTTTCTGGAACCGAAGCAGAGATTCCTTTACGAACCAACTGATAAAGCTCAGCCAGTGAATACTGTTAACAGAATGTGAAAGCACGATCAACTTTGTAACTGCAACCACAGGAAAAACAGCAAGAAGCAGGCTCCATTCCCCATTTAAATCTGTCGTGCGAGGCATGCTTCTTGAACGCATGAAGTAAATCCCACGATCGCTTTTGAACTTGGACAAAGTACTTCCAAAGGAGCGCTATGCGCAAAGATTTAACAAGCTCAACCCCCGCCAACGATTCGGTGTGAAGAAGCAGAACATTCAAGTTTCACAGACAGAAGCGGCACGCCAGCACAGCCAACATTAAAACGGAGGGCACACAACGATTTGCATTGACACAAAAGTGATCTGGGCAGACGTCGTTCCCTGCATAACGCAAAAAGTGGCAAAGCGCTTTTGGGTTGAGAGGACGCAAGAAGGTTTTTGTTTTGTGCCTTGATGTCAAGCTGAGAAAGTATCTTTAAACACTTTGCTTAGTTTCTCGAGAGACTGCCCAAAAGCAGTTCCCTCCCTTTGGTCTGAAGTCAGCTGAAAGGAGGTGGCGACAGAAGCACCTGGCAGCGGTGGGATTCGAACCCACGCCCCCGAAGAGACTGGAGCCTTAATCCAGTGCCTTAGACCGCTCGGCCACGCTACCCGCTGTGCGCTGTCTCTTTTTCTTGTTACTTGCTCGGAGGAGGTCGGGTGGGTTTTGCTCTTGTCGCCCGACTTAGTGGCGTTATGACCGTGGAACCGACTGCACCTGCTTTTTCTGAGATGCTTCCCCTCTCATGGTGAGATCTCGACTTCTTTAACACCTCTGGATAAAGATCTTCTGTGGAGCAGGTTTCAGACCTCTGCGTACAGCACCCTTGATGTCATTTTATCTTTACAGCAGCCGCATCCGGAAAGTTGTGTCTTTTACGTTTTATTTGAACAACAAAACTACATACAATACAAACAAGAGCACATATAACGTATCAAGAAAATCATCAGGGGCACATGCTATAATACAATTACACTTTATGAAAAACGATTACACAAGGTAAATAAAGATAAGGTCCGCACAGCTTGTTCTTACATTTCGAAAGAGTCCGTAAATGCCCCTTTATGTCTATTTTGAACTGTTCAAACGTAGGACTCTTCCCAGACCATTTCACTTTATACCACATTCCTAAACGAGGATGCATCTCCTGTTTTAGAACTATTTTGGCCGTGTGGCTTATACAACGCACCCAGAGTATTCTAATGGTGGACTGCAGATCTGTGCTATAGTTCAGTCGAATTCGAAGGATCCAGCAATCGTACTGGATTTGACAGGGATTCTGAAATGTCTCTTGCAAAAGTATTCGGGTTTGCTTGAACCTTTGATAAAAAAAAAGTGATCTGATCTGAAACTACCCAGCTTACAATCTCTGAGGTAGTTGTCACTAAACTCGGACGTGATGTGGCACACATATGCCGTGTGCCTTTACTTTTGTAAAAAACTGGTATCGGGAAAAGTTTCTTAATATTTCTTTTGATTAGCATGCAAGAAAATGTGATCATTACCTATGGAACTTCCCGCCAGCGTGGAGCTTGAATTCACAACCTTGAGATTCAGTGTTCAAGAGTCACAGAAGAGGTCGGCCTGGTCTTCAGTTTGCCACAATAAGCTCCGGCAGTGCTCCTCTGTAAAGCAGATTGTTCGGATCCGTTATGTGGGACGGCACTTCGATACTAAGATCGTTTGCAGCACACGCATGGTTTCCCCCCTTCACGCAAAAACATAGACGAAGGAAGCTCTCTTGTCTTGGACTGCTGACTCCCGGATTTAAAGCGCTCTGGGTGCCAGCTAAGTCTCTAACAAGCACACTATAAAGACAGGAATTACACTTTGCTCACGTCACGCATGGAATGGCGAGGCTACTTGTTCCAATATTATCTAGTCTCACCTCATATGGTGCCGATTCCTGGTTTTCATTTAAGAAAGAGCACTGCAAACACCGTAAACAGTGCAAAACGTGTGATGAAAGAAGTCTTTTCCCCCCTTTGTCTAAAGCAGAACACAGCGGAGTCATGCCGAGGGTTGTGAGATCAAGATTTCAGTGGAGCACTGTCGTCTACGTCTTTAGCTACATGAGTTGGACATCCTCTTGTACACGGAAAGCAGATTGAGATCCTCTGACATGAAAAGTGCCAGATAAAAGCCATTTCTCATCCTTTCTCTTAGTGGTGGAGCTATCGCATGTAAATGAGGCAACTTGCAAGGCGAGCAGGCTCGGTGCACACCGAACGCAGATGTCTCAGAGCAGTTGAGACGTGTCCAAGTGGCTGTCAAAGGACGGCCCTTTGCCGGCGCCGTGGCTTAGTTGGCTAAAGCGCCTGTCTAGTAAACAGGAGATCCTGGGTCCGATTCCCAGCGATGCCTTTCTTCCTGTCTTACTGTACAGAATTTATCCTTATGGGCAAATCCCATCCCTTTTAATTCAGGTGAATGCAAGTGTTCGTTTCCTTTCTGGAACAACTTGTTTTGAAAGAAATCTAAACAGCTTGCGAAAGATGAAACACAAATCTTGCTTATCAGTGAAGAAGAGGTACTCCCAGCAGGCCAGCTAATACCAGCAGTGTTTTTTTTTTCACCCTAACCCAGAGAATGGAGAAAAGCGAGGCGCCTGTGGCTCTGCAGTGTAATCAGTTCGCGAGTTTGGCGGTTAGCTGAAAGAGTGGCAAATGGAGCTCGCCCCAGCCCGTCCTTATTCTTTTAAAGAGGATAAAAAATTAACTTCGCCGCCATTACTACCAGCTTTAAAAGACTGCCATGGGCACGGAAAAAAACACACTACAGATGACTTTTCTGGAACCGAAGCAGAGATTCCTTTACGAACCAACTGATAAAGCTCAGCCAGTGAATACTGTTAACAGAATGTGAAAGCACGATCAACTTTGTAACTGCAACCACAGGAAAAACAGCAAGAAGCAGGCTCCATTCCCCATTTAAATCTGTCGTGCGAGGCATGCTTCTTGAACGCATGAAGTAAATCCCACGATCGCTTTTGAACTTGGACAAAGTACTTCCAAAGGAGCGCTATGCGCAAAGATTTAACAAGCTCAACCCCCGCCAACGATTCGGTGTGAAGAAGCAGAACATTCAAGTTTCACAGACAGAAGCGGCACGCCAGCACAGCCAACATTAAAACGGAGGGCACACTACGATTTGCATTGACACAAAAGTGATCTGGGCAGACGTCGTTCCCTGCATAACGCAAAAAGTGGCAAAGCGCTTTTGGGTTGAGAGGACGCAAGAAGGTTTTTGTTTTGTGCCTTGATGTCAAGCTGAGAAAGTATCTTTAAACACTGCTTAGTTTCTCGAGAGACTGCCAAAAAGCAGTTCCCTCCCTTTGGTCTGAAGTCAGTTGAAAGGAGGTGGCGACAGAAGCACCTGGCAGCGGTGGGATTCGAACCCACGCCCCCGGAGAGACTGGAGCCTTAATCCAGCGCCTTAGACCGCTCGGCCACGCTACCCGCTGTGCGCTGTCTCTTTGTCTTGTTACTTGGTCGGAGGAGGTCGGGTGGGTTTTGCTCTTGTCGCCCGACTTAGTGGCGTTATGACCGTGGAACCGACTGCACCTGCTTTTTCTGAGATGCTTCCCCTCTCATGGCGAGATCTCGACTTCTTTAACACCTCTGGATAAAGATCTTCTGTGGAGCAGGTTTCAGACCTCTGCGTACAGCACCCTTGATGTCATTTTATCTTTACAGCAGCCGCATCCGGAAAGTTGTGTCTTTTACGTTTTATTTGAACAACAAAACTACATACAATACAAACAAGAGCACATATAACGTATCAAGAAAATCATCAGGGGCACATGCTATAATACAATTACACTTTATGAAAAACGATTACACAAGGTAAATAAAGATAAGGTCCGCACAGCTTGTTCTTACATTTCGAAAGAGTCCGTAAATACCCCTTTACGTCTATTTTGAACTGTTCAAACATAGGACTCTTCCCAGACCATTTCACTTTATACCACATTCCTAAACGAGGATGCATCTCCTGTTTTAGAACTATTTTGGCCGTGTGGCTTATACAACGCACCCACAGTATTCTAATGGTGGACTGCAGATCTGTGCTATAGTTCAGTCGAATTCGAAGGATCCAGCAATCGTACTGGATTTGACAGGGATTCTGAAATGTCTCTTGCAAAAGTATTCGGGTTTGCTTGAACCTTTGATAAAAAAAAAGTGATCTGATCTGAAACTACCCAGCTTACAATCTCTGAGGTAGTTGTCACTAAACTCGGACGTGATGTGGCACACATATGCCGTGTGCCTTTACTTTTGTAAAAAACTGGTATCGGGAAAAGTTTCTTAATATTTCTTTTGATTAGCATGCAAGAAAATGTGATCATTACCTATGGAATTTCCCGCCAGCGTGGAGCTTGAATTCACAACCTTGAGATTCAGTGTTCAAGAGTCACAGAAGAGGTCGGCCTGGTCTTCAGTTTGCCACAATAAGCTCCGGCAGTGCTCCTCTGTAAAGCAGATTGTTCGGATCCGTTATGTGGGACGGCACTTCGATACTAAGATCGTTTGCAGCACACGCATGGTTTCCCCCCTTCACGCAAAAAACATAGACGAAGGAAGCTCTCTTGTCTTGGACTGCTGACTCCCGGATTTAAAGCGCTCTGGGTGCCAGCTAAGTCTCTAACAAGCACACTATAAAGACAGGAATTACACTTTGCTCACGTCACGCATGGAATGGCGAGGCTACTTGTTCCAATATTATCTAGTCTCACCTCATATGGTGCCGATTCCTGGTTTTCATTTAAGAAAGAGCACTGCAAACACCGTAAACAGTGCAAAACGTGTGATGAAAGAAGTCTTTTCCCCCCTTTGTCTAAAGCAGAACACAGCGGAGTCATGCCGAGGGTTGTGAGATCAAGATTTCAGTGGAGCACTGTCGTCTACGTCTTTAGCTACATGAGTTGGACATCCTCTTGTACACGGAAAGCAGATTGAGATCCTCTGACATGAAAAGTGCCAGATAAAAGCCATTTCTCATCCTTTCTCTTAGTGGTGGAGCTATCGCATGTAAATGAGGCAACTTGCAAGGCGAGCAGGCTCGGTGCACACCGAACGCAGATGTCTCAGAGCAGTTGAGACATGTCCAAGTGGCTGTCAAAGGATGGCCCTTTGCCGGCGCCGTGGCTTAGTTGGCTAAAGCGCCTGTCTCGTAAACAGGAGATCCTGGGTCCGATTCCCAGCGGTGCCTTTCTTCCTGTCTTACTGTACAGAATTTATCCTTATGGGCAAATCCCATGCCTTTTAATTCAGGTGAATGCAAGTGTTCGTTTCCTTTCTGGAACAACTTGTTTTGAAAGAAATCTATACAGCTTGCGAAAGATGAAACACAAATCTTGCTTATCAGTGAAGAAGAGGTACTCCCAGCAGGCCAGCTAATACCAGCAGTGTTTTTTTTTTCACCCTAACCCAGAGAATGGAGAAAAGCGAGGCGCCTGTGGCTCTGCAGTGTAATCAGTTCGCGAGTTCGGCGGTTAGCTGAAAGAGTGGCAACTGGAGCTCGCCCCAGCCCGTCCTTATTCTTTTAAAGAGGATAAAAAATTAACTTCGCCGCCATTACTACCAGCTTTAAAAGACTGCCATGGGCACGGAAAAAAACACACTACAGATGACTTTTCTGGAACCGAAGCAGAGATTCCTTTACGAACCAACTGATAAAGCTCAGCCAGTGAATACTGTTAACAGAATGTGAAAGCACGATCAACTTTGTAACTGCAACCACAGGAAAAACAGCAAGAAGCAGGCTCCATTCCCCATTTAAATCTGTCGTGCGAGGCATGCTTCTTGAACGCATGAAGTAAATCCCAGGATCGCTTTTGAACTTGGACAAAGTACTTCCAAAGGAGCGCTATGCGCAAAGATTTAACAAGCTCAACCCCCGCCAACGATTCGGTGTGAAGAAGCAGAACATTCAAGTTTCACAGACAGAAGCGGCACGCCAGCACAGCCAACATTAAAACGGAGGGCACACTACGATTTGCATTGACACAAAAGTGATCTGGGCAGACGTCGTTCCCTGCATAACGCAAAAAGTGGCAAAGCACTTTTGGGTTGAGAGGACACAAGAAGGTTTTTGTTTTGTGCCTTGATGTCAAGCTGAGAAAGTATCTTTAAACACTTTGCTTAGTTTCTCGAGAGACTGCCAAAAAGCAGTTCCCTCCCTTTGGTCTGAAGTCAGCTGAAAGGAGGTGGCGACAGAAGCCCCTGGCAGCGGTGGGATTCGAACCCACGCCCCACGAGAGACTGGAGCCTTAATCCAGCGCCTTAGACCGCTCGGCCACGCTACCTGCTGTGCGCTGTCTCTTTGTCTTGTTACTTGCTCGGAGGAGGTCGGGTGGGTTTTGCTCTTGTCGCCCGACTTAGTGGCGTTATGACCGTGGAACCGACTGCACCTGCTTTTTCTGAGATGCTTCCCCTCTCATGGCGAGATCTCGACTTCTTTAACACCACTGGATAAAGATCTTCTGTGGAGCAGGTTTCAGACCTCTGCGTACAGCACCCTTGATGTCATTTTATCTTTACAGCAGCCGCATCCGGAAAGTTGTGTCTTTTACGTTTTATTTGAACAACAAAACTACATACAATACAAACAAGAGCACATATAACGTATCAAGAAAATCATCAGGGGCACATGCTATAATACAATTACACTTTATGAAAAACGATTACACAAGGTAAATAAAGATAAGGTCCGCACAGCTTGTTCTTACATTTCGAAAGAGTCCGTAAATACCCCTTTACGTCTATTTTGAACTGTTCAAACGTAGGACTCTTCCCAGACCATTTCACTTTATACCACATTCCTAAACGAGGATGCATCTCCTGTTTTAGAACTATTTTGGCCATGGGGCTTATACAACGCACCCACAGTATTCTAATGGTGGACTGCAGATCTGTGCTATAGTTCAGTCGAATTCGAAGGATCCAGCAATCGTACTGGATTTGACAGGGATTCTGAAATGTCTCTTGCAAAAGTATTCGGGTTTGCTTGAACCTTTGATAAAAAAAAAGTGATCTGATCTGAAACTACCCAGCTTACAATCTCTGAGGTAGTTGTCACTAAACTCGGACGTGATGTGGCACACATATGCCGTGTGCCTTTACTTTTGTAAAAAACTGGTATCGGGAAAAGTTTCCTAATATTTCTTTTGATTAGCATGCAAGAAAATGTGATCATTACCTATGGAATTTCCCGCCAGCGTGGAGCTTGAATTCACAACCTTGAGATTCAGTGTTCAAGAGTCACAGAAGAGGTCGGCCTGGTCTTCAGTTTGCCACAATAAGCTCCGGCAGTGCTCCTCTGTAAAGCAGATTGTTCGGATCCGTTATGTGGGACGGCACTTCGATACTAAGATCGTTTGCAGCACACGCATGGTTTCCCCCCTTCACGCAAAAAACATAGACGAAGGAAGCTCTCTTGTCTTGGACTGCTGACTCCCGGATTTAAAGCGCTCTGGGTGCCAGCTAAGTCTCTAACAAGCACACTATAAAGACAGGAATTACACTTTGCTCACGTCACGCATGGAATGGCGAGGCTACTTGTTCCAATATTATCTAGTCTCACCTCATATGGTGCCGATTCCTGGTTTTCATTTAAGAAAGAGCACTGCAAACACCGTAAACAGTGCAAAACGTGTGATGAAAGAAGTCTTTTCCCCCCTTTGTCTAAAGCAGAACACAGCGGAGTCATGCCGAGGGTTGTGAGATCAAGATTTCAGTGGAGCACTGTCGTCTACGTCTTTAGCTACATGAGTTGGACATCCTCTTGTACACGGAAAGCAGATTGAGATCCTCTGACATGAAAAGTGCCAGATAAAAGCCATTTCTCATCCTTTCTCTTAGTGGTGGAGCTATCGCATGTAAATGAGGCAACTTGCAAGGCGAGCAGGCTCGGTGCACACCGAACGCAGATGTCTCAGAGCAGTTGAGACGTGTCCAAGTGGCTGTCAAAGGACGGCCCTTTGCCGGCGCCGTGGCTTAGTTGGCTAAAGCGCCTGCCTAGTAAACAGGAGATCCTGGGTCCGATTCCCAGCGGTGCCTTTCTTCCTGTCTTACTGTACAGAATTTATCCTTACGGGCAAATCCCATGCCTTTTAATTCAGGTGAATGCAAGTTATCGTTTCCTTTCTGGAACAACTTGTTTTGAAAGAAATCTATACAGCTTGCGAAAGATGAAACACAAATCTTGCTTATCAGTGAAGAAGAGGTACTCCCAACAGGCCAGCTAATACCAGCAGTGTTTTTTTTTCACCCTAACCCAGAGAATGGAGAAAAGCGAGGCGCCTGTGGCTCTGCAGTGTAATCAGTTCGCGAGTTTGGCGGTTAGCTGAAAGAGTGGCAAATGGAGCTCGCCCCAGCCCGTCCTTATTCTTTTAAAGAGGATAAAAAATTAACTTCGCCGCCATTACTACCAGCTTTAAAAGACTGCCATGGGCACGGAAAAAAACACACTACAGATGACTTTTCTGGAACTGAAGCAGAGATTCCTTTACGAACCAACTGATAAAGCTCAGCCAGTGAATACTGTTAACAGAATGTGAAAGCACGATCAACTTTGTAACTGCAACCACAGGAAAAACAGCAAGAAGCAGGCTCCATTCCCCATTTAAATCTGTCGTGCGAGGCATGCTTCTTGAACGCATGAAGTAAATCCCACGATCGCTTTTGAACTTGGACAAAGTACTTCCAAAGGAGCGCTATGCGCAAAGATTTAACAAGCTCAACCCCCGCCAACGATTCGGTGTGAAGAAGCAGAACATTCAAGTTTCACAGACAGAAGCGGCACGCCAGCACAGCCAACATTAAAACGGAGGGCACACTACGATTTGCATTGACACAAAAGTGATCTGGGCAGACGTCGTTCCCTGCATAACGCAAAAAGTGGCAAAGCGCTTTTGGGTTGAGAGGACGCAAGAAGGTTTTTGTTTTGTGCCTTGATGTCAAGCTGAGAAAGTATCTTTAAACACTGCTTAGTTTCTCGAGAGACTGCCAAAAAGCAGTTCCCTCCCTTTCGTCTGAAGTCAGCTGAAAGGAGGTGGCGACAGAAGCACCTGGCAGCGGTGGGATTCGAACCCACGCCCCCCGAGAGACTGGAGCCTTAATCCAGCACCTTAGACCGCTCGGCCACGCTACCCGCTGTGCGCTGTCTCTTTGTCTTGTTACTTGGTCGGAGGAGGTCGGGTGGGTTTTGCTCTTGTCGCCCGACTTAGTGGCGTTATGACCGTGGAACCGACTGCACCTGCTTTTTCTGAGATGCTTCCCCTCTCATGGCGAGATCTCGACTTCTTTAACACCTCTGGATAAAGATCTTCTGTGGAGCAGGTTTCAGACCTCTGCGTACAGCACCCTTGATGTCATTTTATCTTTACAGCAGCCGCATCCGGAAAGTTGTGTCTTTTACGTTTTATTTGAACAACAAAACTACATACAATACAAACAAGAGCACATATAACGTATCAAGAAAATCATCAGGGGCACATGCTATAATACAATTACACTTTATGAAAAACGATTACACAAGGTAAATAAAGATAAGGTCCGCACAGCTTGTTCTTACATTTCGAAAGAGTCCGTAAATACCCCTTTACGTCTATTTTGAACTGTTCAAACGTAGGACTCTTCCCAGACCATTTCACTTTATACCACATTCCTAAACGAGGATGCATCTCCTGTTTTAGAACTATTTTGGCCATGGGGCTTATACAACGCACCCACAGTATTCTAATGGTGGACTGCAGATCTGTGCTATAGTTCAGTCGAATTCGAAGGATCCAGCAATCGTACTGGATTTGACAGGGATTCTGAAATGTCTCTTGCAAAAGTATTCGGGTTTGCTTGAACCTTTGATAAAAAAAAAGTGATCTGATCTGAAACTACCCAGCTTACAATCTCTGAGGTAGCTGTCACTAAACTCGGACGTGATGTGGCACACATATGCCGTGTGCCTTTACTTTTGTAAAAAACTGGTATCGGGAAAAGTTTCCTAATATTTCTTTTGATTAGCATGCAAGAAAATGTGATCATTACCTATGGAATTTCCCGCCAGCGTGGAGCTTGAATTCACAACCTTGAGATTCAGTGTTCAAGAGTCACAGAAGAGGTCGGCCTGGTCTTCAGTTTGCCACAATAAGCTCCGGCAGTGCTCCTCTGTAAAGCAGATTGTTCGGATCCGTTATGTGGGACGGCACTTCGATACTAAGATCGTTTGCAGCACACGCATGGTTTCCCCCCTTCACGCAAAAAACATAGACGAAGGAAGCTCTCTTGTCTTGGACTGCTGACTCCCGGATTTAAAGCGCTCTGGGTGCCAGCTAAGTCTCTAACAAGCACACTATAAAGACAGGAATTACACTTTGCTCACGTCACGCATGGAATGGCGAGGCTACTTGTTCCAATATTATCTAGTCTCACCTCATATGGTGCCGATTCCTGGTTTTCATTTAAGAAAGAGCACTGCAAACACCGTAAACAGTGCAAAACGTGTGATGAAAGAAGTCTTTTCCCCCCTTTGTCTAAAGCAGAACACAGCGGAGTCATGCCGAGGGTTGTGAGATCAAGATTTCAGTGGAGCACTGTCGTCTACGTCTTTAGCTACATGAGTTGGACATCCTCTTGTACACGGAAAGCAGATTGAGATCCTCTGACATGAAAAGTGCCAGATAAAAGCCATTTCTCATCCTTTCTCTTAGTGGTGGAGCTATCGCATGTAAATGAGGCAACTTGCAAGGCGAGCAGGCTCGGTGCACACCGAACGCAGATGTCTCAGAGCAGTTGAGACGTGTCCAAGTGGCTGTCAAAGGACGGCCCTTTGCCGGCGCCGTGGCTTAGTTGGCTAAAGCGCCTGCCTAGTAAACAGGAGATCCTGGGTCCGATTCCCAGCGGTGCCTTTCTTCCTGTCTTACTGTACAGAATTTATCCTTACGGGCAAATCCCATGCCTTTTAATTCAGGTGAATGCAAGTTATCGTTTCCTTTCTGGAACAACTTGTTTTGAAAGAAATCTATACAGCTTGCGAAAGATGAAACACAAATCTTGCTTATCAGTGAAGAAGAGGTACTCCCAACAGGCCAGCTAATACCAGCAGTGTTTTTTTTTCACCCTAACCCAGAGAATGGAGAAAAGCGAGGCGCCTGTGGCTCTGCAGTGTAATCAGTTCGCGAGTTTGGCGGTTAGCTGAAAGAGTGGCAAATGGAGCTCGCCCCAGCCCGTCCTTATTCTTTTAAAGAGGATAAAAAATTAACTTCGCCGCCATTACTACCAGCTTTAAAAGACTGCCATGGGCACGGAAAAAAACACACTACAGATGACTTTTCTGGAACTGAAGCAGAGATTCCTTTACGAACCAACTGATAAAGCTCAGCCAGTGAATACTGTTAACAGAATGTGAAAGCACGATCAACTTTGTAACTGCAACCACAGGAAAAACAGCAAGAAGCAGGCTCCATTCCCCATTTAAATCTGTCGTGCGAGGCATGCTTCTTGAACGCATGAAGTAAATCCCACGATCGCTTTTGAACTTGGACAAAGTACTTCCAAAGGAGCGCTATGCGCAAAGATTTAACAAGCTCAACCCCCGCCAACGATTCGGTGTGAAGAAGCAGAACATTCAAGTTTCACAGACAGAAGCGGCACGCCAGCACAGCCAACATTAAAACGGAGGGCACACTACGATTTGCATTGACACAAAAGTGATCTGGGCAGACGTCGTTCCCTGCATAACGCAAAAAGTGGCAAAGCGCTTTTGGGTTGAGAGGACGCAAGAAGGTTTTTGTTTTGTGCCTTGATGTCAAGCTGAGAAAGTATCTTTAAACACTGCTTAGTTTCTCGAGAGACTGCCAAAAAGCAGTTTCCTCCCTTTGGTCTGAAGTCAGCTGAAAGGAGGTGGCGACAGAAGCACCTGGCAGCGGTGGGATTCGAACCCACGCCCCCGGAGAGACTGGAGCCTTAATCCAGCACCTTAGACCGCTCGGCCACGCTACCCGCTGTGCGCTGTCTCTTTGTCTTGTTACTTGCTCGGAGGAGGTCGGGTGGGTTTTGCTCTTGTCGCCCGACTTAGTGGCGTTATGACCGTGGAACCGACTGCACCTGCTTTTTCTGAGATGCTTCCCCTCTCATGGCGAGATCTCGACTTCTTTAACACCTCTGGATAAAGATCTTCTGTGGAGCAGGTTTCAGACCTCTGCGTACAGCACCCTTGATGTCATTTTATCTTTACAGCAGCCGCATCCGGAAAGTTGTGTCTTTTACGTTTTATTTGAACAACAAAACTACATACAATACAAACAAGAGCACATATAACGTATCAAGAAAATCATCAGGGGCACATGCTATAATACAATTACACTTTATGAAAAACGATTACACAAGGTAAATAAAGATAAGGTCCGCACAGCTTGTTCTTACATTTCGAAAGAGTCCGTAAATACCCCTTTACGTCTATTTTGAACTGTTCAAACGTAGGACTCTTCCCAGACCATTTCACTTTATACCACATTCCTAAACGAGGATGCATCTCCTGTTTTAGAACTATTTTGGCCATGTGGCTTATACAACGCACCCACAGTATTCTAATGGTGGACTGCAGATCTGTGCTATAGTTCAGTCGAATTCGAAGGATCCAGCAATCGTACTGGATTTGACAGGGATTCTGAAATGTCTCTTGCAAAAGTATTCGGGTTTGCTTGAACCTTTGATAAAAAAAAAGTGATCTGATCTGAAACTACCCAGCTTACAATCTCTGAGGTAGTTGTCACTAAACTCGGACGTGATGTGGCACACATATGCCGTGTGCCTTTACTTTTGTAAAAAACTGGTATTGGGAAAATTAAAGTCGAAACCCAAAACAGTTACATAATTAAGAGTAAATGCCTCCTAATAGCTAGCAAACGCTCCTAGTTAGTAAAGTTGTTTGTGTCCCTGCCTGTCACGCGGGAAACTGGGGTTTGATTACCGACGGGGAGACAGCTAGTTTTTTATGATCAGATTCCAATCTTTAATGCTGTGTGTGAGAGTTTACGTAACTTTCCTTTTCTCACATTTTCTGACGACTATTCCGAAGGAGCGCCCTGTCAACTCCTAATACTTTTAAAAAAAATCTACCTGCATGTTTGATTATTTTTGTTTTATTTAGAAAAAGTTCAATATTGATCATAACTAAAGAAAATAATGATCAGAAACAAAAACAAAATGTTGAAGATGCGACTCAATCTTGAATCAGAGCTGGGTGACACGGGCTTCTGTTCTGATATGGTTGTACGAGAAACAGGAGGAATCTTTTCTCTCCTATGGAGCATGAGCTGAATCAGGAATGAGACATTTCGTGTGTTTGTGCATATGTCAACGCATGACCTACATCGTAAAACTAAAACTAAATTAAAAACTAACATTAAGTTTTCAGAGACATTCATTTATATACAAACAAGAGATAGACAAAGCAATAATTCTACATTAACTTGTCCTGCACTGATCAGACTAATTGAAATGGTCTGATTCAGAGCCTGTGCAGCTCGTGCTAATACAACATTTTCCTTTGATTTCCTTTGAGGGCGGAGTTGTCTTTAAAATCTGGATTAAATAAAAAGGAGTGACGTCAGTGTAAAACAGCTTTCCTTCTTGGGGAACAACGGTTGTGTTCCATATTTCTAATTATTTTGGTTTCAAGATAGCAATTTAGGATGAAACATAAAAGCCAGCTGGATAAAGCCGTTACACGTCATTTACAATGGTCTTTCAACTAATCGCCCGTGCAGGGATCAAACCCCAGCTGTTGGTACGAGTTGCGTAAGGCTCTGCAACATGCAGATGAGAAACTAACCTCTGCTTCTTCATTATATACACAGTGAGCTATATATGCGGGCTTACTGCCCCCTACGGGCTCTGTATTTGATTGCGGTACAAGACCGGCCGTGGAGAAATGAAGTGAAGAGGGTGTGTTCATTAAAAGGCTCATAGCATCCCTGGATGGTCTCAAACCACCACCCTTTTGGTTAACAACCGAGCCACAAAGACTCATGTACAGCTTAACACTTCTCGGTCTCAGTGTAAGTGATACACTCCGTAAAATTTCTGGAGAATCATTTGTTTTTAAAGGAAAATCGCCAACAGATCAATTGGAGTTTTTTCATTCTATACTGCAATTTCTGAAGGGTACCCTGTGAAAATACGAATTTTGACGAGAAGGGATGGACATATAAGGTCAGTAGGCTTGGGGAATTGGACCTTATGGTGAAGGCTGCGGGCTCGGCATCAGCAGAACCTGATCAATATCGGTTGACTCCGATATACTTTGACAACTTAACTTCTGGATTTAGAGACATTTACCTTAGTGTCGGTATACTAAGATGTTTTGGTAACGAGGAAGGAGGGACAAAGCAAATTGGCAGAATGTGTGCTATTTTGTTGACTACAAGTCCTCACATGCCAGAGGGTCAATATTAAAAAAAACGTAACAGTATAATCTCTTGTACTTCACAATTTAATAGTGTCTGTTACATTGTGTCTCACACCTCAGTGTCAGAATTGTGAGACGAGTTTGTAATCAGGAGGGAGGGCCATAGCCATTCAGCAGAAATTGCATTCACCTTTTCCCAATGCATTCTTACATGCCATTTTCTCACATGCCATGCTCAGAGGGTCATATTTTTAAAATGGTATCATAAAATGTCCTGAAGTTCAGGATTTTGACAGTCTGTTATATTGTGTCTCACACCTTGATGTCAGAAATATGAGACGATTTTAAAATAAGAAGGGAGGGCCCTAGCAATTTAGCAAACATTGCATTGACCATTTGACAATGTATTCTCTCATGCCATGTTCAGAGGGTCGTATTTAAAAAACGGTACAGTACAATGTCCTGAAGTTCAGGATTTTGATAGTCTTTTCCATTGTCTCTCACACATCTGTGTCAGAATTTTTAGACATTTTTATAACCAGGAGGTAGGTTCGATCACCCTCTGCTCATCCTCAGTTAACCATATAGTCTCATATGCCATGTTCTAAATGTCCCATTTAAAACTGCTATATTAAAATTTCTTTGTAAAATGCAAGAGTTTGAGACTTTTTATGATCAGAAGGCAAGGTTGTGGAAAATATGCAGAAAGTGCCAGTGAATTTACGTTTTGCCTTTGTCTTATTTACTCCTGGTATAACATGCCAGTTTGTTTTATTGTGAGTTGTGTTTCTGAAATGTGTTTCATACAAAAATGCAATTTGGACAGTCTCTACTTACATATTCCCCTTTACTGAGGAAATGTACAGTAATACATCCGGATAAGTATTTTTAAAAAAGACTGTAGAGAGCCATCTACAGGCGAAAGACGACATAACATCACAGCAGCAGCATTTAAGACGGAACGAAAAACGCAAAGCAGCAGCTGGCGAATAAGAAGCCAACTTCAGCCTCGTTAATGCAATAGCATTAGGTGAGGTGGAAAAATATTTCTTGCTCTGAATCTTAACATTTTTATAGGAGGTGTTCTAGGACTTCTTGCCTCAGAAAAAAAACTGCCAGTACTTGCCAGCTATTGATTATTTCTACTCCATCAATAGCAGCAGTGTTATCAGTACTGAGCCCTAAATGTAGGTCCTATCATCATATAAAAAGTCGAAAGTATCGACTGCATTCAACTGATAAAATGTATCTTCTATGAGAGTTATATCTTTATCCAAAATACATCGGAAACATATTTGCACGTTTTTTGGGGGGGATCCTGAAGACTGAGACTCAAAACTTTTTTTTTCCCTTCTTTCCAGGAGGAAGGATTATTCAGATGCAAACATTGTCCCAAAATCAATGTACTCTCCATTGATATTCAAATCCTCAAATTCTTCATCTGAACGTCGATATTGAAATATGATATCGTACAAATTGTGGTTTTCTTTTTAAAGCAAATTTTATGCTTTAAGTTAAATAAATTTTATTTATTATGAATGTGCCGGAAATTTTTCAGTACTTTAGAGGGTTCTGCCATTTTAGATGTTATGCTGTTCCTGTCTGATTTATCAAATGTGTCATTTAAATCTCCAGTCATTTCTATATCAGTCTGAAGGCCTTGCAGTAAAGATTGCAATTCATCCAAAAATGCCAAGTTTCCCACTGGTGATACATACAAGGAAATGAATGTATATTTTCCCCCCAAATCAACAAATTAAAAATCAAATACCTCCCTCATCTGCAGGTGGAGAGAATAATGTCAGAATAAATACAGGTTTAAAAGTCAGGAGCATTGATAGTCCTATTTTAAAATGACACTAAAATGCTCACAATATATTAAAAAGCTCTGTAAAATTCAAAAATAATAAAAAAAATATTAAAACAAGGTACAAAGAAATAATACACAGTTATAAAGCTCAGGAATTATCAATGTGAAGTTACAATGGGTTGATTGTGTTTCATGTGATTTAAAAAATAAAATGTTTGCAAAAAATCCACTTACAATATGCTAAAAATGGCAAGAATACTTAACCTTTTACTACCAGTGACATATTTAGCCAATGTCCGCCTGGAATTTCCTCCCCCTTAAACATTTGTTATATCTCTGCAGCAGAACATAGCAGGAGCCTGGTTCAGGTCTTAAATTGAAGCTAACCCCCTTGGCTTTGAGTGTGAATAGTCAAATTTCTTATATTTCTTAATGTGTCCACTCAGCAGACAAACATATGAAAAAAAAACAAAAAAAACAGCTGGCGAACATTTTTTTTCGGTCTTCAGAGGTCAGAGTTTTCAACTATATGCATGTCAAGGGCCTGGGAATGATTTGAAAACCTTGTTCTAGGTGGCTACTAGCTTGGATAAAAATTTGGGACAAATTGATCAATTAGAAAAAATTCTACATCATGTTTTGTGAAGACTGGACCTGGAATGAAATTTCACACCTACAGTATAATAAAAAATCATAAAAATATTGAAAATAATAAGAATAAAAACCATTGCAATTGCTATAAAAACCTTAAGACACTGCTAGAGAGCCTTTACCTGCTGTTATGCAATGAAAAAAACCTCAGAGTTGCCTTCTGGTGTGAAAAAAAGGAGCACTGATAAGAAACTGATAAAAAACTGATTGATTATCCCTTCTGAGTCAATGATTGACAGCTAAAAATGCAGCCTGAAGCGTCTAGAGGAAGTCTCACCCCCTAAGGGTGGCTGAAAATACAAAGAATGACAGTGGTTTTTACCAGTCAAATCGCCTTATTTCTGGCGCTCGTTCTTCAAACATTTACTACGTAATCAGTAACGTTTACTAGTCTCTAGCTCTTGAGATAAACTAGTCTGGGTTATTTTGGATATATATCATGCTCCAGAATAAGGTAAAAACATGGGATATATATATGCTGGTTTTTGCTTTTGCGGTTTTGTTGGTAAAAATGTATGATACTGACATGCTGGGCTGGCCAGGTGATCGGGTGTTTTTATTGGGATTCTGCTAGTTCATTAATTTATTGGTTTATTGCATAATAGTGTCATGTCTGTGGAAACAAACTTTATGATTTTGTTGTGGTGATATTTGAGAATACGTGCATGTGAGAAAATTTGTGGAGCGGTTTCAAACAAACGTTGTTTATCTCGCGTTTATCTTAAAAATAATAAGTGTCATCTGGGGAGACAGGAGTGGTCCTCGGTGACCGCGATCCGGACTAAGTTAACAGGTGTGTAATTTAAAAAAAAACAAGTTAAAAATAAATGCTAAATGGGTTTAACATTCAGGAATGTAATTGGTCAGATGCTTACGATAAGTGATGCTGGTGTTTCGTGTGATTTAGCGAATTCAAAAAAATATTCATTTTAAAAACGGCAAGAGCTCTTATGAAAAAAAAGTTCGTAAGTATCTTTGTTACAACAGCCGCGCCAGAACTATTCAGATACTGTACATCAGAAAAGTACCTGAACTTGACTGGTTTATATTCAGTTATGTGCATTGGGAACGAAAGGGAGACTTAGATGGATTTTATTAGGGGTTTAGTAATCAGAAAATTTATTTTTACACGTTTATGCCTACGAGCAGAAATAACTTCCTGCTTTCAGCGCTTTATTTGTTTCTGCTTGTAACCTTGAACAGAGAAACCCAGTACTGACTCACAGAAACACCCCGGAGTTTCTGTGTTTCTGGGATTTAAGAGGGATGTATGCAGCGGTGTTACGAGTCTGGAAGGAGGAGACGCGCATTCCGCACGGGGAGCGTAGAGCAATGAGCCGCACCTGCTGCGCGCTGAGTTCTGTCCTATATAACCGCTGAGCACGGACACACAGAGTCTCCAGCCAGTGTTGGAGATTTATGATTTCAATGTTTTTTTTCCTTTTGAGCAGAAGCTGGGTTTCTTCCTCTAGTTAAAGTTATTGGAGTTGTGGTTACTGTGCTAGACCGTCGGGAATAAAGATAAGAGTGCTTTCTTGATACTTCACAAGAGTATACATAATTCACGAGCTGTATTAAAAAAAATGAACTGGAAGAAAAGCAATAGGGCTGGAGTTTATAGACTGTGATGCAAATACGAGAGTAGGAGAGGAGGGGACTAGTTCAGGAGCACAACCGGCCCTCTCCTGCCCATTCTCCCACCAGGGTCTGTTGTAACCCAGTGTGAAATTCAGCTCCTTGCAGTTCAGCTTTTGATTACTCAGCTGCTTTGCCCTGGGAATATGGGGCAAATAAAGGAGATAGCAACCAGACTAGAGGGAGAGTTTTTATTCGTAAGGGATGACTTGTTTTACAACAACAGACAACTTAAAGAAACAAAAACCTCTGTTCTGCTGCTCCAGGTTGGTTCCACTGGGAACAAGTGTGGCCAGGAGCTCATGAACAGTAATTAGGGGTTGTTTCCACAAGGGGGGCTGGAGTAAGTTAGATGTCAAGGGCAATAAAACTCATTAGACCTAATTGACCAGTTAAAGTGAGTTGTTCTGCTTTCTGCACAGAAACCAGTGCTCTCTTCTCAATGTGTGGGTGAGTCTGTCAGTGATATAACAGCTAGGCAGGACTGCCACTGTGGTCTATTTCATCACCTGTGACCCCATCTTCCAAAGACAACAGTCCAATCTAGCATAGAGTGTCCCGGACTGATAGTGACTGACAAATAGTGACCCCTTAATGGAGGAAACTTTAGCTTTTGTAGGTAATTATACCACTTGACAATGTTACAGGTGTTGGGGGGGGGAACCCCTAGTGATCCCACAGTCTCACATAGACAATGGCCAGTCTACACAAACCTTCAGTAAAACACAGCCCTGACCCCTGTTATGTCACCCAGGTCTACACTGTGAGACAATGATTATTTAGGAAAATTGTAAGGAATGCATTCCAAAGCAGTCAATGGAAGTATGGAATTAAAATAGTCAAGTCTTGATAAATAGAGTATATTATCTATTTATTATACCTTTACATTGTGACAAAAACAAATTTCAAGTCCATTATGAGCACACACAGCATATTAAAGATGGGTCTCTGCGCTGTAAAGGAATCTCAGTAACTTTAGCTAATAAACCTGAAATGTCATTTCTTTTACTGCTTGTTCTTTAAGGTACTAACTCATTGACATTATGTAGATTAAAATAAGACTATTCACAAAGAAAAAGCATTTATCACAAATGTATCATGCCAAATAAACTCTAGTAATCAAGAGCAATTAAGAAAAGGAAACAAAACCATCTTTTGAGGATGCCAGATAGAAATGTAAACACACACTCACACGTGGGGCCAATCTTACCAGAAATCAATTAACCCACCAATGATCTTGGACTGATGTCTGAAAACCAGAGCAAACAGTACAATATTAAGGTACTAAAGCTATTAGTAGAACAGATCTAGCTTCTCAACATAATACTTATGTCTGAACTTCATTGAATAGTGACACTTCAATCTTTCATATTCAATATTTTTCACAAAATCAACAGCTGAGAACAGACCGCCATATACCTTTATCCAGTGGTTTTCAGAGCAGAGACATCCGTGTGGGCAAGAGTTCTTTCCCTGAGGTCCACTGCACGTCAGCTAGCCACGTTCTGGCTGGGTCGTGTGTACTCCTGGGAACATCGCCTGTAATGAATATTGGGGACTTTGTACAAATTAATAATGTGAGCATATTAATATGATTTGTGTTGAAGCCAAACATAGACAATCACTGTTAAAACTTGAATTCAACCTCCAGTGTCTGCTTTTGAAATGCTGATCATCACCCGTCTTCTGGCTTCTAGATGCACGTGTTAATGGATATTTCTTGTCTTCTTTTTTTTCCCCCCATATGCTCTTCTCTGTATCATTAAGTACTTCTGGGTCATTTCATGTACCTCGTGGCATCTTGGCTGGTGGTGAATGGCAGGCAGCTGCTCTAAAAATAACATGCCTATTAATATGATGTTGAAGACAAAACCAAAACAATACAACTTTGTTTTGCACTTTACAATTTATCACAAGCTTGTCATATTTACAGTCATCAACTGATTTAGGCTGCTGTTCCTGTGAAAAATGTCCTTTGTTTAAGAAAGATTCAATTTAAAATCTTTAGGTTTTAAATATAAACCACTGGCAATATGGTAATCACTTTTACAACTTTTAAGAAGTTGCAAGATAGCTCTACAACTATGTTGTCCTTAACCTATTCAGAAACTACCACTAATATTGTAAGAAATTGTTCTCTAGACTCTAGATCTTGTGGGCTCTGTTCTCGATGAATTGGAAAGGTGTCGTTCATGAAGTCCAGTACTCTGTCGATCTCTCTCTTACCAAGAGACTACCCATCTAACGCTGCAGGAAACTCCAGTGCCTGGTCTGGGAATGCCGTGCTATTCAGATTCTGTCAATAAATTTCAAGAATGGTTCACCTTTTTGTTTACACTGTGGCATTTCTTTGCAGTAACAATTGAGTGGGATAGTTATCTGCCTTCTATACTCTTCTGAAAATCATGTATCTTTTTAGCAGTCCCATATCCCTTCCTTATATCCTTGCTGATGAGAATGAGAAATGCTATTTTCAAGACATTAACACGAATATAATTTTTACATTAATTCCAAGGTACAAGAAAATGAATATCTTCAAAATATGCACTTTAATATACTTACTTAGTCCCTTTTTTGGAAATGGTCAGTGAACCAACCACTCCAGAGCTTGTCCTTCACCTTGAAATTATTTCCTGGAAATGCTGTAATCACAGAGGAGCTCTTCTCCCCTCAACAATGTCCCTTTTTGTCACAGACAGAATTATGACAGGCTGTTCGTTGATTATAAATGACTTTCTTACAGCCCTTACATTGTCTTTTCTCTTTGATGGATTTATCCATCTTCCGATTTGCCTCCTTATCCGGGAGGCAGGCTCAGTGTTTTTCACGAGCATCAATGCACAGTTTTTGTGCAGGTTCATCTGAAAAGAAAAGACATCTCATGTCTCCCTCTGTCATCTGTGAGCTTCAGCAGTTGTCTTTGTGATGACCTTGCCGTTGTAATCACACACCACCTCTCCCTTCTGGAAACACCTGGAAGTCACAAACTTCTTCTCCTTCACAGGATCGTCAGTGATGCTCAGGCCTTCCCAGATTTGATACTTTATCAACTTTTTAATTTGCATGCCATTTGGTGGCAGTCCTGTGTTGGGCTTCCACTTCTCAAGCACTTCAGACACTGTTGATACATTGGCTGACCAGTCCATCTTCTCCCTCTCCTTTCACAGCTGCTGACCTGGGCATTACAGCGCAGTTTAGTGAAGTAAAGATGAAACGGCTGATAAAACACAAATAAAATGCAATTAAGGTACATTCCAGATTTTCTTAAATACTGTACATGATTGGAGCTATGCAGGTGGAGGTCTTTTGTTCGGTATTAACATGGATTTTAATTGGCTTCTATGAAAACTGGCCATGGTGTGAGTGAGTCCTGTGATGGACTGGTGTCACATTATGGGTGATACAGTACTTTGCATCCACAGCTTGCCAGGATGGTTCCAGTTCTACCACAACCCTGAATTGAGTGGATGGGTATATCAATGTAGCCATCAACTTGCATGTTCCTCTTCTTCACTCAATGCAAAGGAAGCCAGCTGTTGTTTGAGGTTTTGTGCTCTTTAACAGGAATTATGACCATTTTTGTGCCCACTTGTTGAAACAACACTTTCTTTGCACCCATTCCTCAACCTGTAATAGCGAGAAAATAAAAATGAATACACCAAACTGTAAAAATCCTATATATGTAATTTCTTACTTTTGTTGTATGAAAGTATTCTTACTGTCATGTTCTTTACCACCCCTGGGTGCTACAGGTGCTTCAGCTGGAGAAAGGCCTGCAGGTAATACAGTACAAGAAGCTGCTCAGGCAAGGTGATGTCTTGCCCAGTCTGTGCAACACATCTCTCTTTGCAACCATCAGCACCTTCCAGCAATCCTTCGTACTTGGTTCTGGACTCTGCAACTGTCTATATCTGTGGGAGAAATTAATACTCATCAACTTTTTTTGTATTCAAATTAAAAGTACAACTAAAAGAAGTTTTAAAATGAAAATGACCTATTTTTAGTAATCTCTTGGCAACATTCTTACTGTTCTTCTTCTGAATATCCTTTAGGATACTTTGGAAGTTGATGATGAGGTTAGCCAGGCTGGGATCCTCTACTTTCACACCGATATCATTTAGGATGTAGCCCGGAAAATGGTTTATGTTCCTAATATAATTAGCAATGATTTGGTGAGACAGTCCAGTGGTCTTCATTTGGTTAAAATAATTGTTGTTTTGGATAGGCCCTTTACAAAGTTTAAGGAAGATGCAGATGGATCCATAAAAACAGGAATCTGGAAACATTTTCTACCTGACAAATGTAGAGTCACTATGTTTATGGCTGAGATTTCACATGGGTGAATTTTAAGCTAAGGAGTAAAAACATGTGCTATGGAAATATCACTGCTCAATTTTAAATGCCTTTAAAAATAAATACCTCCTGAGAGCAATCTGCCACTCCAAGATCCTTGGTAAGGTCCTGTTTAAACCCAGTCAGGTGAGGAGCATCCAGGGAGTGCGTTCTGTCCAGTCCAGCCTGGGTCACCGTCTTCCTGAGAGCCTGCTGATGGCTTTTAAGAACTGGGGGGACAGTAGGAATACAAAATACACATTTAAACATTTTTACTTCTAAGACAAACTAGAATACAAGTATAAAACAAAAGATACATTTGGAAAAAATAGAAAGTTCTCCAGAACTCACATCTTCCCCTTCCTCTTCCACTTCAGTCTCTGGCATCTCTTCCTCCCTGACAGCAGCCTCTTGCTCAGGGCATCTGGACCACTGGTATATCATTTTAACATACCCTTACATAAAGGTAAAGGTTAGAAATGAAACAGAAGAACCCTTATAAATTATAAATATCTTACCTTGCTGATGTGTCTTCAGGATTCCACATAAAACAGTCCATGGACCCATGGACTCTGCCAGTCTCACATTCTCACCACACATGAGCCCTATGCTCTTGTAATCCCCGACCTGCCCATTCCTCAGGTGATTCAACAAGTCCTTCCTGGCCTGGAGAAGGACCTTGCTGATCTCCTCTGCTGAGGCTCATTTCATACACACCCTCTTTAGGTGAAGAGGAAACTGGTCAAATGTCTTCAGGCAGGTCTTGCACACCAGATGAATTCTCATGGGTCTCTTTTGAAAATAAATAACTTTTGTGTAAAGGAACAAGTCAAGACTGTTTCAGTTTCTTAACCGAGCCTTAATTTTCTCTCCAATAGCTTCACCATATTGTTTATTGTATTTTTATCAGAATTATACCTTGCTCTAAAATAATGACTTTATAAAACAACTTAACTCTTACTTGGTCTTGTTCGCAGTCTTTCCAGTAGAAGTCGTTGTAGAATTTAAAAACTGGTGTGATAATTTGATCTGCCCGAGTGTCCTTCCCTAACCCAGTATTGATAGCTTGTGTACTGTAGGGTCCAAAGGTGGTGTTCTGCAATTTCCTCCCATAATGTTTCTTTGATCAGTTGGAAGCAAGTGTGAAAGCTTCCTCCCAGTGGGGAAGCTCAAGATCCTCTAGTTGTATGACAGATTTTGCTCTTCGAGGATCTGCAGTGTGGTGTGAAGCCAATTTTTGGCATTGCTTACCAGCTTCAAATATGTGAGTTTGGGTGGCTTGGCAGGTTTTATGAGTTCCTCGGTCTTCCGTCGTAGGCTGGCGGGTGCTCGGTTCTCCCGTCCAATAAAACTGCTGTGTTTTGTAAATGGTGGACTGTTTGGATCATTTTGTAGATGATCCTGGTTCCTTGTTGGAAGGTATCCTGTCTGTTTGACATGTTTGTTGTGTAGGCAGTGTGGAGGGTGACCGTACGGTTGCGTGCGTTGTCAACTCTGGATTGATCCATACTTACCATTTAAATGCCTAAAGCTTCGTTGACACCGTTAGGTTTCCACTGTTAGGCAGCTTTACCTCTGTAGAATCTGTGGCTCCATAGGAAGACAATCTTGCCTTTCTGTGTGTCGGTATGTTTTTGCCTGGGTCTTCTTCAGGCATTGTTCTGGAACACTGTGTCCATGCTGGCCTGTTTTTATCCTGTTTTGTAAGGGGCAGTGTGTTGTAGTTCCTCTTAGGGGGCTAGTTTGTATCCTATGGTCTGTGTTCCTTCTGTACCTTTCTGTATGAGTAGGTGCAGTTTCAGTTGGTGAATGGGTTTCTGCTTTCCCTGGTGGGGATTATGCATGGACCATTAACATCTCAATAGGCAATCAGGGTCTTTTGTTTTCCTCCCTAGTAGGACTGTGCAAGCTGTGTGAGTTTCCATAGCTGATTGGTTTCAGTTATTCTTCTGTTTGTTGCGTGTTAGTATGGTGAAGAGTTCCAGTCCCTGTAGGATCTGGCTAGTTAGGAGAGGGGAACAAAGCTCCTTCTCCCAGATTTTATCCGAGAGGGGACCATCTGGGACAAGGAGAGCACTCTCCTTCCAACGACTAAAACCCTCCCGGTTTTTCTGATGTTCAGGTCTTGTGTAAAGATAGTATTAAGTCTTTTGATCCACTCCCTTTCCTTTTTCTTTGTTTCTATCTCTGTCCAGTTGGGGTTGCTTTCCAGTCCCGTGGTTCCTGATGTACCTGTGTTGTGTCAGCTGGGTTCGGATGGAGTTACCCGTTCCCCCCACATAGGTCACCCCGCACTTTTTGCACTGGATGCTGTAGATGGCGTTATTGATGTTTTCTGAGAGTGCCCTTTGCAACTGGAAGATTTCTTTAGTTTCTTTGTTTTGGATCATTGTTTTCTGTTATGAAATGTTTGGCTCTTGGTGTATATGATCTGTTTTGTACAGGTTTTAGCTTGCTTTGGACTAATTAATGCTGAAGGTTTTTGTTTTTTTCTGTGTGCAGATATGATTTTGTGCTCCCTTAGTATGTTTGTGTTTTCTAATATCATGGTTTTTGGTTGTTTTTTATGCTGAGTTGAGAATATGATGTGTTGAGGGGTATTTTTCTGTCATCTGGAGTTTTTCTATTTAGAAATGTTTGTACCACATTTTTGAGGAAACTTTGTGTGTATCTTCTCTGGCATAAAGCTTGGAAGAGTGTGTATTTGGCTTCCTCAAAGTCTTGTTGTTGTGTACAGATTTTGTGGAAGTGTAGGAGTTGTGATTTTACCAGTCCTTTTAAAGTATGTTTTGGGTGGAAGCTATCCTTGTGCAGTAAGCCGTGTGAATGTGTCTTTGAAAAATACCTTGATGTCCAGTTTGTCTGTGTTGTTGAAGGAAGAAACCTTGTATGTGGTGGTGTCTAGGAAGTCTATCAGGCTACCATGCTTGGTGTATTTGAGTTTAATGGACCTGTGGTGTGTGTTGAGGCTGTTAATGATTTCTTGTAAGGCTTGATATGTGCTGCCTATATGTTTATTTTTTATATCTTTGCCCTGGGATGGACTGATGTCCTTTCCAGGGTGTAGCCTCCCATGTGTCTATTTCTTGCCACGTTTTAAAGTGGAGTTACAATCTTACTATTTTTACAGTTTTAAATTGACATTTACAAATGTATATTGAAGCAGCTACCCACCTGAACTAAACTATGTCAGCATGTGTAGTCTGCAAAGGAACAAGTAATAGGTTTATTCCATACTGAAAAGAGAAGAGAGAAAACTCAATGTTTCGGCTGTGAAGCCTTCTTCAGGTGTGAGAAAGACAAGGCAGATTACAAAGATTAAATAGCACAGAAGAACAAAAGCTGGGAGAGGGGAGGAGGCAGGAGCAGCAGAGAGGCCACACAGGAAGTGCAAAATGGAGAGAGGTGAAGAAAGGTGTGAAGTCAAAACCTGCAAGAGAATAGAGAAGATTACATTAAAATAAGTCAGTCATTGAGAGATCCTGGCTATTTGAGGTGAAAAGAAAAACTATGGGCTTGGAGAAATCTTTAACCTTCCCAGCCCTAATATGTTCTCTGAAGCATTCTCCTAGTCTCCTTTCGGTTTCCCAAATGTAGATAGCTGGGCATTTTTTGCAAGAGATACAGTAAATGAGATACAGGATGTTGTCAGGGTTATCTGGAACTGTCCTGTGATGCCCTGAATGTCGTTAGATATGTATTTGCCAGTGATGCAGCGAGTGCTATTGCAGGGGAAGGTGCTGAGTGTGAGGGAGCTGTGAAAAAGAAGCTTATGTGGTGGTCAGCGATAAGAGATGATTGGGCGGCCGTAAGCAAGTGCAAAGCTCGCTGGCACCCTTCTTATAGAGAGGACAGCTCCGTCACCTCTTTTATGACGCTGCTTTATTTCCCTTGCGTTCTTCTCTTCTTCCCACGTTCTCTCTCTTCACTGCCTTTGTCCCCGCTCTATTTCACTTCAGCCTTTCACTCTTGCTTCCTTCCAATGAGGACGGAGCTGCGGGAGAAAGGGCGCTATAGAGGATCGCTGTGGAGAGCTGCTGCTGTGCTTTGACATCTGAGCTCTGTGGAAAACGATCTCAATACAATTCTGAAAAACGCGACTCCCCGAACGCCAGCCGAACAAGTCTCCACAGCCGAAGCGCTGTGTCTCCTTTCAGCTGGCGATAAACCTTTCCTCGATCCTTTGCGGACTTGTAAAACTGTTCACGATCAGAATAAAAAACGCTCACGCTAATACACAAGCACCCGTGTCTCGCCAAAGCTGACAAATAAACAGACGGACACGCCGCACTGCACGTGTGAACAGGGGAATGAGCGAGCGAGCGGGGATAGGGCGCCTCCTGCGCTTAAAAGCTTACAGCACCTGGTATTCCAAGGCGGTCTCCCATCCAAGTACTAACCAGGCCCGTCCCTGTTTAGCTTCCGACATCAGACGAAATCAGGCGTGCTCAAGGGGGTGTGGCCGTAAGCAAGTGCAAGGCTCGCTGGCACCCTTCTTATAGAGAGGACAGCTCCGTCACCTCTTTTACGACGCTGCTTTATTTCCCTTGCGTTTTTCTCTTCTTCCCACGTTCTCTCTCTTCACTGCCTTCGTCCCCGCTCTATTTCACTTCAGCCTTTCACTCTTGCTTCCTTCCAATGAGGACGGAGCTGCGGGAGAAAGGGCGCTATAGAGGATCGCTGTGGAGAGCTGCTGCTGTGCTTTGACATCTGAGCTCTGTGGAAAACGATCTCAATACAATTCTGAAAAACGCGACTCCCCGAACGCCAGCCGAACAAGTCTCCACAGCCGAAGCGCTGTGTCTCTTTTCAGCTGGCGATAAACCTTTCCTCGATCCTTTGCGGACTTGTAAAACTGTTCACGATCAGAATAAAAAACGCTCACGCTAATACACAAGCACCCGTGTCTCGCCAAAGCTGACAAATAAACAGACGGACAAGCCGCACTGCACGTGTGAACAGGGGAATGAGCGAGCGAGTGGGGATAGGGCACCTCCTGCGCTTAAAAGCTTACAGCACCTGGTATTCCCAGGCGGTCTCCCATCCAAGTACTAACCAGGCCCGTCCCTGTTTAGCTTCCGACATCAGACGAGATCAGGCGTGCTCAAGGGGGTGTGGCCGTAAGCGAGTGCCAGGCTCGCTGGCACCCTTCTTATAGAGAGGACAGCTCCGTCACCTCTTTTACGACGCTGCTTTATTTCCCTTGCGTTTTTCTCTTCTTCCCACGTTCTCTCTCTTCACTGCCTTCGTCCCCGCTCTATTTCACTTCAGCCTTTCACTCTTGCTTCCTTCCAATGAGGACGGAGCTGCGGGAGAAAGGGCGCTATAGAGGATCGCTGTGGAGAGCTGCTGCTGTGCTTTGACATCTGAGCTCTGTGGAAAACGATCTCAATACAATTCTGAAAAACGCGACTCCCCGAACGCCAGCCGAACAAGTCTCCACAGCCGAAGCGCTGTGTCTCTTTTCAGCTGGCGATAAACCTTTCCTCGATCCTTTGCGGACTTGTAAAACTGTTCACGATCAGAATAAAAAACGCTCACGCTAATACACAAGCACCCGTGTCTCGCCAAAGCTGACAAATAAACAGACGGACAAGCCGCACTGCACGTGTGAACAGGGGAATGAGCGAGCGAGCGGGGATACGGCGCCTCCTGCGCTTAAAAGCTTACAGCACCTGGTATTCCCAGGCGGTCTCCCATCCAAGTACTAACCAGGCCCGTCCCTGTTTTGCTTCCGAGATCAGACGAGATCAGGCGTGCTCAACGGGGTGTGGCCGTAAGCGAGTGCAAGGCTCGCTGGCACCCTTCTTATAGAGAGGACAGCTCCGTCACCTCTTTTACGACGCTGCTTTATTTCCCTTGCGTTTTTCTCTTCTTCCCACGTTCTCTCTTAACTACCTTCGTCCCCGCTCTATTTCACTTCAGCCTTTCACTCTTGCTTCCTTCCAATGAGGACGGAGCTGCGGGAGAAAGGGCGCTATAGAGGATCGCTGTGGAGAGCTGCTGCTGTGCTTTGACATCTGAGCTCTGTGGAAAACGATCTCAATACAATTCTGAAAAACGCGACTCCCCGAACGCAAGCCGAACAAGTCTCCACAGCCGAAGCGCTGTGTCTCTTTTCAGCTGGCGATAAACCTTTCCTCGATCCTTTGCGGACTTGTAAAACTGTTCACGATCAGAATAAAAAACGCTCACGCGAATACACAAGCACCCGTGTCTCGCCAAAGCTGAGAAATAAACAGACGGACAAGCCGCACTGCACGTGTGAACAGGGGAATGAGCGAGCGAGCGGGGATAGGGCGCCTCCTGCGCTTAAAAGCTTACAGCACCTAGTATTCCCAGGCGGTCTCCCATCCAAGTACTAACCAGGCCCGTCCCTGTTTAGCTTCCGAGATCAGACGAGATCAGGCGTGCTCAAGGGGGTGTGGCCGTAAGCGAGTGCAAGGCTCGCTGGCACCCTTCTTATAGAGAGGACAGCTCCGTCACCTCTTTTACGACGCTGCTTTATTTCCCTTGCGTTTTTCTCTTCTTCCCACGTTCTCTCTCTTCACTGCCTTCGTCCCCGCTCTATTTCACTTCAGCCTTTCACTCTTGCTTCCTTCCAATGAGGACGAAGCTGCGGGAGAAAGGGCGCTATAGAGGATCGCTGTGGAGAGCTGCTGCTGTGCTTTGACATCTGAGCTCTGTGGAAAACGATCTCAATACAATTCTGAAAAACGCGACTCCCCGAACGCCAGCCGAACAAGTCTCCACAGCCGAAGCGCTGTGTCTCTTTTCAGCTGGCGATAAACCTTTCCTCGATCCTTTGCGGACTTGTAAAACTGTTCACGATCAGAATAAAAAACGCTCACGCTAATACACAAGCACCCGTGTCCCGCCAAAGCTGACAAATAAACAGACGGACAAGCCGCACTGCACGTGTGAACAGGGGAATGAGCGAGCGAGTGGGGATAGGGCACCTCCTGCGCTTAAAAGCTTACAGCACCTGGTATTCCCAGGCGGTCTCCCATCCAAGTACTAACCAGGCCCGTCCCTGTTTAGCTTCCGACATCAGACGAGATCAGGCGTGCTCAAGGGGGTGTGGCCGTAAGCGAGTGCAAGGCTCGCTGGCACCCTTCTTATAGAGAGGACAGCTCCGTCACCTCTTTTACGACGCTGCTTTATTTCCCTTGCGTTTTTCTCTTCTTCCCACGTTCTCTCTCTTCACTGCCTTCGTCCCCGCTCTATTTCACTTCAGCCTTTCACTCTTGCTTCCTTCCAATGAGGACGGAGCTGCGGGAGAAAGGGCGCTATAGAGGATCGCTGTGGAGAGCTGCTGCTGTGCTTTGACATCTGAGCTCTGTGGAAAACGATCTCAATACAATTCTGAAAAACGCGACTCCCCGAACGCCAGCCGAACAAGTCTCCATAGCCGAAGCGCTGTGTCTCTTTTCAGCTGGCGATAAACCTTTCCTCGATCCTTTGCGGACTTGTAAAACTGTTCACGATCAGAATAAAAAACGCTCACGCTAATACACAAGCACCCGTGTCTCGCCAAAGCTGACAAATAAACAGACGGACAAGCCGCACTGCACGTGTGAACAGGGGAATGAGCGAGCGAGCGGGGATACGGCGCCTCCTGCGCTTAAAAGCTTACAGCACCTGGTATTCCCAGGCGGTCTCCCATCCAAGTACTAACCACGCCCGTCCCTGTTTAGCTTCCGCGATCAGACGAGATCAGGCGTGCTCAACGGGGTGTGGCCGTAAGCGAGTGCAAGGCTCGCTGGCACCCTTCTTATAGAGAGGACAGCTCCGTCACCTCTTTTACGACGCTGCTTTATTTCCCTTGCGTTTTTCTCTTCTTCCCACGTTCTCTCTTAACTACCTACGTCCCCGCTCTATTTCACTTCAGCCTTTCACTCTTGCTTCCTTCCAATGAGGACGGAGCTGCAGGAGAAAGGGCGCTATAGAGGATCGCTGTGGAGAGCTGCTGCTGTGCTTTGACATCTGAGCTCTGTGGAAAACGATCTCAATACAATTCTGAAAAACGCGACTCCCCGAACGCCAGCCGAACAAGTCTCCACAGCCGAAGCGCTGTATCTCTTTTCAGCTGGCGATAAACCTTTCCTCGATCCTTTGCGGACTTGTAAAACTGTTCACGATCAGAATAAAAAACGCTCACGCGAATACACAAGCACCCGTGTCTCGCCAAAGCTGACAAATAAACAGACGGACAAGCCGCACTGCACGTGTGAACAGGGGAATGAGCGAGCGAGCGGGGATAGGGCGCCTCCTGCGCTTAAAAGCTTACAGCACCTAGTATTCCCAGGCGGTCTCCCATCCAAGTACTAACCAGGCCCATCCCTGTTTAGCTTCCGAGATCAGACGAGATCAGGCGTGCTCAAGGGGGTGTGGCCGTAAGCGAGTGCAAGGCTCGCTGGCACCCTTCTTATAGAGAGGACAGCTCCGTCACCTCTTTTACGACGCTGCTTTATTTCCCTTGCGTTTTTCTCTTCTTCCCACGTTCTCTCTCTTCACTGCCTTCGTCCCCGCTCTATTTCACTTCAGCCTTTCACTCTTGCTTCCTTCCAATGAGGACGGAGCTGCGGGAGAAAGGGCGCTATAGAGGATCGCTGTGGAGAGCTGCTGCTGTGCTTTGACATCTGAGCTCTGTGGAAAACGATCTCAATACAATTCTGAAAAACGCGACTCCCCGAACGCCAGCCGAACAAGTCTCCACAGCCGAAGCGCTGTGTCTCTTTTCAGCTGGCGATAAACCTTTCCTCGATCCTTTGCGGACTTGTAAAACTGTTCACGATCAGAATAAAAAACGCTCACGCTAATACACAAGCACCCGTGTCTCGCCAAAGCTGACAAATAAACAGACGGACAAACTGCACTGCACGTGTGAACAGGGGAATGAGCGAGCGAGCGGGGATAGGGCGCCTCCTGCGCTTAAAAGCTTACAGCACCTGGTATTCCCAGGCGGTCTCCCATTCAAGTACTAACCAGGCCCATCCCTGCTTAGCTTCCGAGATCAGATGAGATCAGGCGTGCTCAAGGGGGTGTGGCCGTAAGCGAGTGCAAGGCTCGCTGGCACCCTTCTTATAGAGAGGACAGCTCCGTCACCTCTTTTACGACGCTGCTTTATTTCCCTTGCGTTTTTCTCTTCTTCCCACATTCTCTCTCTTCACTGCCTTCGTCCCCGCTCTATTTCACTTCAGCCTTTCACTCTTGCTTCCTTCCAATGAGGACGGAGCTGCGGGAGAAAGGGCGCTATAGAGGATCGCTGTGGAGAGCTGCTGCTGTGCTTTGACATCTGAGCTCTGTGGAAAACGATCTCAATACAATTCTGAAAAACGCGACTCCCCGAACGCCAGCCGAACAAGTCTCCACAGCCGAAGCGCTGTGTCTCTTTTCAGCTGGCGATAAACCTTTCCTCGATCCTTTGCGGACTTGTAAAACTGTTCACGATCAGAATAAAAAACGCTCACGCTAATACACAAGCACCCGTGTCTCGCCAAAGCTGACAAATAAACAGACGGACAAGCCGCACTGCACGTGTGAACAGGGGAATGAGCGAGCGAGCGGGGATAGGGCGCCTCCTGCGCTTAAAAGCTTACAGCACCTGGTATTCCCAGGCGGTCTCCCATCCAAGTACTAACCAGGCCCATCCCTGTTTAGCTTCCGAGATCAGACGAGATCAGGCGTGCTCAAGGGGGTGTGGCCGTAAGCGAGTGCAAGGCTCGCTGGCATCCTTCTTATAGAGAGGACAGCTCCGTCACCTCTTTTACGACGCTGCTTTATTTCCCTTGCGTTTTTGTCTTCTTCCCACGTTCTCTCTCTTCACTGCCTTCGTCCCCGCTCTATTTCACTTCAGCCTTTCACTCTTGCTTCCTTCCAATGAGGACGGAGCTGCAGGAGAAAGGGCGCTATAGAGGATCGCTGTGGAGAGCTGCTGCTGTGCTTTGACATCTGAGCTCTGTGGAAAACGATCTCAATACAATTCTGAAAAACGCGACTCCCCGAACGCAAGCCGAACAAGTCTCCACAGCCGAAGCGCTGTGTCTCTTTTCAGCTGGCGATAAACCTTTCCTCGATCCTTTGCGGACTTGTAAAACTGTTCACGATCAGAATAAAAAACGCTCACGCTAATACACAAGCACCCGTGTCTCGCCAAAGCTGACAAATAAACAGACGGACAAACTGCACTGCACGTGTGAACAGGGGAATGAGCGAGCGAGCGGGGATAGGGCGCCTCCTGCGCTTAAAAGCTTACAGCACCTGGTATTCCCAGGCGGTCACCCATTCAAGTTCTAACCAGGCCCATCCCTGCTTAGCTTCCGAGATCAGATGAGATCAGGCGTGCTCAAGGGGGTGTGGCCATAAGCAAGTGCAAGGCTCGCTGGCACCCTTCTTATAGAGAGGACAGCTCCGTCACCTCTTTTACGACGCTGCTTTATTTCCCTTGCGTTTTTCTCTTCTTCCCACATTCTCTCTCTTCACTGCCTTCGTCCCCGCTCTATTTCACTTCAGCCTTTCACTCTTGCTTCCTTCCAATGAGGACGGAGCTGCGGGAGAAAGGGCGCTATAGAGGATCGCTGTGGAGAGCTGCTGCTGTGCTTTGACATCTGAGCTCTGTGGAAAACGATCTCAATACAATTCTGAAAAACGCGACTCCCCGAACGCCAGCCGAACAAGTCTCCACAGCCGAAGCGCTGTGTCTCTTTTCAGCTGGCGATAAACCTTTCCTCGATCCTTTGCGGACTTGTAAAACTGTTCACGATCAGAATAAAAAACGCTCACGCTAATACACAAGCTACCGTGTCTCGCCAAAGCTGACAAATAAACAGACGGACAAGCCGCACTGCACGTGTGAACAGGGGAATGAGCAAGCGAACGGGGATAGGGCGCCTCCTGCGCTTAAAAGCTTACAGCACCTGGTATTCCCAGGCGGTCTCCCATCCAAGTACTAACCAGGCCCATCCCTGTTTAGCTTCCGAGATCAGACGAGATCAGGCGTGCTCAAGGGGGTGTGGACGTAAGCGCAAACAAGTCTCGCTGGCACCCTTCTTATAGAGAGGACAGCTCCGTCACCTCTTTTACGACGCTGCTTTTTTTCCCTTGCGTTTTTCTCGTCTTCCCACGTTCTCTCTCTTCACTGCCTTCGTCCCCGCTCTATTTCACTTCAGCCTTTCACTTGTAGCGGCAATGGTTGTTAATAAGACAGAATTAAGTGTTGCTGTGCTTTTTCTAATGAGGCCCCATCTCTCTGTTCATCTGTGTGGTGCAGCCACAGAGAAACTATTCATGCAGGCTGATTTAAAGATGTTTTCTTTTGATAAGGGACAGCTCCCAAATGGGGATGCACTTAGCTAAGCCTGGCTATCATGATCAATGGTCATCCATTGGCGCCTATCTGTCTAGGGTGTGCCAGATGGACATCTGGACTGCATTCCTAAGTGTCAGGAGTAAGTGACTCACATCTCACCTTGATCAACCAATCAGGGACTGGTAGGGCCGAGTAACCCACGTGGGACTCTGATGCCCATGGAACTTTCAGCCAATGAACGAGCTGAAGTTCCTCCAGGTAAAAACAGGCAACACAGAGGGCCTGAGAGACTATTTCCTGGACTTTTCTAAAGGGAATTCAAAGGAGAATTCCAGGGCAGGACGGCCCAGGAGCAGAAGGCTCCCAAGGGCAGGACATTCTCGCAGTGCGCCTCCTGACCATCCTAAGACTCAGCCCGGACAACCACGGAACGGCCAGTGTGTCCGAGTGCCAGAACTTTCCTTTGTTCTAAGAGTCTAGAGCGGAGGTTGCCAGAGAGTAACCAGAGGATCCACCTGAGGTAAGCACCAGCAGCAAGCCTTGTGAACAGGTCGGAACTGTGGACAGCTGAATCACTATTCAGAACTAGCGCTTCTTCAGGAATGAACCGGTCCTCTTCCTGACTTGCTGGGACCCACAGTCATCTTTTGTCCTGTGCACAAACTTTGCTAGTTAAAGCCAACACTAACTAGCCGGTCAGTGAGCATCTGCAGCACAGCACAGCCTGGCACGGAGCCAGAGAGCCCGCAGGAGATCTGAATCCCCAGAGATTGGATGAGTATTCAACTTCAATGCATTACAGCTTGAGAATTCAATTGTTATCCCAACCAGTTGATATCAATTTAATTCCTAAGAGTTATGTACTTGTTTTCAGTATCTAATGTAGAAGTTGTAACCAAGTTCACTTTATGAAACGATCTAAATGAATGATATACTGAACGTATGTCCTCTTGATATATGTAACTCTTTGTAACTGATTGTATATATACCTTTTGTATTCTGATAACCCTCTCGATAAGATCTGTTAGGTTTATATGCATATTTTATGTATTAATAAATGTATCCTCGTGTATTAGTACCCGTGTGTGTGTGCGTTGTTTGAGTTATATCGCATGGTTGGATTCTAAGGCCATTAAAAGAATCATTTTGTGATTTACGGCTACAATTAATAAATGTCCCCGTACATGCCCAAACCCTACAGAACTGGTGCCTTCAGAGAGCACACTACATTTATTGGCATCCCTGGACTCATTTCAGTCATACCTGGGCTATGGTAAGACTGAAATGAGTCAACCAAGCGGAATAATCAATAGAAAACGCCGCGGGTTTCATACGCGACAATACAGTGTGCTGAAAGCCGAAAGGAAAAAAGTTCCCCTTGCTCTTTAAGCAGTGCTTGATTGTTTTGTGATCTTTTGCGATCTACCGGGTTGATTGCATACTTGATCTTGTGGTTTTCTGTGGTAGAACTGTGATTTCGTACTTAAAAGTAATACTCTTTAAGTTTAACGATGGTTGCTAAAAGGTCTGAATTCGAGTCGCTATTAAGCACTCTCTCTAGCAGCGACAGGTCTGACCACGATCTCCGTCATATCTCCGTCAGCGGAGAAGCTAGGAGAATAAACCTCCATTCTCTGAGAGAGCTAGCGAAGGACATGGAGAGATTTGACCCTGCAGTGTCAGAGAATAATATCGAGAGTTATATTCAAGACCTCAGGTATACCCTGCAGTACCTGCCAAACGCCACAGAACAGGAGAAAGTGTTTCTGGTCAGGAAAACTAGCAGCAGAGCTGTACATGAGTGGATGGCTAGGCAGATGAAGAAAGTCTGTGATGACTTTGAAGAGCTGTGTCAAGCACTTATCAGAATACAGTGCGTTTATTGACCCGACTGCCGCGATAGCCACCGCCCTTAACATTAAGCACGAGAGAGCAGAGTCCCCTCGCGAATATTACGAGAGACTTAGATGAACTTATTTTGCAGGGCGAAATGATGAGGGTTGCGAAGAGAACACACATTTCAAGGGTTTATTCATTGCGAATCTCCACCCGTCAGTCAGAAAGATGATCTTAATGCATACAGATGCACAGACCATGAAAATGACTGATATTAAGAGATTCGTGCAGAAAGCCTGGGAGTATGATGTCCAAAGTCGCTCTGAGCAAAAAGCTGTTAAAGCGACTGTGTTCGCCGTCAGAGCCAGCAGGGTTAATTCCCCCCTGCTCGAAGGAGCACAGGCTCCTGAGCTGGCTTAGCCCCGTTCCAAAGCAGGCACACAGGACCGCACCCAGCGTCCTAAGTGCCATGAGAACACCGGGGAAGGGAAAGGGCTAGATAAAGCTGAACAAAAGGATTCAGTAGCCGCCCGCCTGGCCAGGATTGAACAAGTTTTATTAGGACATAGACAACCGCTCCCCAAGGCTGCCGGAAGCGTGAATGAGCTGATACTATCCACTGGAGGAGGCGGAGACCCGCCCCCTCTCCCTCCCTCAGTCTATCTGATTGAGTGGAAGGGTTCCTGCCTGGATGAGGTCAGCCACTCGCAAGCGAGTGCTGACTCCACCCCTGAAGTCACAGAGCAGGCAGTAAAACAGAGAGGAAAAGCAGGAAGCTTTTACCTCAAGGCTGCCATGGGAGATGTCTTACACAGTGAGACATTGATTGACACTGAGGTTGAAAGGTGTTTGATGTCATACAGCAAGCTCAAACGGGTAGAAAAAGAAAAGGGCATGCGACTCAGAGAGGAACCTTTGGTGGATCACCAGAAAGGCAAGGTGTGGAAACAGTTCAAGGCTCCTAAGCCTTCTGTACAGAAGGAAAGGGGGGCCAAGAGGCAGACTGTGCTCACACAGTGCCCACTGAACACAGAAGCCTATGTGGAGATTCCTTCTGTTCCCTCTGGACAAGAAATAAAAATATTTTCTTGTTCCCCGGATATAAAGGGAAGTCATGTCCCGGCTGAGGTCACAACAGCCTCCATGCCACAGGAGCGGTGCTCCAAACAGCCGCCTGATCCACCAGGTAAAGCACACCCCTTTTACATCCCTAAAGAGGAGCAGATCTCCCCACCTGGCGATGAAAAGGAGCTTTCCCTGTGCACCCTGGCACCCAAGAGGGGTCAGGACCACCACCCTGCAGTGGTGGAAGGGATCCAGATGGCAGGAGAGCAGGTTGGTGATGTAGCCCTCACCCTTAGCCCTGAGAGGTCCTCTATGAGTGAGAATCTGCTTGAGCAGCTGTCACGGGGCCACCGCCAGGTGCCCCTGGTGCAACATTCACAGGTTAGATAGGAGGTCCAGCTGGACGCTGAGACTACTGCGCTGTGGACACACCTGATCCCAGATGCCGATTCCCTCTGCTGTGACCCAGGGAACCTGCAGTCAGGTAACATTATTTTTCACAACTACCAGGTAGTGAGTGAGACCGACCTGATTTTCCTGCCTCAACGGCAGGGTTTCCAACACACCCAGTCCCCCAGAAGGGACAGGGAATGAAAGCCAAGCCGGTTTTCCTACAGCCACCAGCTCAGTCTGTCAGTCTGAGTCTGACCAACAGTGGTTCAGCCAGACTGGAGCTGGATTATCAAGCCACCCGCCTGCCAGTGCAGAACACGGAGAAGTGGGGTGTCAGAATCCCCGCCTGCACTGACATGGGCCTGGTGGGTGATAGCGAGTTCGAAGACTGTGAACTGGCTATCCCAGTGCTGGGGCAGCTCACTGAACCCCTAGCGAGGGAAGGGGGGAGCGAGCAGGTGTCCTACACCGGCCCCTAGCGAACGACTGTAAACATGCCGATAGAGGGATTCCTCAATCAGGAAGTGTGCAGGGTGGACCTGAACAGTGAGAATGGGGTAACAATTCCAGATCACTCAGGTGCTCTAGATGACCACTCAGCCGGGGGTCAGGCATGCTCCACCGCTGCACCGCCCCCTGCAGGGTTCCTAGAGCACAGGCATAAACAAATCGAAAAAGCAGATGCCCTGGAAATGGAGGAGCAGCATCAGCAGCTGCGTCAGATCTCCCCAGATTTCCAGGATGTTGGTGCCCAAGATGCCACATGGCATAATGAGAAAGACGCTGCGCCAGCTTAGAAAGGCAACAGTCACTCAGAAGGAGATGACTGGGATCAGCTACCCTAAAAGACTTTTGGGAGGACTGATTTCTGCTGCCACTGTTGTGCATTTGCTATTTCTGGTAGGTTTGTTTGCTACTGGCACTCTCACCCTGACTGCCCCAAGAAGGCAGGTGTCAGAGATGCCAGAGGGTAGTGACAGACTGTATCAACAGCAGCAAAAGTTGGAAAGCCTAGGGAAAACCCTACAGGCAATTTCCTATGCAACAGGGTTAAACCTTATCCCCCAACCAGTGGACATGATTGCCGGTGTTATACAGTGGGTTTATGCTTGTGTGCAACAGGCCAGAATGTTGACACAAGACCTGTTAAGGGAGTTCAGTGCCACTGTAGCCAGTCTAGCCATGGCACAAATCCCAACCCACTTTATTCCACTCTTCTCAGTAGAGGAGTATGTGACATTAACCACCCCATCGCTCATAGCTCACCCAGAAAGCAATCCAAGATTGAATTTGGTTCCAAATCTTGAGATGGGTATGGCTACGAAAGCTATCCATTGGCTGTGTCTAAATGATTCACCAATGAAGGGTATAGGCTACTAACGAACAGAGGTAGGTTAATGAACCCCATGAAGAGCAGGTGGGAAGTAAATGGCTGGTCAGCACACCACACTTAACTGTCACTATGACTTGTGACAGGCATGATACAGCTACCACAATGCAGCTACCTAACCAACAGTTTCCTGCAAGTTCCCAAGGAGGCCATAGTACAGCATGGTAACTTAACACTGTACGGTCTGGAACCAGACAACATAAGACCAAACTGGAGGTCGTGGATGCCTTCAGGTGCCACACTATTGAATTGGATAGAAATCCAAGAAACACTACGCCCTGAAGAGGTACAGGTAGTTAGTTTGCTTTAATGGAACAAACCTCCAACCCACCCTGGCAGGTGCCCAACACAGGTGTCGTGGTTTATCAGGGGGGCTGGGAACAGGAACTGTTGTTATTGTAACACTACTGCCGGGTAGCTGGGTCATGACTGACAGTGTACTCTGAATGCTGTACTCTTACATCAAGATGTACTCCGGGTAGCATGAATGAGTCAAAGGTAGCATGTCAAAAGAAAGGAAGTTACTTCTTCCCAAATATCTGCCTACAGAGGTATCAGATATTGACAGTGAACTTCCTGATGTGTAATGCCTAGACTGAGATGATGTCTCCTACCGTGTTTATACATACTCCAGATTTTATTCATCCTGTTTGTTCCCAATGCTGGTTCCGGTATGAATTCTCGAGGAGTAATGTGGACATTTAAGGTTAATGTTCTAATGACAAGGGACATCACTTAACTCTGTTTTGTTTTGAAGGCAACAAAGCCTCAGGACCTCGTGACCTTCAAAAAGGGGGGATATGTAGCGGCGAGGCTTAATAATAAGAAAGAATTAAGTGTTTCTGAGCTTCCCAAATGAGGCCCCATTTCTCTGTTCATCTCTGTGGTGCAGCCACAGAGAGACCATTAGTGCAGGGTGATTTAAGGTCCTAGGACAGCTCCCAAAGGGGGATGCACTTAGCTAAGTCTGGCTATCATGATCAATGGTCATCCACTGGCGCCTATCTGTTTAGGGAGTGCCAGATGGACATCTGGACTGCATTACTAAGTGTCAGGACTAAGTGACTCATATCTCACCTTGATCAACCAATCAGGGACTGGTAGGGCTGAGTAACCCACGTGGGACTCTGATGCCCATGGAACTTTCAGCCAATCAACGAGCTGAAGTTCCTCCAGGTAAAAACAGGCAACACAGGCCTGGAGATTCAGATTCGGGAGATTCAGTAAGATTCTGGAGAGGATTCTGTGGACTGTTCTAAAGGGAATTCAAAGGAGAATTCCAGGGCAGGACGGCCCAGGAGCAGAAGGCTCCCAAGGGCAGGACATTCTCGCAGCGCGCCTCCTGACCATCCCGAGACTCAGCCCGGACAACCACGGAACGGCCAGTGTGTCCGAGTGCCAGAACTTTCCTTTGTTCTAAGAGTCTAGAGTGGAGGTTGCCAGAGAGTAACCAGCAGCAGGCCTCGTGAACAGGTCGGAACTGTGGACAGCTGAATCACTATTCAGAACTAGCTCTTCATCAGGAACGAACCGGTCCTCTTCCTGACTTGCTGGGATCCACAGTCATCTTTTCTCCTGTGCACAAACTTTGCTAGTTAAAGCCAACACTAACTAGCCGGACAGTGAGCATCAGCAGCGCACCGTCGCAAGCCGCACAGCACAGCCTGGCACACAGCCAGAGAGCGTGGATTGGACAGCAACAGCCTGCAACTGTTTCTTTGTGCCCGCAGGAGATCTGAATCCCCAGAAATTGGATGAGTATTCAACTTCACTGCATTACAGCTCGAGAATTTAATTGTTATCCCAACCAGTTGATATCAATTTAATTCCTAAGAGTTATGTACTTGTTTTGAGTATCTAATGTAGAAGTTATAACCAAGTTCATTTACGAAACGGTCTAAATGAATGATATACTGAACGTATGTCCTCTTGATATGTGTAACACTTCGTAACTGATTGAATATATATCTTTTGTATTCTGATAACCCTCTCGATAAGATCTGTTAGTTTTACATGCATATTCTATGTATTAATAAATGTATCCTCGTGTATTAGTACCTGTGTGTGTGCGTTGTTTGAGTTATGTCGCATGGTTGGATTCTAAAGCCATCAAAAGAATCAACTTTGTGATTTACTGCTACAATTAATAATTGTCTCAGTAAATGCCCAAACCCTACAGAACTGGTGCCTTCAGAGAGCCACAACGTTACATATTTGGCGTCCCTGAACGGCTATGAAACACTACACCTGTGTTTATTAAAGCTCCGTTCTGAGTTTCTCTCTTTGCTTCACACTTATGGTACTCTCTAATCTTTAATAATATCCTGAAAGGGAAAGGAACAGAGGCACATTTAGATAGCCTTTGCTTTGTGAATTAAGAACTGTTTGGGGTGTCTGTAATCAAGGCACGATTTTACGGTAAAGTATGTATTCAAATGTGTAAGACCGAAATATAAAAGCTGCACCACAGTGTACTGTGTAACTGTTCTGCATTTTTAAGATCTGCAGTTTTCTACGCATCTTGGATTCTTTTCATTTCTTTTAATTGGATGTCTTCTTGGATTTCTTACTCGCCCGCTCGATTTGTAATATGCGCATCAAACCTCCCCACTGAATAAAACAGCTTCATGTGCCACAGCATTCCACAGTAAATAAGGTTTGCACCATGTATTATGCGACCCCTAGTGAAATATTTAAGTGTTGGCTCCAATGTGAGGAATTTAATGAAACCTGAAAAAGAAATGCATGCAGAAAATGTCAGCAATTCAAAGCATGTAGGCAGTATGAATAAAACAATGCAGAGCTCAGTAAAAACAATCTGAAGCCGTAATTCCCTTCATATCCCAAGCAGTGCATTCTGACACGGTGGCTGTACAGAAGAAAATGAGAAATGCCCAACTTTACCCACCTCATTGCGGTTACTGCTACTCCTGCTTCAGTAGCTTTAAGATTCTCCTGACATCTGATTGTCTTGCATCTAACATTAAGAGGATTTCTCTGCTGGCCACGAGACACGAACTGGCAACTTTCCAGCCACAGGCACAGATCCCTAGCCACCGCACCACCCCATATATTATAGATGGTACTACGGCGCTGAGCTCACTCTGGTGCAGTTCAGCAATGTGAGATTAAGGGCAGTAACACATTGGATCAGAAGATTGTAGGATCATCTCCTGCTTGACTCGTGTTGCTTTTAAACCTATCAGGCTCCTCAGTAATAAATGTCCTCTGTGTAAGTGAACTGCACCTGAGAGCTATAGAACCACACATTGGGTCAATTGCAACAAACTTTCGAAAGGAGCAGACAGCTGCGGACTAGTTAACACGGTTCTATCTAGAGATCATCTCCAGCTCTGAGCTCAATTGCAACGAAAAACCACGTGGAACAAACCTGGAGAGCAGCTGAATTTATGCTCAGGTTTCAGCACTGTTGTTTTTTTCTAATCAACACTAACTGCAGGGGTTCTGAATCAAAACCTTTCAATTATTCTGATCAATGTGTTAATATGTAGGTCATAATTGTTATTTTTTCTGTCTCGTTCAAGTATATAACTGGAAATCGATATTTTAATTTAGTTATTTCCAACTCAACAACGGCATATATTTTAAAATATTGCAGATCTGGGTAAGTTTGCTCTCAAAAGCAGGAAACTTAGAACAGGACTTAACTTCCACATTCAATTTATTGGTGATTCTTTGCTACGCACTGAACCTTTTTATTTGTATCTTGAACAGAGAGAGCTATAAAGGGGCCTGAATCAAGTGTTCAGAATCATGCGGATCAGAAAATTGTAGATCTGACTCCTGCCTGGCTTGTCAATCGGGCTCCTCAGTAATAAATGTCCTTTATGTAAGGGAACTGCACCTGACAGCTATAGAACCACACATTGGGTCAATTGGAACAAACTTTTGAATGGAGCACAGAGCTGCGGACTAGTTAACCAGGTGTTAACCATACTGTCTGGAGATCATCTCCAGCTCTGAGCTCAATTGCAATGAAAAACCGTGCGGAACAAAGCTGGAGAGCAGCTGAACTTGTGCTCAGGTTGCAGCACTGTTGTTTTTCTAATTAACACTAACTGCAGGGGTTCAGAATCAAAGCTTTTTAATTATTCTGGTCAGTATGTTAATATGTAGGATATGAAGTATGTGGGTATATGTAATATCATAATCATTTTTTTTTGTCTGTTCAAGTATATAACTGGATATTGTCGATAATTTAGTTATTTCCAATTAATTATTCCATATATTTTAAAATATTGCAGATCTGGGTAAGTTTGCTCACAAAAGCAAGAAACTTAGAACGGGACTTATACAAAGAGACTTTGTTTATGTTTTTTTTCTTATACTACATTGACCAGATGGTGTGCTTAAGTCTTCCATAAAACGTCCATAGAAGAGAAGGGTTTTGCTGCATTAACTTCTGGGTTATGGGCCCAGCACGCGTCAGATGCGCCACTCTGCTGTGTGATGAGAGTGTCAACACAACTGTTCTTTCTATGCCTTCTAAAAGTACACCTGAGATGAAAAGTTGCAATGGTAAAAGATGCCACATTAAGCACTTGGTGTTCTTTAGTACAGATCTTCACACTGTGCTCTACATAGACATGCCTTCAAGATCGCTGAGAAACAGAGCTCCTGCTTTCCGACACTACTGATTCTTTAATCGTAAATCATCAATTCTTCAACAAGAATCGGCGAATCGAAACCCAAACACATATTCACATCGGTGTCCTAGTCTAATAACATTATGATGTAAGCATTAAAGAATCTGTGTGGTCTTGTGTTATTTTTCTTACCATAAGAACCATAAAATTGTTTCCCAACTTGTCGGGATCGCAGGGAGTAAGTTCAGATTAATCCATTGGGATTGTACTGGATTTGATTGAGATTTTGAAATGTTCCTTGCAAAGTTATTCGAAGTTGCTTGAACTTTTAATAAAAAGGTGATCTGAAACTTCTTAGCTTAAAATCTCTAATGTTGCTGTCACTAAACTTGGACGTGATGATCCAAAGTTGTGTAGTGTGATTTTATTCTTCAAGAATTCTCTCTGTGTGAGCCTTTACTGTGACATGAGATTTCGTTTACATTATCTACATGGAGTATGTATGAGTACACATGATTATGAGTAAATATAGTGAAATATAAACATATCAAATGCAGATGAACACGAAATCAAGAAAATCACATTAAAATCTCATGGTAAACCAAGGTTTGAGTTTTACAACTTCAAGTACAACAATTTCATTACAAAAAGAGCAGGATGAAGACATTAAACACAAAACAGACACATTAAAATACAGAATCAGGTATTTAAATTGCCACCTGGGCAGAAATGTTACTGGGTGTTAACAGGTGAGAACAGTCCTGTGACTCACCATTCATTCTGACAATGGAGCAGCAGGAGGTGAAACTCTGGACAGAAACTGCAGACAATGGAGCAGCAGGAGGTGAGACTGCAGACAAGGTGAAAAAGAGAGTGAATGAGACAGGAGCAGGTAAAGGTTTATTCCATAGTGAAAAGAAAAGAGACACAATGTTTTGGCTTTGGTGCCTCCTTCATGTATGAGGGACAGCTGATAAATCAAACAAAAGAACAAAAGACGGGAGTGGAGAGGAGACGAGCAGGAGAGAAAGAGCTTCAGCACTCAGGTGGTGTGAAGTCAATGAGACGGAGCTGGAGAGCTGTTCTCACACTGACAATACCAGCTAACAGCTCTGACCTCTCAGTCACTCTGCTCCTCTGGATAACTGAGACAATGAGTTTACAAGTGCTCTTTCTGTCAGAATGCTGCTGGTTTGTCAGAGAGCTGCAAAATGTTAAATGTGGACAAAAAATGCTTCATTCAAATCACAGTCTTTTAGGGACTTTTTTTTCTTATTCTATCAACATTGCAGTCTTTTTTCTGAAAAATGAAACAAAGGATTACTATAAATTATAGAAATCATAAATTATAATAAAACCAACCTTTATTATGAATAGAGATATAAAACTATCTATTGTAATCAGAAATATAATTTGTCTAACTAATTACATGCCATAAAGCCCATAGAACTAATGGATGCACAGAACATGTAGAATGGTGTACTTAGATTATCAGAAGGCTTTTGACCTACTTTCCATTTCACATTTTCTGTTTAAAAAATGATTTTCAATACCTGATCTCTTGGATGTCTTGGAGATATCAAACCAATTGGCAACAGGAATTGTTCACATTACCGTCTATTAGCAGACATTGTTTAGATATGAATCCATTACATTAAAAGTTTGATCCCGTTATTTCAATACACGTTTAAGTACTGTTATTTATTTCAATACAGGCGAAGGATCTGGAAATATATGAAAATACAACATATATATATATTTGTATGTGTATATATATATAGATGTGTATATTTTATGTACATATATTTGTAAACAATGCTACATTATTTTTCATTGTATATTCAACAAGATACAACATACTGAAAGTCCTTCACGTGAAGTGCATAGCAACAATCACTAAGGAAGTGCGTCATGTGGCAGGATGTAGGAGGAGTGATCGCTCAGTTCCTGTTCCTGCTTCAAGTATGAATTCAAACCCTTGCAATCATATAGACCCGTAGGTGCGTAGGAGTCTTAGTGTTTGTCATTTCAGTATCAGCATAGCACTCTCTCTGTATTTGTGATCAACTTTGGTTAAATATGACAATTTTACTGTTCAATCTGGAAACTGAGCTTTACGTTTTCATGGAGGTTTTGCTCAAATCGATCGTGTATGAAGTTTCACGAGTGTTTCGAAGCAGGATGTCTGACTCTGAGGATGAGATTGAAAACAAACTCCACAGCATCTCCCAGATACTGGTAAGACGGGCCGTGTTTAAAATCACACAGTGTGTGGAGGAGAGTGTCGGGAGTGAAATGGCGCAGCTGAAGAAGGAAAACGAGAGCCTGAAGTGGAGATTGCAGCTGTGGGAGAAGGAGTCGGGAGCAGGAGGAGATCAGGGTACCCAGACGCTTCCCTGTGAAGTCCCTGCAGGAATAAAGGAAGAAATGGACACGAAACTGCAGCTCTCAGGTCAGTGGGGTGACTTGTATGTAGTCAGGGTGTGTGTGAGTTTAAAAACAGTGTCTTTAACTTCCTCACTGGTGAGAATATAGTGCAGAGACGCAGAGTGAAGTGGGAAAGACTTGCGTGATGTAACAACGGGATTCTTAACTGGAAACTGAACTGTTTTGTCCGGTTACAGTGTTTCACTGAATCAGATAATAATACAACGTAATTAAGAAAGAAGACTTATGTGTATATATATATATTGTTTTTACGTTTTATTGGTTTATATTATTATATGTATGCTAATGATTGTGTATACAAAATAATTTTAATTGGTTTAAGTATTGCAGTCCTCCAGGGCCTGTGTCTGTATTAACTAATCTCAATGCAGTCTTAATGTACTGTAGTGTCCAGTCAGTGTGTGTAATTAACCTCCCTCTCTCTCAGTGCAGTGTTAATGTACTGGAGTGTCCAGTCAGTGTGTTTGGATCAACCCCTCTCTTTCTTTCAGTGCACTGTTAGTGTAAATGTAATGTACTTGTGATATTATTACAGTAGACTTACTTTTTCATGGTAGTTAGGTTTCTAACATAGCTTGTATTTATAAAATCGCCTATAATCAGAACACCCCTTTATACCCACTTATTCCCCTCTGCTTAAACAACCCAAATCGATTGGGAGTGTACTAGTACATGCATGTATGTAGTTTAAAGTATAATAAAAAGTGTGATACAGCTTAACTTCTCTTGACTTGCCTTTCCTCTTTGTACTTGTCATATCGATGGTGATGCTGCATGATAACTAGTGACTAGTTCCCAAAGAGGAACTCAGCTGCATGGTGTATAAGAGTTGAATTTTTTATGTTTCCCACATTCTTTACATTTTTATTTACAGTATTTGAATTTTTTTGTTCACCACTAAATGGCTATACATGAATTTGTGTAAAAATGTTATGTAAAGTACTTGTCTGCTGTATTTTTAATCCCTTTTCACGTTATCTGTGTTAAAAGAGATTAAATGTGTTTGAATCTTTGATGTATATCAAGTTTGGAAAATGAGTTTTTAAAACTTAAATTACATGCTACTAAATAATATCTTTGCTATCTCAAGTTTAAAATGTAAGCTACTTTTTCCGTGGATAGTACTTCCTTTTGAGCGCTACTCTAAGCTCGTATTAAAGTTCAGGGCTAAATACTAGATCACATGGCCTCAGCTATCATTATTATGCTGATTATACTCAAATATACATCCATACCAAACCTGACACTGATGTAGCTGTCTCTTTTCTATCTAATTACATCTCTGACATAAAAACTAGGATGACTGAAAATTTCCTTTATCTAAACTGTGACAAGACTGAAGTCATGCTTATTGGAACCCCCCCATCAACTTTGTAAAGCCAGTCCTGTAACCCTATCTGTAGATGGTTCTGTACTTGAGCTTCAGTCTAAATTGGAAAAACTTGGGGATGATATTTGACTCAGGCTTGACATTTGACCAACATGTGCAACATATTGTCAAAACAAACTTCTTTCTTTCGCCTCAGAAATATTGCTCAACTACACCCTATATTATCGTTAACTGGCTGAAAAGTTTTTTCTTCTTCCAAATCGACCACTATAACGCTCTGCTCTCTGGGGTTTCTAAATCCACATTGAACAAACTCCAGTAAATTTGGCAGCCAGAATCCTGACCAGGTCTAGTACAAGTGTTCACATTACTCATTATGTGAGTCTAGTACAAGTGTTCACATTACTCCTATCCTGGAGTCCTTGCACTGGCTTCCTGTTAAGTTTCGTGTCAACTTAAAATTCCTCCTGCTCACCTATAAGGCTCTGCTTGGCTTGGCACCTCAGTACCTGTCTGAGTTATTATCGCTCTACTCCCCACCTCACAGCCATCTCTCTTCTGTTTCTGGTCTCCTATCTTTCCCCCAGTCCATCTACACTCTATGAATGAAAGGCCCTTCTGTTATGCCCTAAACTCTGGAACTCTATCCCCAAGGATATCAGAGAGTCACCTTCTCTAAACTCCTTTAAATCCAGACTCAAAACTTTCTTCTTTAGAAGAGCCTTTATTTACCTGTTCTTTACCCATCTGCTCCTACTGTATTTTGTACCACAATCTGCTGTCTCCTCAAACAGTGTATTCCCATCATGCTTATATTGTGGTTTTTTTGTTGTTGTTGTTGGCATTATGTAGAGCACTTTGAGAAGTTTATTATTATTATTATTATTATTATTATTATTATTATAAAGGTCTTGTTTTCTTGTCCTGTGTTTACAGGCTCAGAGGCCAGTGCTCTCCCTGATGCTGGGGAAAGGGCTCCTCTTGAACAGCAGCACAGTGAGGAGGAGTGGGGCTCCAATCTGATGCAGGAGACAGAGCTCACTGTTGCAGAAGGGAAAGAGACACTCAGTGAGCAGCACACAGAGAGCAGACAGAGTGTCGAGGATCTGGACTCTGTGCCCATGATGAAGATAGAACCTGAGTGTGAGACACCTGGACTCTTAATATTAACGGAGAAGATTAATCATCTGGATACCAAGAATATTGCAGAACATTGTAATGAACTTTACTGCATCACTGTACATGAACTCAAAGAAGAACTGAGTAAGTTTAATGTTACAGAGCAGGACATGGAGCCCCAGTTGATTCACACTGCTGACCAGCACACTGAAGGACACGATGGAGAAAACAAATCTCAGTTTCAGCACACAGAGCAAGACCATTCCATGGAGCATTTGCAGAATAAGAGACCACAGCACGATCAGAGGATGAGGAAGAATCACTCAAGGCCTTGCTCAGAAGGAGTGGACAAACTGCCATTATGGCACAGGGAGGAGCAGCGTTTCTGTCAGTCTAGCAAATCAAAACCCGACCAGCACCTTCAAACAGGAGAGAGACCTTTCAGCTGCAGTCAGTGTGGGAAGAGTTTTAGTCACTCATACCTCTTAAAAAGACACCAGCACATTCACACAGGAGAGAGACCATTCAGCTGCAGTCAGTGTGGGAAGAGTTTTAGTCATTTGCACCTCTTAAAACGACATCAGCACATTCACACAGGAGAGAGACCATTCAGCTGCAGTCACTGTGGGAAGAGTTTTAGTCAGTCAAGTACCTTAAAAACCCACCAGCGCATTCACACAGGAGAGAGACCATTCAGCTGCAGTCAGTGTGGTAGGAGTTTTAGTCAGTCAGGTCACTTAAAAACACATCAGCGTATTCATGCAGGAGAGAGACCATTCAGCTGCAGTCAGTGTGGTAGGAGTTTTAGTCAGTCAGGTCACTTAAAAACACACCAGCATATTCACACAGGAGAGAGACCATTCAGCTGCAGTCAGAGTGGGAAGAGTTTTAATGACTGAATCACCTGAAGAGCTCACCAGCGCATAAAATAAGATCCCTTTATTGGCCATATACAATTTCTTGTATTAGGTATTTGTCTTTTCACAACATGCTCACCATGAGGCCTGCAGATAGGGAGAGAAGCTTGGTGTCAGAGCACAGGATCAGCTCTTTGTACAGCATGCCTGGAGCAATCAGGATTAAGGGCTTTGTTCAGGGGTCCAACAGAGTAGTCTTCCTCTGTCAATTGAGGAATTTGAACTGGCAGTCTTCCACCCACAGACATAGATCCTTAACCACAGAGCCACCAGACTACCCTTAATTTCACAGGAGGGATACCTTTCAGCTGCAGTCAGTGTGGAAAGGGTTTTAGTGATTCAAATACCTTAAAAGCCAACCAGCATACTCACACAGGAGACCTTCAGAATCCACCAATGCAGTCACACAGGAGCGAGTTAGTTCATTAAGCTACAGTTAGTATGGGAAAACACACCAATTTAGTCACCAGTTTTCCACTGAAATCACTATTCGTTGAAGTAGGTAGCTGCGTTAGCATGTGACATTCGTTAAAGCTTCCACAGCTGACACATTGTGTTTTTTTTCTTCACTTTTCAGCATAGAATAAACCTTTACTTGTTCCTAAAATGTCTATTTGTTATAGTCTCTTTGTAGTCACCAACTTTTGATTTAGTCTAGTCAACTAAATTTTGACTGTTATTACCCTTACTTATGGTTGATTAGAACAGAATTAGTTTTAATCATGCCATTGACTTTATGTGTATAATAAAATGTATAAAGTTTTTAGTTTTATTCAGTTTTAAAATGAATTAAGTCTAAATTGATTTCTTTATTTCTGTTTGGTCTTGGAATGTTAAGTTTAGTCCTGTTTAATTTCCAATTAAGACTGTTCTCATTGGATAGGCTTGTAATTGTGTGACAGCTTTTAACTTACATTTTACATTTTGAGCAAGAAATGTGTATAAAACAGATTAGGTTCCTTAACTGTAACTCTTAAGAAAAAAAGTCCCACATCTGATTAAAATCTACCAAAAAGCTCAAAGTCTTTGTTGCACAATCTACATTTTATTTACCCCCAGAGAGAATAAATATCAAATACAAGAAATATGTATGCAATAATGGATAAATAATGAGGAAACAGAGATATTATATGAATCTCTCTTAATAAGAAAATCTATTTTGGCACCATTACTAATCCATATTTTTATGTTTTTTAACAGTTTTTTTTCAATGCAATTTTTTTTAAACCAGACAGGACCCGCAATATATATACACTTTAACAGCCACTAAATGCAATTAAACATTATTAAACATTATTTTCTCATGACCTCGTACGAATATGATTTGCAGTTCCTGCATAGCCAGACCTTTTGGTCATCCCTACCTTAGTGAGCATCTTTGCTTTTCTCTCAAATACAACATTCACTCCACAAAGAAGATAGATTATAAAAGTTCATAGGAGTGAAGTGATTCCTCCTGGTTTCTCGTACAAAAATATCTTGACCACCACAGAACAGATACCCATGTAGCTGATTCAAGATTCAACGCCTCACATCTTCGGCACATTCTTTGTTCTTTGGAGATTGTTATGATCAATAATGAACTTGTTTGGGGAAAAAAAATAATCAGATACATTGGTAGATGTTCTAAAAGCATTTAGGAGTTTTTGAAATAGCCATCAGAAAATGACAGAAAAGGAAAATTATGTACGCTTTCTCACACTGCATGAAAGATTGAAATCTGATGGGAGAAAAGCTAACAGTCTCCTTGTCGGGAAATGGAACCCCGGTCTCCCATGAGATATATGGGGATGGTCACAACTATATGAACAAGGGGTGCTTGCATGCTGCTAGAAGCCATTTCCTCTTATGGCTATTATTATTTTTTCGGGTTTCGGCTTTTATTTTCATTTTTTCCAGATTACTACAAGAAAACGGGTTTCCATCCGTTCCATTCTCACTCCTCCTCTTCTATTGTCACAGCTCCTCCTCGTGCACTACCAAGACCTATGGAGATGGTTCTTTCAGTTTTACTAATTAGGTTCTCAAAGGCTGGAAGTTAGAAGAGCGGAGGTTGTGAGGTGGGGAGGAGGGCAATAATAGCTCAAACTGGTACTGAGGTGCCAAGCCATGCAGAGCCTTATAGCTAAGCATGAGAATTTTGAAGTCAACATGAAGCAAGAGCAAGGACTACAGGACAGGAGTAATGCAATTACTTGCTTGACCAGGTCTGGTGCTAATTCCTCCCTTGTGTCCTCGGGTTCATTTTCGATTGTTGACTCTGAAGAAGTCCTCTATTTGACTTGATCAACGCCAATCCCTAGAGGATTTCAAAAGGTTGAATCAAAATGACACGGGATGTTGGTGGGACTTGAACCCACAATTTGTAAATTGTAGAATTGTAGAAACATTTTATCATTCCGTACTTTCCTCTGCAGTCAGGCCAGTTCCACTTGAACTACGCTCAAAAATGGAGATTGATTTGAAAACACGAGAGTAAAGGGACACTGCACATCTGCACATCACGTCCGAGTTTAAGGACAGTAACATCAGAGATTGGAAGCTAGGGAGTTTCAGGTCTGTTTTTTATTATAGGATCAACAAAGTCTGAATACTTTTGCAAGAAGTATTTCAGAATCCCAGTCAAATCCAGTACGATTGCTGCACAGATCTGCATTCTACAATTAGAATACTGCGTATCTCCTTCTTAAGAATCACTTCTTTTATCGCTGCCTCCAGGCGATGTAAACCAGATTCAGAAAAAAATAATTTGAACAACAATAATAATCACATTTGAGCGTGTTTTACTCCTCCTCTTCTTGCAATTTGTACTTAAAGGTTTATAGTTTTTTGTTCTGAATTTTAAAAACATTTTAGCCTTGATTGGAAGCTGTTCACTTGAAGGTGTGGTAGTCAAGTGGTAAGGCGTTGATCTCATAAACTGAAGTTAATGGGTTCAAACCCTCTCCGTGCCTGTTTTGTTTACCAAGACTTTACTTAATCTATATTGTCAATTGTCTTGCAATGGAGAAATCTCTGTAATAAGAAGAAAAGAACTATCAGTAGTTGTTAATAATCCTTCGACAAAGTAGTGGGCGCATTCAATACACCAGCCTCCACTGTTTGTCAGGATGGCTGAGTGGTCTTAGGTGCCAGACTCAAGGACTGTAGTGACAGTTTTATGTTATTCACAACACGGATTTCCCTTCATGTTTATTAAGATGTGTAATTTGTATGTTGGTTGTATGAGAACAGTTTCTTCAAAAGTCCCACCAATTAACAGTGGAGAGCTAGCCAACGTACATCTTCATGAAAACTCTCTTTAAGGTGATTACAAGTGTCTTGAACAAATCTGTTCATATTTTTAAAAGAGTTTAGCTCAAGATGCAACGGGAGTATAAATGAATTCTCCCACCCTCCAATCCAAGATAAAACTCTATGTGTGAATCTTATTTTACTTGAAGTAGATGATGATGGTCATTATTGGAAATTGCCCATTGCTATCGACACAGGTACTCAGTTGTTATGTGCTGTAATTCGATAAATGCAAAGCATTTGTATTCCCTCCAATTATCAATAAGGTCAATAACGTTTTAAGCATTACATGCCCTTTTTTCCCTAGATGATGTTCATGTTGGATCAGTGAGAAAGGCATGCCTGGTTGTGCTTCAACCAGCACCTTACTATCATTTTAGTCCCCACCTGACTGCACTAAGCAATTGTACCACAGAGACTCCAACAGGTCAGTTTTCTCCATTTACAGTTTTTGGGGAAAAAAATAATCTGCATTAAGATTGTATTTCAAATTTCACAAAATTGTAATTATTTCTTGAAAAATGCTGTTTCAGAAAGAAACTGAGTAGACGGGAATTGCCCAGTCAGTAGAATATCGAACTTTTCATCTTATGAACTATTCAGGGGGCTGATTTTCTTGCAACTACTTATTCCATGCTGAAACAAAAATGAGAAACAATGTTTCAGCAGTGGAGTCTTCTTTGGGTGTGATACAGAATAAACCTTTACTTGTTTCTTTCAAATTAATTTAAACCTCCTCTCCAGCACCTAAACTCGTCAGTTGCTTTCAGTAGCTAAAGACACAGACCACACTGCTCCAGGTGAGGTTTGAATTCACAACCTCAGCATAACTCTGCTGTGTACTGCTGTATAAGTACCACGACCGATTGCGCCACTGGAGCTGTATACCTCCTTCTTCTCATACAGACTGCAGCTGCAGAAACACATGGTGAAAACATGGTTTCGATTGTGGATCCATCGCCACATGGGGGAAAGGGACAGTAAAATAGCAAGGAAAATCCAAGAGAAGAACTGAAAGAATTGTGCTCACTGCAAAGTAGGAAGGAAAGAGGTGCCAGGATACATAAAACAGCTCAGCGTATAATTTGTAACGATGATATATATTTTTTTAACTAAGCAGCCTTAATGGCAACACAATGTTAGGAGTTCGGCTTTTCTTATTCTGCAGAACCAGCGGTATCGGAATATACTGATCCGCATAAGAAGCGCTTTCGGTTTCTGATCGATTTTATTGAGCGCTGCTCCAAACTTTACATTTGCTCGTGCTAGTTTTCCCCATGAAAAAAAAGACATTTCTCTAATTACATGATTTCACTTTTTTTCTTATCAACGAGGAGAAAGAAATAAAATATATCATTCATTATAAGAACCACAGGCAAGATGGCTGGTGATCTAAGGCGTTTAGGTTGCAGTTCACCCTGGAGATGTTTGTTCAAATCTCACTTCTAATAAAGAGGTCTTTCTCGTTAGAGTAGAAACGATAGAAGCCTTAAGTGGGAAAAAAAATCACAACATCTCGCATTTCACGTGTTTAATGTTAATTGTCTCAGTGGTTGCCTCGGTGATTGATGGCTCTTCTCCCTCGCAGGGTGACGGCAAACTTCTTCAGAGAGGGAGTCTCTGAATCAACAGAAACAGACTTCAAACTGAAATTTATTACTTCTTGAGTAAATTGATTACATCTCATTTATGACAGTCTTTAAAAAGCTGAGAGAAGGCTAAAACGTCAGTAGTATAGGGCGACACCTTTCATCAAACTTTTTCTCAGGCTGTACATGCATTACCTGTAATACAGCTACGAATAAAGATATTCATTAAAGTCAATAATAAATAATACTATTATTCATAAAGGCGTGCATTCATAAGATTCACCGTGAATAGTTGTGGTGTCTGGAAAGCAACTGTAGATAAATATAGAAAAAAAGAGTTTTAGTTTTTGAGGTAATTTCAGGTAGAATGTAAGAACTAAAGTAAACTAGTCCCACAGTATAGCGTAGGGTCCTATCAATAGAAAAAAAATTGTAACCCGAAAACTACCACAAAACGAGAAGTCTTCCAGGAACCTAGGTAAATCCCTGTAGTGCTCTAACAACTATAAAAACAAACAAAAGAAATGTAGTGTGCTCTCACGAGGCACCAGTTCTGTAGGGGTTTGGGCATTTACTGGGACAATTATTAATTGTAGCAGTAAATCACAAAATTGATTCTTTTGATGGCTTTAGAATCCAACCATGCGATATAACTCAAACAACGCACACACACAGGTACTAATACAAAAGGATACATTCATTAATACATAAAATATGCATATAAACCTAACAGATCTTATCGTGAGGGTTATCAGAATACAAAAGATATATATTCATTCAGTTACGAAGAGTTACCTATATCAAGAGGACATACGTTCAGTATATCATTCATTTAGACCATTTCGTAAATGAACTTGGTCACAACTTCTACACTAGATACTCAAAACAAGTACATAACTCTTAGGAATTAAATTGATATCAACTGGTTGGGATAACAATTGAATTCTCGAGCAGTAATGCAGTAAGTTGAATACTCATCCAATCTCTGGGCACAAAGAAGCAGTTGCAGGCTTGTTGCTGTCCAATCCGCGGTCCTCTTCCTGACCTGCTGGGACCCACAGTCATCTTTTCTCCTGTGCACAAACTCTTGCTAGTTTCAGCCAAAACTAACTAGCGGGTCAGTGAGCATCAGCAGCGCACCGTCGCAAGCTGCACAGCACAGCCTGGCACGGAGCCAGAGAGCGCGGATTGGACAGGAACAAGCCTGCAACTATTTCTTTGTGCCTGCAGGAGATCTGAATCCCCAAAGATTGGATGAGTATTCAACTTCACTGCATTACTGTGTGTTCACCCAGACACAGCCGCTGGGAGGTCTGTCCGTCTCACCCCTGGCCCTCCTGCTGCTGGGGGCTCTGCTCTTCGTGGTGCTGGCCCTGTTAGTGGTGTCCTGGTGCTGCCTGAGGGAGAAGGAGGCAGGAGATGAACAGGGATGACAAGTTGTGCTGTTGGGCTCATACAGGCTTTAACACATTAAAGTCCCTGAGTTTCCCATCAGGAGGTGTTAGGTCCTCAGGGTTAACCCATCTCAACAAAGAATTGTAAAGGATGCTACATCAACACTGTCAGAAAATCACTGAGAGATGAGAGAAGACACTACAGCTACACTGGGAATCTGAAGAGACTAATCTTCACACTGAGAGAGGAAAGGAGACATTACAGCTATACTGAGAATCTGAAAAGACACTGATATTCACACTGAGAGAGGAGAGGAGACACTACAGCTACACTGGGAATTTGAAGAGACAGAAAGACGGGAGTTATCAATGACAAGAAGGATTTCTGTTCACCTGTAGCTGTTGTTGGACTGGCTGTTGTCTCTGAAAGACCTGTGAAAGAGATACGAGAACTGTCAAGATTTTGCCTTTGGTTTTACAGCAAGTTGAATCTACAGTGGAGCTGATAAAAAATATATTTATTTCTTGAGGTAAAACGTAAGATTGCAGAGATGAAAGAAGTCAGGTTCTGAATTGAAGAGTAGTGTTGTTCACACACACAGAGCTACACAACATCCTAGTTTTATGACTGATGATCCTAGCTGGTTCAATTAGATATTAAACAGTTATAGAATATGTGTAACTTCAGTGTATCTTCTCCATCAATCTGCTACCTTGTTCACCTACAGTGCTAAGACTCCCCTCACCTGTACAGGTAACCCCTGCATCCTCCTTGTGCCGACAGTCACTCTGATTCAGTCCAGAGTGACAGCAGTCCCACAGGTGAAGTTCACCTCGTCCAGCCAGATGGCGCCACTCCCTGGTCCGAATGAGGCCTCTATTGCTGCACTCACTGCATCCCCACAGCCCAGCTGTCTGCAGACCACCTGGGCATCCTGCAGGTCCCAGGAGTCATCACAGATTGTCCCCCAGGAGCCCTCATACTGCAGCTCCACCCGGCCAGAGCAGTTAGTGCCTCCAACCAGGCGCAGAGCCAGCGGGACTGAAAGAGAACAGTGAGGTTACTGAGCATCCTCAGCTCTGTGACTCTAGAAGAGAGCAGAGAAGTTACTGAGTGACTGTAGTAGAGATCAGTGAGGTATTGAGTGGCTCTAGAAGAGAGCTGTATGGTTACTGTTCCTCAGTTCAGGGCTGCAGTTCTCTGATTGTTTTACACACTGAACTCACCTGGGCAGTACAGCTGAGGCTGCTCTTCCTGAGGGGCTGGAGTGCTTCTGTCAGCTTCTTTTCTAGGACCTTCAAAGATTAATGATCATATACAAAATCAAACTCACAGAAAATAGTGAAGAACAACAATAGTATTTCCTTTATTTTTATACTTGTTTGGATATACATTGCTAAGAATTCTGTTGAAAGCTCATGACGAGACAATCACTGTAGAGCTGCTCAAGAGGAAGAGAGCATCACTCTTCACTCTGTACCTGAGCAGGTGATCTCAGCCACTTCCCGGTCTTCACAATCATTCTGACCCCAGGCGGGGGAGGGACACCGCCACAGGGTGGAGTCGTGTTTGCGACAGGAGACAAAGTCCAGCCATTTGGGATCCGGGCTCAGCCTGGAGTTTGTCTCTCTGACGGTGCCCTTGTCTCCACGGCCCAGCTGTTTACAGATCACTGCAGCTGTGGAGTCAGTCATGCCATTCTGACACACACTGCCCCAGGTGCCGTTATAGTAAACCTCTGCTTGTCCTGAACAGCCTGCAGACAGTCTCAGTAGAGTGTGATCTGCCAAGACATCAGGGAAAGTCAAAGGAAACAAATCCTGAGTTTCATTCTGAACTGGTAAGAAACAACAGGCAAACAATGTGACCAATAAACAGTCCCAGTTGCTGTGTACTTCCAGTAATTCAGGATTCATGCAATGACAGCTGTACAATCACACAGCTGACATAAAGGTGACAGACATATGTATTCATGTTGATTTCAGCACCTCAACAGCACACATGGAGCCCTATCTGAGATGAGAAACGATGTGGAACAATTAAGTGACTGTAAGCTTAATTAAATGTTGCAAAACATCAAGTCAGGGTGACTGAGTCAGCGCTGTGAAAGGAGAACTTGCAGATTGGCTTCACATTCAACACAAAGAGAAGAAGACTCCTGGATCAAATAAAGATTAAACATTTGAGGATAAAAGACCACAGGTCACATTGATGGGGAAGTTTACAGATTGAGTCCTAGACATCATAGAGGACAGAAATTATGAGCTGTCCACACAACATATTCAAGTTGCTGGTGGAGGGGAGTTTCTGAAGCTGGCAGCTTCAGTGCCAGAATTTCTTTATCTGTTTACTGCAAAACAATGTGAGTGAGTGGTGACAAATGTGTCTGAAATACAGATGTTCGTTTTAAAATCCTGAATCCAGCTTGTTAAAACAATCAAGACACTAACAATGTGGGATTAAAGAATCTGGATCCTTGTAACTGTAGAATAATTGTAGTTAGCTCCCCTACCTGAACACAGGATTCTCACGTCCTCCTTGTGTCCACAGTCGTGCTGTCCCCACCATGCTGAGGGACACTCCCCCAGGGACAACTCATTCCCCAGACAGCCCACCTCGTCCAGCCAGATGGGTCCAGTCCCGTGGCTGAAGGAGGCTGGCACTGGGGCACTGAGGGCCGCCCCACACTGGAGCTGCCTGCACACCACCTGAGAGTCTGCCAGGTCCCAGGAGTCATCGCAGACTGTCCCCCAGGAGCCACTGTGATAAACCTCCAGCCTCCCTGCACAGTCGCCTCCTGCTCCAACCAGCCTGATGGACAGCTGGCCTAGGAGCAGACAATTAGAGGTCAGAGGTCAGAAGTCAGTGCAGTACTAAGATATCACAATGATTTTTGATTAATTTAATATATCCAATACTTGTAAAAGACTCCGTGCTGATCATCAGCACTATACCACATGTGTTACTGTTGTGATCCACTGTTGGGCACAGAGACAATAGCTTCACATGTTTTGCTGTAGATCCCAAAGACCCAGACTGTGTGTGTGAGACACAGAGCAAACTGCACACACACACACCTGCTGCCTTGCAGCTTAGTCTAGGATAGAACTGAGCAACAGAGATGTCAACACACTGAGAGCCCTGTAGATACAGAACAAGAGCCAGTTCATACCTGGTGTTAGTGAGGAAGGAACTGTTGAAGACGGGAAACCTGTCAAACACACAGAGAGAAATCAGAGTGTGAGCTGTGTGTCAGATGAGCAATTTAATACCAGTAATAAAACTACAATTAAAACAGCACTAATGTGATAAAGACAGTCCTCATTCTCTCCTTACCTGCTCCAGGTGAAATTCTGTTGATTTTTGAGGCTGTAAAAGAGATGGAATTTCAGCTGTGTGAGGGGATAAGCTGTAACATCTGTAAACCTTGATTTTCTGACTCTTTTTCTTCAGCCTCCTGTTTAATTGGGCTCTAATTATTATATTTAATATAATTATTATATTAATTAATATAACATCATTTAAGGAATATATTTTTTCTCATTTCTGTCCACAGGAGTGATGTTTCACCAGCGGAGTGTCAGCTATGTGTGGGGCTAAGAAACACAATTTATAAATCTTCACTATCTGACTCTTGCTTTTTCTTCAGCCTCTTGGTGAATTAGTTGTTGGGATAAAGAACTAATTAAATGAAACAGTTGTTAGTTACTGGATACTGTATTTTAGATCATTTTATAACCATTAGTGATCTGAATATAAATATAAAACTGATTTTTAGTCCTCACTGTATTTGTGTAATGATCTGAAATAAATGCTGAAAAAAGGTGGGCTGCACATTGGTGGTGGTGAGTGGAGTGTCCAGAAAAACGCTATATGAGTGTAAGCAATTATTATTATTATTAGATGTACACACTACTGTAATAGTGTGCTGCTGTGTTTAAGTAGAGGGGGTGTTACTGTGTTTTAAACACCCAATTCTCACCAGAGCAGATGACTACTGCGTCCTGTCCATGAGAGCACCCTGCTCTCCCCCATGAAGACACAGCGCAGTGTGAGAGACGGCTCTCATTGCCCCGGCACTCAAACACATCAGCCCATACTGGTCCGCTGCCCTGTCCAAACCAGGCCTGTCCTGGTGCTGCTACAGCCTCCCCACAGCCCAGCTGCTGACAGAGAACAGTATCGTCTCTCAGGTCCCAGTAGAGATCACACACTGTTCCCCAGTCCCTGAAGAGCCACTGTAACTCCGCTCGGCCAGAGCAGGAGTCTGAGCCATTCACCAGCCTGAACTCTGTGTATCCTGCAGATAGGACAGGGGAGAGAGCAGAGACACAGCTTCACAACACAACAACAACAGCAATAACCCTCAATCACACCTTCCATTTTCCTTACAATCCTGAGCTTTAAATTACTGTCCTACAAGTACCTCACTAACGTGCTACTGTTCAATCCAATTCAATCTGAAATACTTTATTCATCAGCAAGGGTGGTAATTTAAGGTATAATTAAGTTACTGTTGATCAGAAGATCAGCGTATTGAATTTTCAGTGTTAAACACCAATCCCCAGCATTGAAACAGAGCTATAGCAACACTCATCTGTTTCTCTTCTAAGCTTCAGTTTTGAGCTCCATTCAAAACAAAATGAAATGGATTATTCTCCTCTTACCAAAACACTCCAGTCCCACATCGTTCTCATGGGTGCAGCTCTGTGTCTTTGTGGAGGACTTTGGACAGAAGGACAGGTGAGATTCACTTCCCTGACACTGGAGCTCCTCTGTCCAGACCTCTCCCTCCCCCTTCCCGAAATGAGCCCCCTTCAGCACCTGAGGGAACCCCACAGTCCAGCTCTCGACAGACAACTTCTGTGTCCTGCCAGTCGAAGTCAGAGTCACACACTGAGCCCCAGGTCTCTCCGTGCTGCACTTCCAGTCTCCCAGAGCACAGATCACTGCCTCCAACCAGTCTGACCCCTCGGTGAGCTGGAATATCAGAACAATAACAGAGATCACTGTCCCTGACCAGTCTGACCCCTTGATGAGCTGGAATATCAGAACAATAACAGAGCTCACAGTCCCTGACCAGTCTGACTCCTCAATGAGCTGGAATATAAAAAGAATAACAGAGATCACAGTCCCTGACCAGTCTGACTCCTCAATGAGCTGGAATATCAAAACAATAACAGAGATCACAGTCCCTGACCAGTCTGACTCCTCAATGAGCTGGAATATCAAAACAATAACAGAGATCACTGTCCCTAACCAGTCTGACCCCTCGATGAGCTGGAATATCAGAACAATAACAGAGACCACAGTCCCTGACCAGTCTGACTCCTCAATGAGCTGGAATATCAGAACAATAACAGAGATCACAGTCCCTGACCAGTCTGACTCTTCAACGAGCTAGAATATCAAAACAATAACAGAGATCACTGTCCCTGACCAGTCTGACCCCTCAACGAGCTGGAATATCAGAACAATAACAGAGATCACAGTCCCTGACCAGTCTGACCCCTCGATGAGCTGGAATATCAGAACAATAACAGAGATCACAGTCCCTGACCAGTCTGACTCCTCAATGAGCTGGAATATCAAAACAATAACAGAGATCACTGTCCCTAACCAGTCTGACCCCTCGATGAGCTGGAATATCAGAACAATAACAGAGATCACTGTCCCTAACCAGTCTGACCCCTCAACGAGCTTGAATATCAGAACAATAACAGAGATCACAGTCCATGACCAGTCTGACCCCTCGATGAGCTGGAATATCAAAACAATAACAGATCACAGTCCCTAAACAGTCTGACTCCTCAATGAGCTGGAATATCAGAACAAAGTAACAGAGATCACTGTCCTTGACCAGTCTGACCCCTCCATGAGCTGGAATATCAAAACAATAACAGAGATCACAGTCCTTGACCAGTCTGACTCCTCAATGAGCTGGAATATCAAAACAATAACAGAGATCACTGTCCCTGACCAGTCTGACCCCTAGATGAGCTGGAATATCAGAACAAAGTAACAGAGATCACTGTCCTTGACCAGTCTGACCCCTCGATGAGCTGGAATATCAAAACAGTAACAGAGATCACAGTACCTGACCAGTCAGGTAAAGTGCCTATATATTCTTTTGTGATTTGTAAAGGGGTGAGCATGTGGAGACAGGACAAGTTTGTGATTCCTGTCAAATCCATGGAGAATGATCAGCCATCCTCAGTCACCTGTAAGGTGAGATTTAAAAGCAGGAAGCAGTTCACCCAGAGGAGATGGGAGCAGACGAACGGACTGATCACTTTTAAGAGAGATTTTAAAGAGCAACAGAGCTGGTGAGCGGCTTAACTGCCTGTTGTATTACTTCAGGTGAAGATTCTCATTCAGAAGTTTAGCTTCTACATTTTTGGTTATGTTCTTGGGTTGTTTTTATTGTTCTGTAAATAACGAAACACTACTTTGGAAATGAAGGCTGTATTTGTGTTTATCCAAAGAGCTGTTTGACACTGATTTACAAAGTGTTTTTATTTTCTGAAAGCTCAACACAAGCTCCCCTGGAAGACATGGAACAGAGGGAGAGGGACATTTTTCCCTACAGAAACAGAGTTTTATATCAGATTGTTTAGTTATTTTCTAAGAATGTGAATGTATTGAAGTGGAAATCTAATAAGTAAATTGATTCTTAAAAATGTAGAGAGCTTTGAAAAAAATATATTGGTGCTTTTAGATAATATATTTCAAGGATGTAACTGCTGTGCTACAGTACGTGCAGAATTTTAGAAAACAGTTTGTCAACAAAGTACACTGTTTAGGTTAGTTTAGAAGACAATGTACCAAAACAATATATGCTGTCTGGGTCATTAGAATTAGCTGAAAGTAACTGATAAGCTTTGAATAACAAATCTAGTTTTTCTTCTCTCGCTCTATGATGTAATCTGTTTTCTCTTAGAGAAAGGGGAAGTTTTAGAAGGGACCAAGTGCTGAACTTTTTTACAGTGCAACGTCTTATAAAAACCCTGTACTGCTTGTAACAAATTGAGTCTCTGGTTGCACTTTGCGAAGTGGCAGCAGGGCTCCCAATATTGCAATATTGAAATAAAGACCTTACTCAGGTGAGAACTCTCTCTTGTGGCTTCCTTGATAGTTATATTTCCATGACAGTATTCATATATATTTAAAAAAGGTTACATATGTACACTGAGAACTGAGGGCCCCTTTGCTAAAGGATTGTAGGAATATGGAACAAGTTACCCAGCTATCCCAGCTTTCTTGAAGAAACAGTAGATGAGATCCTTGGATCAATACTGACTACCAAATGAACCAGGAAGCTGAGAAATCTCCTTTCCTTTGTAATAGGTCTTTTGAGAATACATATCAGTCATATTGCTTTTATTCTATAGTTTTTAGATATTGTTGTAACTAATTTGTTTCACTCAATCTCACAGAATGCGATCGTTGTTCTAATGTTTGTAAATATGTCAGAGAAGAGCAACTGATGTTCAATGTCAATGCTGTAAATCTTTGATCAATACAGCTCTTTGAATCTGAATTTAAATAGAGAAAAGGGAGAAGTGAGAGAGACTCAGCAGAACTGTGAGTGAAAATGATGCTGGTGAATTTCAAGGAGGACCAACTGGAGTTTTCAAAATCAAGACCAAGAATACATTTGTTCACGACAGATCTAACGGTCACATACTGTACATTTACAGACTTTCCTTTGGCCTCATTATTTGTCCATAGTAAAACCTAACAGAAAGCATACAGGTGGGATTGGGGGTTTCAGACAGTTTTCAATATGTTTTCTACACACTGGAGGAAATACAATCCAGAAGGAGAAAAGACACACAATGACAGTGAGGAGTGTTGTCTCAGCTCTCAGCAGGACAGGAGCAGTGGGAATGGGAGGATGGACAGATGGATCATGATGATGGACTCTAGATCAGTGGAGAAGTTTTAATTGTCCTCAGTGATGGAGACTGGAAAGAGTCTGTCTCCTACCTGAACACCTCACTCCAGCATCATAGGTATGAGGGTAGCCATACTGTTTCCATTCAGTGTTTCCACAGTCCCTCAGCGCAGACTCTGACCCCCTGCAGGAGATATAACCCAGCAGGACTGATCCAGACCCTGGTCCAAAGTGAGCTCCTCCTGGTGCTGAAACAGCAGATCCACAGCCCAGCTGTCTGCACACCACTGTAGCATCATTCAGATCCCAGCCATAGTGAAGTACTGTTCCCCACTCTCCACCATGATATATCTCCACTGTGCCCTCACAGGGACTGGCTCCATTCACCAGTCTCACATTACCACTGCCTGCAGAGAGAGAGAAACAAAACTTATCAAGATGTCTACAGGATATTTTTATACTAAGACATTTTAGAAGCACACCTGAAATTTTTATTTTGTTTTACCTGTTTGATTGGATGGCTAGTCCCTCCCATGGGGAAGAAGAGACAGTGGAGTGACAGGAAGTCCACCAGCACCCATCTCACTTCTCCCTCCACACACCTGTGTCCGGATCCTGTTATATATCTCTCTGTCCATATCACTGTGTGACTGCAGAGGGCTGTTCTGCTGTGATCAGCACAGTGGTCAGTGGCTGTAATGACTGTGTTCCTGGTTTTCTGGGGGCTGTGGTCAGTACAGTGGACAGTGGCTGTAATGATTGTGCTCCGGTGTTTCTGGGAGCTGTAGTCATTAGAGTGGAAAGTAGTTGTAATGACTGTGCTCCTGTGTTTCTAGAAGCCGTGGTCAGTATAGTGGACAGTGGGTGTAATGAGTGTGTTCCTGTGTTTCTGGAGCCGTGGTCAGTATAGTGGTCAGTGGCTGTAATGACTGTGTTCCTGGGTTTCTGGGAGCTGTGGTCAGTACAGTGGTCAGTGGCTGTAAAGACTATGGTCCTCAGTTTCTGGAAGCTGTGGTCAGTACAGTGGACAGTGGTTGTAATGATGGTGTTCCTGAGTTTCTAGAAGCTGTGGTCAGTACAGTGGACAGCAGCTGTAATGACTGTGTTCCTGTGTTTCTGGACGCTGTGGTCAGTACAGTGGACAGTGGCTGTAATGACGGTGTTCCTGTGTTTCTGGAAGCTGTTGTCAGTATAGTGGTCAGTAGCTCTAATGACTGTGTTCCTGTGTTTCTGGGGGCTGTGGTCAGTACAGTGGACAGTGGCTGTGGTGCCAGAAGACTGAATCACTGAAACCTGGTTTGGTGTATCTGGTGTATCTGTGTCTCAGGCCCTGCATGTACTTAACAGTGGATACTGACCGCATGTCTGTATCAAGTAAGAGATTTAAACACTAATAAGTCTTTTCAACATTCTACTTTGAAAATAAGTTATACAATCCAAAACAGAATCAATAAAATCTTTTCTTAATAGATGGATGCTTCACAACTTGTGTGGAAATATGTGAAGTGTAATGCTGCAGAAAGTTGGAAAATCTGCAGCAGGAGATATAATTGAAACCCAGGCGCGGGACTTTGAGCTCTTTCAGAGTTTGAATGATCAGGGAGTAACAGATCGAATGCAGGCTGCTGGGCTGAATGAAAAAGGTGAGCAGAAAGAAAAAATAAAGAGGGACGCCTGTCTCCCAGCTGAAATAAAGAAAAGAGAGGCTGGCGAGTCGGAGCAGAAAAGGGAAAAAATTAAAACAGAGAAAATATTTCAGGATCGAAGAGCAGGAGCAGTGAGATATGAAAATATCAGAGTAAAAATTGACTATGAGAGGAATGTGATCGCCAGGTTCAAAAGGTTTAGCTCTCATGATGGAGATTCGGTGTTCTGAACAGTTTCAATTAGAGAGGTGATTAGCGTGACTGGGAGCCTGATTGAAAGACTGAAGGTTTGATTGAAAGACGTCCTGACCCAGTCTGAATATCAGGGTGAGCGCTCGAGGGAATGTTGCTGTTGACGCGAGTCAGTCCCAGCCCAGTCTGTACGTGAAGTGTTTATACTTACTGTCCAGGGCACATTTACAGTAACTAGATTTGTTCTTTTTGATTAAATATTCAATCACCTTCAGTTTGGAGTGTGAAATATTTTTTTCTATCATATACTACAATTCATTGTAATACTACTTTTTATTCATATATGATTTTTACTATGATAACATGATATATGTGTGAACAATGTGTTCTAGCTTTTACCTCTCAAGATCTTAATCCATAATTCACAGATTGAATTATAGTTGCATTTAATAATATATTCTAAAAGCACAGTGCACAGGTTATTTTTATTAATCATTCTTTTTTAAAATTCCATGATGTAAGAAAAATGATTCCTATCATTAGTTATCTAAGACTTACAAACACCAATTCATTTAGCTGTGAAATATCAGTCAAATGCAGAATAAACATGGAACAAGAATTAAACCTTTATCACTTTAAAATGAAGGACTTCCAGGTCAAATACACATTTCTTTCAACATAATAGACACATTTCTCAAATAAAACTTCAGTCTGAACAGATCCCAGACTTTTGTTTAAAGTTGAAAAAACTAAGATTTGCCTCAGGACTCCTGTGTTGTTACTGAAACTGGACACTGTTGTCTAAAAGCACCCAGTATGGATTCAGGTCATCAAACTACAACACACTGCAATAAAAATACTTACTACCTGAACTTGACTGTTATAACAAATAAACACAACTATATGTCTTGTCCTCAATCATGTTATAATGTTAGATCCTTCTGTAATATAATTACCATAGTATCTAAAACTACTGTAATCATTCTCAAAAATAACCATGGATCAAAAATATTTTAATACATTTACCTTCAGTACTCCTATTTGTATTAGCACATTCACCTGCAATAGGGCCCGAGTTACTAATATTATTTTTTTAATCGGAGACGGGCCTTAAATATACTTTTATCTCTGATCACCTGTCTGTAATAGTTCTTTGCACTAAAATTGTCACCTTCTCTCAAAATACTCTATTTTTTAATAACACTTCCATAATGTTATAATGTTATTATTATTAATGTTACTTTAATAATACAGTAAATATAAAATGTGTCAATAGTAATAATACTGGAGTCTCAATAATACTCTAGTATTTAATAACACATCTCAGTTAAAATATTAGTCTAAAAATACTCCAGTGTTTAATAACACATCAATTAATTACTTTAATAAAACATATTAATTCATCAGTGTGCAAAATAAAATATCAGTCAGACCAATACAACACTGTTTAAAAACACTCTGATCTCTGTTAATACACTAGTCTGTTATACCCCTTAGAGAGGGCAGAATTGAGCACAATGAAATAAACAACCCCTGGTAAATATTTTGAAGACATTGTATTATTGTTAAAACATTTGTATTCCTTTTTGTTTGCAAAAAAAGTCCTTGCACTTGACCCAAATTACAAACAAAATTTGGTATTTTATTATTATGGTAATAGATAAGGGATTGTCAAGTTGCACAACATTTTTAATAAGGTTGCTAAATATCTACAATATTAATAGTTATAATAATTATATGTTAGTACTTAAAAAACATTATCCTTAGTCTGTGTTGTGTGTAATAGTGTATAACTGCATATAAAACTATTAATACAAAATAGTTTAAAAAACATATAAACTGAATTAATATTATAGATAGATGGATAATACTTTATTAATCCCGTAGGGAAATTGATGATACAATTAATCACAATTAATTATGATTAATTGTAGAGGTGAAGTTCTTGTTAATACTGCAAATTGTTTATTATGTTTCCTTATTTATAGCACCGGAATAAAATCAATTATAATTTTAAGGAATAGCCATAAAGCTGAGTTTTAAATTAAACAGAAAAGCACTTCTGCATGTTGTGTTCACTACGGTGGGCAGTGGCTGTAATGACTGTAGTGGTTCCAGGATGCTGTTGTCACCATACTGGACAATGACTGTACTTACTCTGTGGCTTCCAAGTCCTTGGACCAGTGTTACTGTGTTAGTGGGACCTGTGGTCACTACAGTGGTCAGAGGCTGACCTGTGCTTCACATGTTGTGCTGAAATGTATGTGAGGCGTATATTCCCATTGTCTGTATGTGAATTGTTGACAATGGTTTTCTAGCCTTTAACTTCCAACATCTAAACTTAACACATGCTTATCTGATTAAATCATATTAAAGAACAACATTTTTCAAAAATGCTAGACAGGTTTAACAAATAGACACAGATACATTTATTGTGATGTTGTCCTGAGCAACTGCTCAAAAATCTAAACTTGAGTCCTGTGATTACGAATTAATTTTTAAATATTGCATTTGTATGATAACATGTAATGAAATATTTAATTTGTATTACTCATACTTATATAATTGCATTTGATAATAATTTCAGATTTCTAATGTAGTCAAAAACAATAAAGCATTCTTATTAAAACTTCACAATTTACAAAAAAAAAAACCTGTCATTGGATAACTAACCTAAAAACACAAATTAAATTATTCAGCTGTTAAATAATAGACAAATTCTGTATAAACACAAAACACAACTACCATTTTTTAATTCCTCCAGTAATGCCACAATGTCTTGTAGCTGTTAAATTATTAATGTTACACCTCAGTTTCTGATGAGACCCCAGTTAATAATAATACACCTACAATACTAAGAATTTCTATAATTTTGTAAATATTTTTCATTTTATAGCTTATAAACCAATAATGAATGTAACGTTTATCAGCCTGTGCTTTTCAATGTGAAAACAAGCAAACCTGGGCTTTATGAACCAAGTAATACATATATCAATTTTATTTTCACAGTATAAAAATACAAGAGCTAATTGTCCTATGACTAAAAATGCTTTACATTTTCAAAATGTAATTGTATGCCTTTAAAATGAAGAATTCACACTCATGACTTCCTATCATTTTTTACTTGTTTTCACAGCAACTGAATATCACACAGCCTAACGATAGAAACCTGGACTGTTTGAGTACGCCAAAGATACAGTATAACGACAGCATTAAAACTCCAGTCTTAATTCTCTAGCATAAACACTTTAGGTGGTGACGACACATTTACTGTATATCTATTAATACATCAGTCTGTAATAATTTAATATCAGTCTCAATAATAATTCACTATTTAAAAAGACGTGTATCTCTATTAATGCACCAGTCTGTAATAATACAATACTGAGGAGTCAGAATTGATCACAATAAAACAATAAACAACCCAGGGTATTTCTGAATCATCCTGTATAATATGATATTATTCTAGAAACATTTTTTATTGCTCACACTTTTTTTGTTTTCGAGTAAATGAAAACTTTTTCACGTCACAGCATATCACTCAAATTATCACTTATATATAAAGTTTATTATTACAGTAACGAGTAAGTTAAATAACTTTTTAAAGATTTAATACACTTCATGTTTTCACAAATTATCAATAGAGGGTGATAATGGCCAGCCTCTGCTCTATCCATCTAAAACATTATTATTATATAATGTTTAGAAATCTTAAGAATATTTTAATAAAATCCAATAAAAATTAAAAGCAACTAATTATATTTAGACACACCTAATTATATTTCCTTACTTACAGACCAAGATAAAATACAGTTATAATATTTTTTATGAATAGCCACAAAGCTGAATGTAAAATTAACATTTAAAAATTGTTCAACCCACTTATTGCTCCATTTACATCAAAACTTTACTTAATTTAATTCCAGTTGTTGTCTGTCTGTCTGGACAGGAGAAGACTGGTCACTTACTGGCTGAGCTGTGCAGCACCAGGACAGCGAGAGAGAAGATGGACAGGCAGCTCTCCATTGTCATCAGGACAGAGCGCAGCTGAGACCCCTGTCTTCACTCCTGAGCCAACAGGGCAACTGAGCTGCTGCTCCGCACCCCGGACCCCCAGTAACAACACAGCCCCCCGCCCCGCCAATCACACACAGCACTGCCTTTTCAGACTGACAGCAGGAACCTCTCACACAGGCAGGACAGCCAATCAGACAGGGCCCTTTCAGTCTTCTCCAAATATATCAGAGCCACATCACTGTTTCCTCTCCTGAAGACATTCCCAGCAGTGCGGACGGGAGGAGAGACAGGAGCAGCTCTGTGTCTCACTGGAGGAAACACAGATACAGATACAGACAGCAGGGCTACAGGTGCTGCAGGGGCAGGAAGAGATCAGATATTAAACTAAAAAAAAAATTGTAGACAAGTATTATATTTTTAAATCAGTATCAAGATAATCAATTATGTATATATGGTCCTGTAATTCTTGCTGTCTGTATCAGGAAGTGTCTAGAATGTGGTCCTGTCTTTCTGTCTGTGTAAGGCAGTGTCCAGTGACTGGTGTCCTGAATATGGTCCTGTGTGCCTTGCTGTCAGTGTCAGGCAGTGTCCAATGACTGGTGTCCTGCAGTGAGTCACAGAGTTGTTGTGTCTCCAGACAGTAATGTCTTCTGGTCCTGGTCAAGGGCAGTGTGAGGAGAGCCTGTGCTCAAGGTGGCAGTAAGGTCATTCAGGTCAGCACAGGAATACGGAGACAAGGCGGACTGAATGAGAACTGGCTGTCCTGTGACTGTGATCAGAGATCAATAGTTTAAATGAAAAAGAAAGAAAAGCTCAGCAGTAATTGCCCCCTATGTACTGAGCCTGTTGGACAGCAGCTCTTCCAGTTGAGTCCCTCAGACCCTGAGTCTGTCCCTGCGCAGCTCCAGTCCACACAGATGTTCCAGCCCCTCCAGCTGTGGCCCCAGTGTCTCTCTGTGCGGAGCCGACTGCATGACTGAGACTCTCTAACAGCACAGTGGAGCTGAACTGATACTGATACACTGATACACCACCAAGCTGAAGAGAGTGAGGACACAGCTCACCTCCTCCACCTTTCTTATAGGTAGTAGTAGCAGCAGTAGGAGCATCAGTAAAATATTAGTAGTATCAGCGGCAGCAGCAATTGTGGTAGCAGGAGTAGTATTAGTAGTTATGCTGTATTTAAATCCTCCTGTTCAATATAGCAGAGTTCTGTGTTACAGCTTCACCATAATAGCTGCAGCAGCAGGAGCCGCAGAGCAGGAGTCAGTTTCAAATTTGAAAAAGCAACAAAATTATGAAAAACAAAGTTTAGTCCTTGTTAATACAACGGTGCTTTGAAGCAGAGCTTCACTGGAGCTACAGGTCAGGCTCTGCAGTGAGTCTGTGGTTTGTGCTCCTCCGAGCTCCTCCAGCACAGGAAGCCAGGCTGTACTGTGAGGCTGTGGGTGTCAGTGTGATGAGGCAGCTGAGAGCTGAGCTGTACAGAGAGACACACAGGGAGCCCAGTATTCAGAGCTCCAGTGCTGCACAGGTAGACACAGGAGAGCCCAGTGTTCAGAGCTCCAGTGCTGCACAGGGAGACACAGGAGAGTCCAGTGTTCAGAGCTCTACAGGGTGACAGGTCTTCCCCCCACACAGCTCTCTCAGTGTGTCTCTCAGGGCTGAACAGGAGGGGCTGTTCCTGTCAGAATGGAGGCTGACTCTCAGAGCTCTAGTGTCAGTATGAGGAGAAGCTCTCAGACCTGACTGCTGCCAGAGCCTCTGAGCCTGAGTGGCCATGAGCACTGAGCTCCTCAGCAGCTGAGAAAAGCCTCCTGTCTCCTGTGGTCACAATGTGGTTGAACACCTGCACTGTCTTCCTGCTCTTTCTCCTCTCTCCCCCATCCAGTCTCTCTCGCTGTGTGTGCTCTTATCTGTCCATCTCTCTCTCTCCTCTCCTCTCCCTCTGACAGTCTGTGCAGAGTATCTGAAGGGGATGAAACATTGCTTGGCAAAGGAAAAGACTTCTCAGAGGCAGAAAAAAAAATCTTTATCTCCTCTCAGTCAGATTCACAGCTCAGACACACACAGAGCTCTGAGTCCCTCAGTACTTTACCCAAACTCCTCCTTCCTGAACAGACAGAAGCTCATCTCCATCCTGACAATCCAGGACCAGAGTATATTCAGACAATCAGTGCTGCTACATGAATAATATCAGACAGAACAGCCTGGACTCAGGTCACATCTTCCCCTTTTCTCCTTCCTCACAGCCTCTTAGAGACAGAGCAAAGCTCCTGGATCTCCACTCTGTGAACTGGGCTCTTTACATCTGCGGGTCAGCTGACTTCTCTTAGCGGCCATCTTGGTCAGGTCTAAGTCAAGTATAGTGAGCAGATCGTTCCTGAAATACCTGTCCTGGATGACCCTTCCTCTGGTCATCTTACAACACCAGTACACACTGAAAGACAACTAGCTTCCTAGATTTTTTTCTAAAATGCTAATGTAAAATAAAGCCCTGAAATCACTGATGATATCTGGGAAACTTTTGTGCCAATATTTCTTTTCATGTCTTCCTTTCATGATATCACTTGATACCTCCAATTGTTCATGCACTTTCACTTCCTGAGTGATAGCTGATGTTTTCTCTAAGATTAGTGATTTACAGTATTTGGTCTTCATGCCTGATGCCTCTAAAATAATGTCTTGGAAAATCCCCCAAATTTCCTGATGCCCTGTTTTCCTGATAGTGATTCTAGCTTTTTCATCATTTATCATTATTATTTAGCTGGATTTTGCATACATCTTTGTGTTCCTGTTCTTCATAGAATTTTGCAATGAGTTGGAAGAAAGTTTTCTGATTGAGGTTTTAAGTTTTTAAATCAAGACAGGTTCTCTAATCACTCTCCAATCACTGTTCTGATGGTTGGAATTGGATTTTGTTTCAGTTACACACTTGAATCCTTTACTGGCTCAGCAATAGGATTAATTTGAAATGACAACATGTCTGGTCGCTTTTAACACTTACTCATAAGTAATCTCAAATTCCAAACTTTGGGGTAGAAAAATAAAACTTCTAAAAATACTCCAATGAATCAACACTTCATTGATTCACTTCACTTCAATTAAATTAAGGCTTCAGTCATTAAGATCATTAAGAGGGTGAGGAATTGAAAACAAGCAGTTGGAAACAATTCCATTTTTGAATTGTCAGAAGTCATCTGTTAATCCTCCCTCCTTTTTCCTCTCTAGGTCTTTGATCTCAGTAACTCTCAGGTCTTTTTAGTGCTCCAGCTGATTCTGAGCAATCTTGAAACAGATAGCACTCCAAGGATCAGAGCTGAATAATCAAGATGGAAAGGTGGAAGTTTTAAAATCTATCCAAACCCTTACCTTTTTGAGGCTAACTGCAGTCTCACTTTGTTGAGGATTTTGACTGATGTTAATAACATATTGGCATCTGAAAGCAGACGTTTATTTGTGTATTAATAACATAAGATTAATGATATATCTTGACACCTTATAAAGATACTTTAAAAATCCTTCCTGAGGAAATTCAATACCATTGCACATATATGCAAAAAGATCTAAAATTCTATACGTCTAGGTGCTTCCATTCTCAAGCTCACAGACTGATTTGCGCAATGAAAATATGCATCTCTAAAAGTGAAAACTTGTAGAAAATAGCTCATGCTACTCAGTGCTGCAGGACATTAATAACTGCAGTTAGAAGTTTTATTGCAGGTGTCCAACAGGTTGATTTGAGCAAACTCAGTGACTCTTAGCAACTTAAAAAATCTGTTCTGTGGAAGAATAACTTACTGTGAGAAGATCTTCTGCTGCTCCTGTAATGGATCAGCTCCTCCAGGCCAATGTGAAATCCTCCCACCACACTGAAAACACTGAACAGTTTCCTCGTCACCTAGATACATTTTCAAGTTACATCTACACATCAGAAAGATCTTAACAATATTGACTTTTTTCTACAAAGACCAGACTGTTGTAACCTGCTGCTGTCTGGTACAGAAGACTGCACTATATCCTGACTTCACCCTGTTCAAAATGTTGAAACGTGTCTCTCAACTTGAATTAAAAAAAAAACAATACAGACTTTAAAGCATTTCTTCTGCTTCACAAAACACTTAAGGGTCTACCGCCCCTTTATTTAAGTGATCTGCTAAAAACAGACCAAGCAGAGCACAGCGGTTACATAGTGGACCCAAGAAATTACAAAATAACTGCTGGGGGCACTGTCTTTAGCTACAGGACCACTAAATTGTAGAACGTCCTGAAACAATCTAAGAGATAACCCTGTGCTATCAGAAGTTTTTTATTGTTTCACTGCTGTAAAAACAAACTTAATGGTTGGATTTAGAGGATATTGGAGATGACTCGCATGTGCAGTACTTGTGAAAACATTAAAAAGTGTCCTTTGTCACAATTCACAAACCCACCCATTATTGCAATGCGCTCTTTCACCATTTAATGTTCCCACTGCCTGGATCCCAGCGCAAGAACACAACATTGAGCATACTGCACCCACGTTGGCAGACCCAGGAAACCAGCCCTGGACCTCACAGGTTTTCCAGATTCAAGATAATCAATGTATAAAAAAAAACATTAGTGGAAGGAGGGGTGGGTGATGTCGCCACTGGGGCCTCGGACCTCCAGAGGTTTCTTGTCACCCACGGGGGAGGGCTTGTTTTCTCCTCTTTCCTGGCCACATGGTCAGGTGCCGTTTACCTGCTATAGCAATCTGTAAGGCACTCTGTGACATTTTTACAAAGGGCTCCAGAGAAAACAAAAGACTGATTGACTGATTTAAAATTACCAGCCACACCGAAATTAAATTTGTCCACTAATTCCACAACAAAAACACTGATAAAAACACGACAAGAACAGCAGACTTTAGAAAAATCAGTTGTGATCGTTGTAAGAGGACCCGGGGAAGGGTCATTTATAACCGGTATTTCCGGAACGAAACACTGAAAATACTCGATATAGACCTGGGCAAGATGGCCACCCAGGATAACCAGCTAACCTGCTATTGGGAAAAGCCTATGCAGCGAAACAAGGAGACACAGCTGAACTACATCAGGAAACAGGATATAAATCCCCCAGAAGCGATGAGCTTTCGAAAAAGCGTTTCGAAAAGAAGGAGAGATTTAGGAGTGTGCTGGAAGGAATTTAAGAAAAACAGACTATTGAATACGGTTTTTGACTAGGATTAAGGATTACGGCTTGGATACGGCGCGGAGTAGTGTGGACATACGGACTTGGGAATTTGGATCGTTTCAGGATACTGGCAACGGATTGCGGAACGGATTTGGAGAGACTTACGGACGAAGAACAAAGAAGATCAGTGTGGTGTGAGTTACATCTCTTTTACACCTGTTTTCCCCCGGCAACACCACATCATATATGGGATAAGCACACCAGTGTTTCTATTAAAAAATAACAAAATTGCTACTAAACTGATATGTATAAAAAGCTTGACATCGGGTGAGCACAGATGCCAGATGACAGTGCTGTTGTTTTTAGATTTGTGAGTTACCGTTCTTCACCTGTGTAGAAGAAGCCAGCTGTCGCCAGTTTGGATGGGACTGCAGCTGAGTCGCTTGGCCATTGGAAGTAGGACTCAATTCGAGAGCACTCGTTCTCAAATACGTTACGGAGGATCTCTTCTGACAAGGCTGTGGAGACGGTAATGGCCTTGGTGAGCACTGCTGGCACGCAACACTGGGCCAGAGGTTCAACTCCTGGGGTACCAAAGACATGCTGGTAGGTGAACTGGATTCTGGGAAAACTGGCCCTGCCGTGAGTGTGTATGTCCCCTGTGATGGACTGGGTGTCCAGGGTGTGTGCCTGGGCAGGTCTTGCACCTGTTGCTTGCTGGGATTGGCTCCGGCTCTCCCATAACCCTGTACTGGCTGAAGCAGTTAAAAAATGGATGGATTGATATAATAATTCTAAATGCTGTTGAGTCTGGAGTGAAGTTCAGGTTCTCCAGGTAGTCTTTGCTAGACCAGTCATTCTGTACTCACTTTTCTGACTCTGCTCTCCTTATCTCAGTTTCTTCACTCACTTTGTTGACAAAGTAATGTTTGGCCTATAGTTATATAAAAAAAGAGTAACAGCATAATTAATAAAAAACAATATTCCTGAGTTTGTTTTAGTTAGGGTCTTAAAACCAAATAAGGTGAAGAGAGCATGTAAGATCCTCACATGAAGGACTGAAATATTTCAATGAATATCTCACAATAGAGAGACAGGATTCTGTGTGGAACCATAAAGTCTGGTTGAAATAATAATAATAATTGCTTACACTTATATAGTGCTTTTCTGGACACTCCACTCAAAGCGCTTTACAGGTCATGGGGAATCCCACTACCACCACCCATGTGCAGCCCCCACCTGGATGATGCGACGGCAGTCATAGTGCGCCAGAACGTTCACCACACATCAGCTCTCAGTGGGGAGGAGAGCAGAGTAATGTAGCCAGTTCAGAGAGGGGGATTATTAGGAGGCCAATGGGAATTTTGGCCAGGACACCCCTACTCTTTTCCAGAAACACCCTGGGATTTTTAATGACCACAGAGAGTCAGGACCTCAGTTTTACGTCTCATCCGAAGGACGGCGCCTGTTTACAGTATAGTGTCCCCCATCGCTATACTGGGGCATTAGGACCCACACAGACCGCAGGGTGAGCGCCCCCTGCTGGCCCCATTAACACCTCTTCCAGCAGCAACTTTAGTTTTTCCCAGGAGGTCTCCCCTCCAGGTACTGACCAGGCTCACACCTGCTGAGCTTTAGTGGGGGGCTGCCAGTTGTGAGTTGCAGGGTGACATGGCTACTGGCAGATGAGAAATATACTTTGCAGATGAGTTTTTGGGATTTTCAAGCCCAATAAGCCCAATAAGCAGCCTAGCTGCCTGGATATTAGTATTGGAGAGAGGAGAGAAGAGAAGAGCTTGCTACACAGTTCAAATTAGACCAGAGCTTTTTCTCTGGTTAGATTTTGTTCTGCTGGGAGATTAGCATCACTACACTGTAAAACGGGTTCTACCGTTCGGGTGCACATGTGACTCTCTCCCTGGGCCACCATTCTAAAAAGATTGATTATTAAAATGTCCCCATGGGAACATCCCATACTCTATATTGGGTACCAGGCTACACATGCTGTCTCATGGGAGGCAGTCCCATTCCTCTCCATTATGTCAGATACGGAGGACAAGGGTACAGTTGTCTAGGGCTGAAAGACCACTGGACAACACACACTGTCCCAGTAAGTCCTACAGACTTCTACAGGGCTCATGTACGGTACGTAGGGCAATCACTGCATGCATCTCATCGCAGAAGGAAGCTGTCCCATGCCACGTGAGTAACGCGTGTTGTGCTCCTGGAACTCGGTCATGCTGAAACGAACCTGTAACGTGTGCAGCAGTGCTCTCAGGGTCTGAACAAAGTAGTAAAGTGCACTCAAGAGCTCTGTAGTGATTAGACACTCATATTGTTTAGGCAGATCTGTTTCAGGCTCCCATAAATCCACACAAAGGCTGACTGCATTGATTCATTGCTAAAGAGGACTCTACTCCACTGCAGGCAGGTGCACCAGAGGTGACCGACTCCAGCTTCCAGGTTCCAAGATGTAATGAGGTGGCTGAGCTCTAGTGGAACAGGCAAAGTCACTCAAGTACAGTGTGTCCTAGACAGCCATGAATGATGAAATAAAAAGATGACAAAGTTTTAATCAGTATCCAAAATCTGTAGAGTAGATATCTTGAAACCTAATATTTGATTTTTTTCTGAAGCTTGCAGGCATTCAGGCTTCTAGATTCTTTTGACATTCAGTGTCAATGGTTACAGAATTTAGAAGTTACACCTCAGCACCTGAAATGGAGGGCAGGGCAGCACAGTGGGCGCAGAGGTTAGCACTGCTGCTCTGAGCCACTGTGACCTTGAACTGGATAAAAGGGAGCTGAAATTGATGCGATGACCTGGAAGTGATTAAAGTGCTATTCGATGGGTGTGCTCTTTCTCCTCCTGGTCGTCAAACACAGCGAATCTGCAATGCTTACTCTGGAAACTACTTGGCGTGCTCCCTCCAGGGGTCACTGGCCACCTCCCAGTCTCCCAGCCGCCCTCCGCAGGAAAAGCACTGCATGTGATCCTTAACACCTGCAGCTGCAGAATGAACAGCAAAATCAAGAGCACGCGTGACTTCTTCCAAGGTCTTGTATATAATTATATATTGTATTTTTTTATTGAAATGTTTTTTTTAATGATAGGGAAAATATTTTCAGTCCTTAAACACTTTTTTTTACTTCTTAAATTTAGTCATTAGTCTATTTTTTCTTCCACTAACAATAACCCCCCACCACCACCAAAAGAAAAGCTTGAGCCCAAAATCTCAAATGAGCAAGGATAGATCTAAAAGCTTCATCTCAATGGAATTTGCTTTTAATGTGTTCTTTTCACACATACATTGATGAATACAGACTTTGGCATAGCAAATATATTATCTTGAGTGCAGTGCACAGAAAACCAGAGCTGTTCAGTACAGCTGATGACTTGTACAGCACAGCAAGAGATGAACAAGATTCCAATTTCAGTGGAAAGGATTTGCTACACCCCTACAGGCCATCTGTCATTTATGAACAGACACACCAGGTGGAGATCAGTTAATGAGCTGATCACTGCTGCCATTAGAACACATTCTCACATGCAGTGGATTACTGGTGTAGTATCCCCTCACGAGGCACCAGTCAATCTAGGGGTTTGGGCATTTACTGGGACAATTGTTAATTGTGGCAGTAAATCACAAAATGATTCTTTTAATGGCATTAGAATCCAACCATGCGGGATAACTCAAACAACACACACACACAGGTACTAATACACGATAATACATTTATTAATACATAAAATGTGCATATAAACATACAGTGGTGTGAAAAAGTGTTTGCACCCTTCTTGATTTCTTATTTTTTTGCATGTTTGTCACACTGAAATGTTTCAGATCATCAAACAAATTGAAATATTAGACAAAGATAACACAAGTAAACACAAAATGCAGTTTTTAAATTAAGGTTTTTATTATTAAGGGAAAAAAAATCCAAACCTACATGGCCCTGTGTGAAAAAGTGATTCCCCCCTAAACCTAATAACTGGTTGAGCCACCCTTAGCAGCAACAACTGCAATTAAGCGTTTGCGATAACTGGCAATGAGTCTTTTACAGCGTTGTGGAGGAATTTTGGCCCACTCATCTTTGCAGAATTGTTGTAATTCAGCCACATTGGAGGGTTTTCGAGCCTTAACCACTTTTTTAAGGTAATGCCACAACATCTCAATCGGATTCAGGTCAGGACTTTGACTAGGCCACTCCAAAGTCTTCATTTTGTTTTTCTTAAGCCATTCAGAGGTGGACTTGCTGGTGTGTTTTGGATCATTGTCCTGCTGCAGAACCCAAATGCGCTTCAGCTTGAGGTCATGAACAGATGGCCGGACATTCTCCTTCAGGATTTTTTGGTAGACAGCAGAATTCATGGTTCCATTTACCACAGCAAGTCTTCCAGGTCCTGAAGCAGCAAAACAGCCCCTGACCATCACACTACCACCACCATATTTTACTGTTGGTATCATGTTCCTTTTCTGAAATGCTGTGTTACTTTTATGCAGATGTAATGGGACACACACCTTCCAAAAAGTTCAACTTTTGTCTCAGCAGTCCACAGAGTATTTTCCCAAAAGTCTTGGGGATCATCAAGATGTTTTCTGGCAAAACTGAGACGAGCCTTTATGTTCTTTTTGCTCAGCAGTGGTTTTCGTCTTGGAACTCTGCCATGCAGGCCATTTTTGCCCAGTCTCTTTCTTATGGTGGAGTCATGAACAGTGACCTTAACTGAGGCAAGTGAAGCCTGCAGTTCTTTGGATGTTGTTGTGGGGTTTTTTCTGACCTCTTGGATGAGTCATCGCTGCACTCTTAGGGTCATTTTGGTCGGCCGGCCACTCCTGGGAAGGTTCACCACTGTTCCATGTTTTCGCCATTTGTGGATAATGGCTCTCACTGTGGTTCGCTGGAGTCCCAAAGCTTTAGATATGGCTTTATAACCTTTTCCAGACTGATAAATCTCAATTACTCTGTTTCTCATTTGTTCCTGAATTTCTTTGGATCGCAGCATGATGTCTAGCTTTTGAGGATCTTTTGGTCTACTTCACTTTGTCAGGCAGGTCCTATTTAAGTGATTTCTTGATTGAGAACAGGTGTGGCAGTAATCAGGCCTGGGCGTGGCTAGAGAAATTGAACTCAGCTTTCCAAAGATGTGATAAACCGCAGTTGATTTATGTTTTAACAGGGGGGGGGCAATCACTTTTTCACACAGGGCCATGTAGGTTTGGATTTTTTTTCCCCTTAATAATAAAAACCTTCATTTAAAAACTGCATTTTGTGTGTGCTTGTGTTATCTTTGTCTAATATTTCAATTTGTTTGATGATCTGAAACATTTCAGTGTGACAAACGCAAAAAAATAAGAAATCAGGAAGGGGGCAAACACTTTTTCACACCACTGTATATATAAAAGTGCTTGTTCAACTTCATCTCCCCCCATAACGGACAGATATTTCCAGAGGACAGAGAGCAAGTTAAAAAGAATTCACAGAGATCAAAGAGGAAAGCTAGCTGTATTTTTTTGTTTTGTTTATATTAACATCTGTCGCGCCTCCCGATAATAAAGGCATACTCGAATGTACTTGATTATATAGGTTTAATCTGGTTTATCTTACTAAACAGTAATAAAAGATCATTTTATGATGTGATATTTTGACTGTCAAAACGATTGCACATAAAGGAATAACAGGACGGGCTTGCAGAGAACACAAATACTTTTTAAAATACTAGTTGTGCCGATTCGATTCACACTGGAAATGGCAAATTGTCTGTTTATGAGCTGTGCGTCAAAATACTAATGTGACGCTCCAAGCGTTGCAATATAGTGTCCAGTCAGTGTGTCTGTATGAGCCCCTCTATCTCTCTCTGTGCAGTGTTAATGTACTGGAGTGTCCAGTCAGTGTGTCTGTATGAACCCCTCTCTCTCTCAGTGCAGTGTTAATGTACTGGAGTGTCCAGTCAGTGTGTCTGTATGAACCCCTCTCTCTCTCAGTGCAGTGTTAATGTACTGGAGTGTCCAGTCAGTGTGTCTGTATGAACCCCTCTCTCTCTCAGTGCAGTGTTAATGTACTGGAGTATCCAGTCAGTGTGTCTGTATTAACCCCCCTCTCTCTCAGTGCAGTGTTGATGTACTGGAGTGTCCAGTCAGTTTGTGTGTATGAACCCCTCTCTCTCTCAGTGCAGTGTTAATGTACTGGAGTGTCCAGTCAGTGTGTCTGTATTAACCCCTCTCTCTCTCAGTGCAATGTTAATGTACTGAAGTGTCCAGTCAGTGTGTCTGCATTAACCCCTCTCTCTCTCAGTGCAGTGTTAATGTACTGGAGTGTCCAGTCAGTGTGTCTGTATGAACCCCTCTCTCTCTCAGTGCAGTGTTAATGTACTGGAGTGTCCAGTCAGTGTGTCTGTATGAACCCCTCTCTCTCAGTGTAGTGTTAATGTACTGGAGTGTCCAGTCAGTCAGTGTGTCTGTATGAACCCCTCTCTCTCTCTCAGTGCAGTGTTAATGTACTGGAGTGTCCAGTCAGTGTGTCTGTATGAACCCCTCTCTCTCTCTCTCTCAGTGCAGTGTTAATGTACTGGAGTGTCCAGTCAGTGTGTCTGTATGAACCCCCCTCTCTCTCTCAGTGCAGTGTTAATGTACTGGAGTGTCCAGTCAGTGTGTCTGTATGAACCCCTCTCTCTCTCAGTGCAGTGTTAATGTACTGGAGTGTCCAGTCAGTGTGTCTGTATTAACCCCTCTCTCTCTCAGTGCAGTGTTAATGTACTGGAGTGTCCAGTCAGTGTGTCTGTATGAACCCCTCTCTCTCTCAGTGCAGTGTTAATGTACTGGAGTGTGCAGTCAGTCAGTGTGTCTGTATATAGTATATAGTATATAGTAATGACAAACACAAACACAAACTAATTACATGAACACACTAATATTAAACTCAAAACCACATTTCGATTCAAATATAAGTTTTAAAATTTACAACTTCTATATTCGCACGAAAATATTATTAATGTAGCACAAACGCTACTTTCTAAAAAAGACAGAAAGAAACTGTTTGTTTTGTCTCATGGTGGTCCTCCTCTCCATCCTAATGAAATGTTTAATATGATCCCTCGAGAAAAAAAAGGAATCAATTTCCGCCTGGAATGATTGATGCCCCATCAAACATTTTGTAATATCTCGGAAGTTTATACAGTAGAATCCTGGTTCTTGACTAAAATTTAAGGTAAACAAGACTAAGGAAAGTCTTGAGTTGAAACTTAATGTCGAACTGGGATTTAAATCACCCGGAACATTTCACTACATTGGGCAGTATGTGCCAGAGAGCGGCATCTGATATTCGATCGATAGCTCAGTTGGTAGAGTGAAAGATTGTAGTGAAAACAGCGGGAAATCATTAGGTTGCTAGTTTGATTCTGGCTCGAAAGAAGGTGCTTTTTGTGTACTTTAATCAAAGAGTTAAAATAGGGAATCTTTTTCACTCAGACGTTGATCAAAAGCTCAGTAAACGACGAAGCAGAGGCTCTTGTTCCGAATTCAGCTCCCGTCTGAATGTCTTGTTTTAGCCAAAATCTGATCTTTGAATTAAGGGACTACTCTGTCTGCTTTGTTATTCAAACGTATATACAAATGTCACGTTATTATTATAGATATAAAGGTGTTCTCTGTTTTCAAAGGATAGGTACTTAATTTTCTTTATGATTTGGTATTGATTTTGTATCGTTGTATTATTAAGTTTGTGCTTTCTGTGTTTTTATCGTATTGTGAACTTCTTTTTTAAACAAATGCTTACAAAGGCAGACACGGCACACATCTGTTTATACCAGCGGTGAATTGTACATTTTTATTACGTTCACGCTACTTTGCACTTTTGGGAGTAAAACAGGTTCGATATAAAGTGGCAAAAATATAAAAGGGGAAAATATCTCCAGACTGCGTGTATGTTGTGACTGTTGTTTTATTTTTTTTTAAAAAATGGCGTACTGTGCACGAAATGTTGCAGAAACACAATCTGATATTTTAATAATTATTATTTTAATAATTTGATAAAATTGAGGCCCCGGATCCAAATCTTCAGTTCTGATTTTTTTTAAGTGATATCTTCCCTTCCTGTTATGGAAGTCATACGATGTGAGCAATTGTTTTTTTCACGTTGCGATTCAAAGAGCCTCAGACGCACTGTCGCACAGTAAACAAACCAGAATAGTGTAATGCTTACGGCCGACAGGTACTGTGTAAGAGCCGGCTTACCAGAGCAGGTGACGTCACCGCCCTTCCCAGTAATAGCAGGACCACAGCCGCTGAGCTGTGGAGAGATCCCTCATTGGCTCACCGGGCGGGGTCCCTGCTAAGTGACTCGGGAGTCCCGGGTTCGAGCCCCCGACGGTGAAGAGCCGACCTAATGTGGCAAGGGCGCCCGCCTGAACCCCCGTTGCGTTACAACAGATTCTGCTGGGAGCTGGACTGAGCTCGTTCTCACTTCCTGTGCTGAAAACAGAATCTCTCTTTCCCAGACATCTACTGCTGCCAGATATTGTTCTGCGTCCTACTGCTCCAGCAATTCCTTTGACGAAAGACAGATCACTTGTGCGCTTTTAACCTTCTCGCAGCTACAGGCGAGACTGAAGCTAGAGATGTGAAGGCACCCGCTGGTACACCTTCTCTAACTTTCACAATCGCGACAGACTTCTCTTTGATAAAAAAAAAGTAGATATAGCCCTGAAAAAAGCATTAGTTTTATCAGTTTTTACATTAATCGATTTTGAATCAAATATGATATTTTTATTGCATTTTACATAATAATAATAATAATAATTATGATTATTGCTTACACTTATATAGCGCTTTCATGGACACTCCACTCAAAGCGCTTTACAGGTAATGGGGACTCCCCTCAACCACCACCAATGTGCAGCCCCACCTGGATGATGCAACAGCAGCCATAGTGCGCCAGAACACTCACCACACATCAGCTATTAGTGGGGAGGAGAGCAGAGTGATGAAGCCAGTTCAGAGATGGGGATTATTAGGAGGCCATGACTGGTAAGGGTCAATGGGAAATTTGGCCAGGATGCTGGGGTTACACCATTACTCTTTCGAGAGACGACCTGGGATTTTTAATGACCACAGAGTCAGGACCTTGGTTTTACGTCTCAGCCGAAGGACGGCACCTGTTTACAGTTTAGTGTCCCCGTCATTATACTGGGGCATTAGAACCCACACAGACCCGCCCAGCGACAGAAACCAGACGGTACCGTGTGTCGGGCTCGGCTGCGAGCAGGACAATGACGTCACGGGGACAAAGTAGAGAAAATCAAAACGGTTCTATAAAAGACCTGTATCAGCTGTCGGTTCGCAGTCTGGACTCTAAATCCACCGATCCGATTTCAAATCTCTCTAACACCTGAGCTGCGGCTTCTTTCGAGTACTTATTCAAGAGAACATTATGTTAATCATATAGATGAAACGTTTAATATATTCAGGTGGGTAGCTACGTCAGCATTCGTATCTGCAAAGGAACAAGTAATACTGTAGGTTTATTCCATGCTGAAAAGAGAAGAAAGAAAACAAACCTGAAGAAGGTTTCACAGCTGAAACGTTATGTTTTCTCTCTTCTCTTTTCAGCATGGAATAAACCTATTACTTGTTCCTTTAATATATTGTTCGGTTTGACTCAAAATGCTTTACTACTACAAGAGAGAATTATAGTATGGAGGATGAGACAAATTTATGATTTCTTGGAAGAAAATGTTTTTTCTGTGCGTTTGAAATGAATCGAAACTTAAGCGCGACACACAAACCCTTTGTCTTTTTTAAAGATATAATATTTTTAAACAGACAAGTATAGAAAACGTTTTTTTTACTTTTTGCTTATGTTGCTTTTTTAACACGGTACTGTCTGAAGATCAGCTCCTGCTCTGAGCTCAATAGCAATGCAAAACTGTGCTTAACAAAGCTGGCGAGCAGCTGAACTTGTGCTCAGAAGTCAGTACGGTGCTGAGGGCTCAGTACTGGCGTTGTTGTAATTAGCACGAACTGCAATGGCTCTGAATCTGACCATTTCTATGGAAGTAGTTCAGGTGGGTAGCTGCGTCAGCATGCGTAGGCTGCAAACGAACGAGTAATAGGTTTATTCCATGCTGAAAAAAAGAAGAAAGAGAACACAACGTTTCGGCCGTGGAGAAGAAGGCTCCACGGCCGAAACGTTGTGTTCTCTTTCTTCTTTTTTTCAGCATGGAATAAACCTATTACTCGTTCCTTTGCATTTCTATGGAAGCCCGTTTCCGCCAGGAAGTAAAAATAAAAACGCTCTATGGTATCTCAGAATTCCGACTTAGTAACTGAGAATTGTGACTTAAAAACTCAGAATTCCGACTTTATATCTCGTAATTGCGACTTTATATCTCAAATTTACGACTTCGAAATAACCCATATTTCATTGTATGTCCTTTTGTTATTGTAACGGATTCGGGTTCCAGGGCTTGTGCCCTTGCTGCTCCCACCCTAGTTCGTGCCTCACTGCATTGGCTCGAACCCAGGTCTTGCCAGCTAAACTAAAGAAGACCTTTTTTAAGTAAAAAAGGACATACAATGGAAATATGTAAAAAGTATAAGTTTCAGCTTTTATAATTGTGAATTCTCCTGGATGTGACGTGTCTATTTCTGTATCTTATTTCATATTCTGTCTTCGTTTTTGTATTTCTGGTGTTTAAATAAAAAAAAAATAAAAGCCCACCGTCCACTATTCCATCCATGTACTATGGAAGCCTCACTACCGGAAATGGGATTCCATAAAAATTAGTGTAATTAATTTGATTTTTATCAGGGCACTGTACAAGACAAGTCTTCAGGCCTATAGATCCTATGATCTTGTACGATTCATCATTATAGTGTAATGGAACGGCCGACACAATTTGTAGTTCAGGTGGGTACCTGCGTCAGCATGCGTAGGCTGCAAAGGAACAAGTAATAGGTTTATTCCATGCTGAAAAAAGAAGAAAGAAAATATGTTTTGGCCGAAACGTACCAGTAAACTTTACATTAACAATACCAGCCAACTATACATTATCATTTCACACCGGTTCTACAGGAATCTACAGCAGAGCCCTGAGTTGACTCCCAGAGTCCCACTGAGCCCATAGAATTCCACATCACCCATCACTCCTGCACACAGTCCGCTGAGAGCGCCTGTCCATAAACTACTGGATTGAGAATGGGATCAAATAATTCCCCATTTTCTTAATTCTACATCAAAGGACTGTTAAAGGTCTATTTGAAGGCATCGATTCGTATTCTTAAACCAGATGAACGCCTGGAATAAGTTAATATTACTTATAAATAGTCATGCTACAATACTCCAGTTGAAGGCACGCTTCTAGCTTTGTGGTACTCTGGTGCATCACGAATTTATGTTTGAATTTCTGTGGATGGACTACTATAGGTGTACCCTCGCTCACTTTCTTTAGCGACAGTCGTTGCTCTTCATCTGAGTGATGTATTTGCTTGTTTTTCAGTTCACTTCCCTGCAAGGAATATTCACCTCAGAGCTCTCTTTCACAGACTGCAGGCGCTATGTTTGTTAACAGGTGTTATAGTGATGACATCTTTCTGTATGATCAGGAGAGGAGCTGCAGGTCCACTGTGTTGTGGCTGCAGTACAATTTTAGCTTATTATAATACTTTTTAACAGCGACAGATTCTTAAGATCACAAGGTGTTTACGATATTATTTCAGTATTAAACTGTTACTACATTCTGAACTGTCCCATAGGATTCAGTGTTCCATTAGTTTGGCACTAAACTGCTTAGTCTATTGCAGGAATTGTACTTAGTCCTGTCCTGTAGTGTCCTCTAGAGAGCAGCAGCTGTTTCCTTGGGCTCATTGCAATTGGGAACATTGTGATTACTGAGCAGGGGACTAAAGTCAGCAGACGAGCGCGTTGCAAATCAGTATTAATCTGGCGTACAGAGCTGCGTGTTAATCTCTGGATCATCTCCAGTTAATGTGATACTGTTCTTACCTTGCAATGGACCCAATCTGACTACTGGCACCAACACCCCTGTTATTACAAATAAACTTCTTATGTACATACCGTGATACATAAGTTTGGTGGAGAGGTTTGGCAGCCCATATTCAGTCAAAGGTGTGTGTGCAGATCACTGTGATATACAGGCATCAACAAACTGACAAATACAATATTAAATGTTTAACTGATAAAACCCAACCGAACCAAACCTGAATATATTAGTGGTGGAAAGGAATCTTTTTATATAGCAAAAGGTCTCTGATCCTTTGGTAAGAACGATGGGTATATAACCCATTGTCCTCAATATTAGAAATGAATCCTTGAGCACTGCCGTTGTACCAACGGTCCTCAAAAGTGCTGCCATTACCCCCGTCCCATAAAAGCCTAACATTACCCTTTCTTGCATAAACTGTAGAACATGCCTTCACATTTCAGTTGCACCTCAGTAGCACTTTGATCTATTATCACCCTACTCTCCACATCATAACCTTTGCTCTTCTAATTCTGGTCTCCTAACTGTCGCCCAAGCCCCTCTACACTGTATGGGTGACAGGGCCTTCTGCTGTTATGCCCCCAAGCTCTGGAACTCTCTCCCCAAGAATACCAGAGTCACCTTCCCTAAACTCCTTCAAATTCAGACTCAACACCTTGTTCTGTAGAAGAGCCTTTACTGAACTGGTTCTATTCTTTACCCCCCTGCTTCTACTTTTCTTAGTACCGCCATCCATGGTCTTCTCAGTCTATTGGAATTGTTTTATCCTGTGTATTCTAATTGTAATTCTGTCAAGTGCTTTGAGGAGCCACCTTCGGAACCATTATATAAAATAGTTTATTCTAAATCCTTGAAACTTTAATAGGGCACTGCAGTAGGGCTAAGAATTGACAGCCTTAGTGGGCCATCATGATTCGTGCAAATAATAGGTAGTCACAAAGGAAGACTAGGATTCACTTGAAATCCATGACATGGGACACTGAAACAGTGGAGAGGCTTTGTGTAGTAAGCATTCAGTCTCAATCTACACAGTCTGTGCTGCTGGTAGAGGTGGTTGTGAACACCCGTCTTCCGAATCTAGTGCTGGGATCTCCAGTCGCAATCCTAATACTTCTCATGACTGTCCACTACCACTGCTGTGAAACCAACACCCATAAGATAAGACCTCCGAGATTCTAACTGTACCATTATTCACTGATGTTCACCCACCAGTATTGTTCCTCTGCTAAGGAAGGGAAGGCCTACTTTACACCAAGCCCCTGCTGACAATTCCATCCTTGCGTTTCTTTTAGTCAGTTTGTGCAGCCTAGAATAGGACACCAGATCTCACTCTTACTGGGCACTACAGTAGCAACTCACACTCCATAAGCACTACCCCTCTCAGAAATGGGAGAATTTCCAGTATTTTGAACACCTCTGTCTCTCCCACAGTAAAAAAAAGTCACACTGCCCTGCCCAAGGAATAGTGCGGCCATCTTCTCCCAGTACAATGCTTTATTACTCCAGCCATTTTCAGTCCTCATTGGCAGCAATATGGGAAGCATTCTTGAAAGGGGAACCCCCACAAATACTTCCATTGATTAATGGGTCTCACTTCCCTTGAATTCCTCCACCCCATTCAAACCTATAAACCATAAAGAAACAAGGGCGAGCAGAAGGGTCTTTCACAGCTTTATTGAGATGTTGCCATTACAAGGCGAGTGGAGGCAGGAGAGTCACAAGGGCCAGGCTGGAGCCTTCATTCAGGCACCTGGGGAGGAAGAAGGAGAACAATCCAGCTGAACTGCAGGACACCCACCCCTAAAGGAGCTCCTCCTGCCAGACCCTACCTGTCCACTGGCCAACATCTCCGAAGTCCTCCGCTCCCTCCACATCCGCACTGGAGCTCTGAGGGTCTCCCTCCTCATCCTCAGTCCAGTAAGCTCCCACATCCAGAGGACCCCCTACTGGTGCCACAGCCACCCGACTGCTGGTCACCAGGCTCCTGGTACCTGTGGACAAGCAGCACCCAGGAGTGAGGGATCCGCTATACCCAGAGTCCCACAGTGATGCTACTCATCTAAATAGTCCCTTTGTCCAGCATGGGATCATTCCTCAGTTGTCCAAGCATGGATGTCTCTTGGGCAGAGATGCATCCACAAGGGATAGAGAACCAGACCCACCTTCATTCTGACTGCCAGCACACTTGGACTCACAGCAGGCACAGACCTCATGGTCACCATACAGCTCCTCCCACCTGGAGGAGAGGAGGACAGGTGAGGCCTCCACCTGGCATGTCCCAGAGCACCCTCAGCAGGCTCCTTACAGAAGTACCTCTTCGCCTCCCTGTTGTAGGTGCAGGACTTGGTCCCTGGTGTTGCTTTAGCAGGAGCCACAGCCATGACACAGTGCATGTACAGCTCAGTCACTTCATGCTGCAAGAGGGAAGGTCACAGCATTAAGGGATCAAGGCCAATAGAGGGACAGAGAAGGACCTTCTGCCATCAGTGAAGGCAAGCTGGCAGCTCTTGGCACTACAGCCGCCACAGTCTGGTTCACATCTAGATCATGGATGGAAAAGCAGACAATGGATCAGTAGAGCAAGAAGGCTGAGCAGCCTTTGAAAGCAGTACCTTCCTGGACAGCTTCTTCTGGAAGAGGAAGGCATCAATTGTGAAGCGGAGCATATCCTTCTGCTTGGAGGGGACAAACCTGGACAGGCAGCCATCTGCCTTGCTGTCCACCATGCACCTGGGGACAAGGACAAGGATGAACCCCTGCAGGCTCTCAGGGCTCCTGCCCACCTCTCCTCCCAGAAGGGGCCATACCCCAAGTTGTCGATCACAGGGAAACGGGGCTGGGAGTGCTGGTCTGGTTTCTCCGTTACGTAACATGAGTGGATGTACAGCCTCTGCTCCACTGTGGCAAAGTAGGCAGTGGCCTGGAAGTACATGGGCTGACCCAGGAAGTACTCATCCTTAGGAGAGAGCCGGATCCAGCGGGCTGGAGAGAGAGGCAGCATTACACCTGCACACAGCACCCCCTGCAGGCAGGAGGAGCCACTCACTCAAGGAGCTTACAGTTGGTGGTGAGCAGGACAAAGCTGTGCTTGTTCTTCAGGTCCTTGAAGAAGGTCCTTCTCCTGGCCCACGTGGGGACATAGCCAACCTTGTAGGAGTAGTGGAACCTGCAGGACAGAGGGGATGAGGGGCTTCTGGACACTGTCCCAGCGGCTTCTCAGCAGCAGCAGAGCCCTGCCTACCTGTTGTAGGAGCACTTGACTGGCACAGAGAAGGGAATGAAGCGATGCACAGGCGCACTGGAGGAGGGTGGTGCATAGCGGAGAGTGTTGGAGTACACCAGGCGGCCCTGGACAACCTGCAGGGTTACAGAGGAAGGGATATTCCCAGGAAAGGCAACCCCGACACTAGCCCTACAGCTCACATCGATACACTGCCTGTAGATGAAGCCCCGCTTACCGATCGCTCGGTGCCACACTCGTGAAGCCCGTAGATGAAGTAGAAGTAACGGCGTGTGGTTCGGCTGACGCTGCAGTTGCCCAAGGTCACCTCCGATGGCCGACAGCTGAAGCCGAACAGGAGCCGACTGACCCTCACGTACATCCTGCTGGAGTCGCACCACACGGCCACTCCTCGGGTGCCCCCGATGGCCGGGCGAGCCGGCTGCCGCCCTCGCTGGGGAGGAAACAGGACGCTCTTGATGTAGGCTGGTAAGGGCCGGCTGCCGGCTTCGGGCTTCATCTTCTCCTTGTCGAAGTAGGGCGAGTACGCGTCTCTGGACACGGGAAGACGGCGGAAATCGGGAGCCAAGGACTGCGAGTCGTTCTCGCTTGCAGACAGGTCTTCGGAGGGCGCATCTGCCAGGTTCAAGTCCTCCGACTGGGCTGCGTCTTCGAGAGCCGGGAAGTCGGCCTGGAGCGCTAATGCCCGAGAGTCCCAGCCAGCTGGCCCGGCGGAGATCAGTGCGGGGAGCCCAGCCGCTGCGCACAGGCACAGTATAAAGAGAAACGAGCGCATCGCCAAATTAACGTCCCGCTAAATTGCTACAGGGGTAAGATAAGTAAACCACCAAACTGTGTTGAAGCAAGAGAGCATAAAGTGTGAACGCTGTGACTAGGTTTTTATACTGGCAGGACCTGCTTCCACACACCTGGTCACACTACCGCTCAATCAACACAATCAGTTACACACAGAGACCCGGATTGTTCTCAGCGTCTAATTAGAACCTGCTTCCAGTCTGAGGCGGGACTCCGTGAAGCCGCCTGCACACTTTCCCGTGTGTATCTGACCTCAGCGGAGGAGTTCCACGCAATTTCGACAGAATTAAATCACCCACACGTGTAAAATTTGCTCAGATTAATTTATTGTTCAATTAGTTTCTAATTTCCGAGGACAGTGTGTTAAACTCGCTGTCAGACAGAGTACGGAACATGCGACACGTCCGTCCACACTTTCCTTTATCGAGGGGGCTGTTCTATCAACACGTACCGCAATGAAAATAATTTTACTATTTTTCATGTGTAATTGCATGTCATATTAAAATGTGTAATACAAGCATTTCTTTGCTTCCCAGTAAAGAAATACTGATCAGCTTTTGACATGATCTGATAATAATTTGTCTGATTTTCCAGAGATTGCTTTTGCTTCGCAGCACTGAGAACCAATGGAAGCCCGTTTCCGCCAGGGAGTAAAAAAAAAACGCGCTATGGTATCTCAGAATTGACTTAGAATCTCAGAATTGCGACCTAAAAACTCAGAATTGCGACTTAAAAACTCAGAATTCCGGCTTTATATCTCGTAATTGCGACTTTATCTCTCACATTTGCGTCTTCGAAATAGCCCATATTTCATTGTCTGTCCTTTTGTTATTGTAATGGATTCGGGTTCCAGGGCTTGTGCCCCCGCCGCTCCCACCCTACTTCGTGTCTCACTGTATTGGTTCGAACCCAGGCCTTGCTAACTGAGCTAAAGAAGCCCTTCTTTTTTAAGTAAAAAAGGACATACAATGGAAATATGTAAAAAGTATAAGTTTCAGATTTTATAATTGTGAATTCCTCTGGATGTGAAGTGTCTATTTCTCTATCTTATATCATATTCTGTCTCCGCTTTTGTATTTCTGGTGTTTCAATATTTTTTTTAAAAAAAGCCCACCGTCCACTATTCCATCCGGGTACTATGGAAGCCTCACTGGCGGAAATGGGATTCCATAAAAATAATGTAATTAATTTGATTTTTATCAGGGCACTGTACAAGACAAGTCTTCAGGCCTATAGATCCTATGATCTTGTACGATTCATCAATATAGTGTAACGGAACGGCCGACATACAATTTGTAGTTCAGGTGGGTAGCTTCGTCAGCATGCGTAGGCTGCAAAGGAATAGGTAACAAGTATTAGGTTTATTCCATGCTGAAAAAAGGAAGAAAGAAAACACGTTTCGGCTGAAACGTTGTGTTTTCTTTCTTCCTTTTTTCAGCATGGAATAAACCTATTACTTGTTCATCTGCGACATACAATTTGTACGATCTGGTTGCAGTGTGGTGACGGCACCGCCCTCCCCTGCGCATAACAGGGATGCTGGCCGCCGGGGCTAAAGAAAGTGTTCTTTAGCTCAGCTGGCAAGACCTGGGTTCGAGCCAATGCAGTGAGGCACGAACTAGAGTGGGAGTATCAAGGGTACAAGCCCTAGAACCCGAATCCGGCATAATAACAAAATGACAGACAATTAAATATGGGTTATTTCGAAGTTGCAAATGTGAGAGAGAAAGTCGGAGTTGTGAGTTACTAAGTCGGAATTCTGAGTTACTTAGTCGGAATTCTGAGATACCATAGCGCGTTTTTTTTTAACTCCCTGCCGGAAACGGGCTTTCATACATTTCAATTAGTCTGATCAGTGTAGGACAAGTTCATGTAGAATCATTACTATGTCTGTCTGTGTCTTGTTTGTATATAAATGAATGTCTTTGACAACTTAATGTTAGTTTTTAATTTAGTTTTACGATGTAGGTCATGCGTTAACATATGCACGATCATACGAAATGTCTCACTCCTGATTCAGCTCATGCTCCATAGGAGAGAAGAGATTCCTCCTGCTTCTCGTACAATCATATCAGAACAGAAGCCCGTGTCACCCAGCTCTGATTCAAGAGCGACTCGCATCTTCAGCCTTTTTTTTTATTCGTGATCCTAATTTTCTTTAGTTTTGATCAATATTGAACTTTTTCTAAATAAAACGACAATAATCAAACATGCAGGCAGATTTTTAAAAAGTTTTAGGAGCTGACAGGGTGCCCCTTTGGAATAGTTGTCAGAAAATGTGAGAAAAGGAAAGGTACGTAAGCTCTCACACACAGCATTAGAGATTGGCATCTGATTGAAAAAAAAAACTACCTGTCTCCCCAGCATTTAACGGTGCTGTTGTTTTGATTTTACGTATTGTTAGCATTTTAATGAATTGTTAAAAGATTGATACACAAATCGTTAAATAAGAAAACGTAAAAACCCTAGCTGTAAGCAATTGGCCATTCATATTCCTGAATTTTAAATCCCTGTGTTTATCTGTATCCGAATGCCTGGTGCAGCTATTTTGAAAGCAGAGTCTATGATTTACTGTATTGCAGAAGCGTATTGTTGCCACCAAAGAAAAAAAATCCTGAGTTTACAGGAGTGAAAGAGGAAACAAATGCAAACACCGTTTAGAAAAAACACACACGTCTCAGGCCTTAACCATGACAAGGATGGGATTTGAACCTAGACGAGCAGAGCACAATGGATTAGCAATCCAAAAAGTGACTCCTGTTTAATTTTCTTTTCGCTTGCTCGATTTGTAGTACGCTCCTCAATCCTTACAAACGATAAACAAAACGGCTTCATGTGCCACAGCATTCTGCTGCAGGTACTGTTTGCACCGTGTATTAGACGAACCCGAATTAAATATTTCAAATATGTGAAGAATTTCATGAAACCTGAAAAAAGATCACAGCCAATGTCAGCAATTCGGAGCCTGTAGGCAGCTTCAACAGAACAAAACGATCTGAAGCCGCAATACTTTCATAGAGTGTATTGTGACACTCTAACCACGTTGTTGCTATTACTGCTACTTCTGCTGCCGTTGCTTTAAACTCTACTCAACGGGCAAGTAAAGTTGTACAAGGAATAGACTACTTTGAGCCGTCCAAATTCCATTATATGAATTTAAGCTTTTTTTTTATTAATAACAGCATTAGTAACACAATGCGTGCTCAGAAACGTTACTTATTAGCTTATGAAGCAATAGTGTTTCCACAATTTGCGGTCTTCAAAAAGTAAACGCTGAAGTTTTTATACTTCCTTGTGAGCAGATCACCTTTGATTTAGAAAAGGAAAACTTACTCCCCTGTTGCTTTCATTGCAATATGTGAATCGAGACCCAAGCGCTAAGAAAGCTGAAAAACGCAGAAGTCATAAACCCGATTTTAATTTAGATACACATTTTCTAATGCAGCCTTCATTACAAGACATTCTATTTCTCGAAAGCGTGTTATGTAAAAAAAGAGAAAAACGAAAATAAATGGATGACAATATTTAAAAGATGAAGATTTTACTTTTGAGAAATTGTCATTTTATGTATCTAGACGCTTTTCAACCACTGCTTTTAGAACTTTGCTGTGCTTCCTGAATCATTTTCAGTGTTATAAACTGGGGGTGGAGGTAGCGATCACTTTGTAGAGCAGTTGATAGGCTGGAGCTGTTCAGACTACTCTTGTTTTTTTCTCAAATGCTTCCATCATTTTTCTTTCACGGTAGGACGCGAGTGTGTACATGTGTTTGGTTTTCGTTTCACTGATTCTCATTGAAGATTTGGGAATTAACGATGAAAGAATCAGTAGCCAGGAAGGCAGAAGCTTTGGTTCTCAACGATCTTGAAGACACGCCCTTGTAGAGCAGCCTGTGATGATTTGTACTACAAAAGACCAAGTGCTCAGTGACGTCTGCGTTTACCGTTGAAACTTTTCATCTCAGGTGCATAAGCAGTTGTGTTAAACATAGCTGAGTGGTGCAGCGGAAGCGTGCTAGGCCCATAACCCAGAGATTGATGGATCAGAGCCATCCTCTGCTATACACAATTGATAAACACACCATCAGTTTAATGAAGTGCATTGAAACTGATTTCTTCTCTCGTGTGTGCAAACTTCACACTTACAGTGCCTTGCGAAAGTATTCGGCCCCCTTGAACTTTTCAACCTTTTGCCACATTTCAGGCTTCAAACATAAAGATATAAATTTTTTATTTTATGTGAAGAATCACCAACAAGTGGGACACAATTGTGAAGTGGAACGAAATCTATTGGATTTTTGAAACTTTTTTAACTAATAAAAAAATGAAAAGTGGGGCGTGCAAAATTATTCGGCCCCTTTACTTTCAGTGCAGCAAACTCACTCCAGAAGTTCAGCGAGGATCTCTGAATGATCCAATGTTGTCCTAAATGACTGATGGTGATAAATAGAATCCACCTGTGTGTAATCAAGTCTCTGTATAAATGCACCTGCTCTGTGATAGTCTCAAGGTTCTGTTGAAAGCGCAGAGAGCATCATGAAGACCAAGGAACACACCAGGCAGGTCCGTAATACTGTTGTGGAGAAGTTTAAAGCTGGATTTGGATACAAAAAGATTTCCCAAGCTTCAAACATCCCAAGGAGCACTGTGCAAGCGATCATCTTGAAATGGAAGGAGTATCAGACCACTGCAAATCTACCAAGACCTGGCCGTCCCTCTAAACTTTCAGCTCAGACAAGGAGAAGACTGATCAGAGATGCAGCCAAGAGGCCCATGATCACTCTGGATGAACTGCAGAGAACTACAGCTGAGGTGGGAGAGTCTGTCCATAGGACAACAATCAGTCTTACACTGCACAAATCTGGCCTTTATGGAAGAGTGGCAAGAAGAAAGCCATTTCTCAAAGATATCCATAAAAAGTCTCATCTAAAGTTTGCCACAAGCCACCTGGGAGACACCCCAAACATGTGGAAGAAGGTGCTCTGGTCAGATGAAACCAAAATCGAACTTTTTGGCCACAATGCAAAACGATATGTTTGGCGTAAAAGCAACACAGCTCATCACCCTCAACACACCATCCCCACTGTCAAACATGGTGGTGGCAGCATCATGGTTTGGGCCTGCTTTTCTTCAGCAGGGACAGGGAAGATGGTTAAAATTGAGGGGAAGATGGATGCAGCCAAATACAGGACCATTCTGGATGAAAACCTGTTGGAGTCTGCAAAAGACCTGAGACTGGGACGGAGATTTATCTTCCAACAAGACAATGATCCCAAACATACAGCAAAATCTACAAAGGAATGGTTCACAAATAAACGTATCCAGGTGTTTGAATGGCCAAGTCAAAGTCCAGACCTGAATCCAATCAAGAATCTGTGGAAAGAGCTGAAAACTGCTGTTCACAAACGCTCTCCATCCAACCTCACTGAGCTCGAGCTGTTTTGCAAGGAAGAATGGGCAAGAATTTCAGTCTCTCGATGTGCAAAACTGAGAGAGACATACCCCAAGCGACTTGCAGCTGTAATCGCAGCAAAAGGTGGCTCTACAAAGTATTAACGCAAGGGGGCCGAATAATTTTGCACGCCCCACTTTTCATTTTTTTATTAGTTAAAAAAGTTTCAAAAATCCAATAGATTTCGTTCCACTTCACAATTGTGTCCCACTTGTTGGTGATTCTTCACATAAAATAAAAAAATTATATCTTTATGTTTGAAGCCTGAAATGTGGCAAAAGGTTGAAAAGTTCAAGGGGGCCGAATACTTTCGCAAGGCACTGTACGGCGCTCTTTGATCTTTACAAATACGCAGATGCCCAAATGTTTCTTTGGTTGTTCTGAGATCCTTTACAGATTCCTCAAATCCTTCAAATGAACATCCATATCAGCACAATTATGTTTATATATTTTAAAATTAGGGTACATACAACAAAAATATCAATGTACATTTGTACAGTGCTCATTTAATAATGATTGTCAAGGATTGTCAAGTTCTCCAACAACTCTGTGTTATAATTTTAAAATATTTTTGCTAAGGATACACAAAGGGTGTATAAGGCATTCTCCCTACAGCCAGCTGAAGATAAAATTCCACACGTGAAAATGGTTTAAAACACACTCATTTCCTGCAAAGTTCAAGAGGGTTTTTAGCGGAGATTATGTTCACATTGAAACAATCCGAAGCGCGTCCCTGAGTGGGCTTGAACCACCAGCCCTTTGTTTAATAGCTGTACAGAGAAACACTCCCGTTGCATTTCACCATTCACACGTTTGTAGTTAAAGAAAATAAAATGCTGGCATTTTCCTGCCAGCCGGCAGTATTTCTTCGGCACTGACCAAGAATAACCAAGAACATTATTTCATCTTTCGCAGGCTGTAATTTCCAAAAAAGGAAGTGAATACTTGTATTAAACTAAATCAAGCCGACGGAGATGCACTGCCGTTGTTTTGCTCCACTTTTCATTAAAAGGAGAAAAATTACCTGCTTTTTCTTGCAGTATTTCTTCTGTCCTGATAAGCAAGATTTGTATTTTATCTTTTAGAAGTTGTATGAATTTCTTGAAGTTCAGAAACAACTTGTTCCAGAAAAGAAATGAACAGTTGCTTCAAAGTAAATCAAGACGTACAGTATGTCTCTCTCGCTGTGTGTGCTCTTATCTGTCCATCTCTCTCCTCTTCTCTCACTCTGGCAGTCTGTGCAGAGTATCTGAAGGGGATGTAACACCACTTGGCAAAGAAGAAAAATTCTCAGAGGCAGAATAAAAAATCAACGCCGTACTGCTCTCTATCCTCACAATCCAGAACCAGAAGATATTCAGACAATCAGTGCTGCTACATGAACAATATCAGACAGAACAGCCTGGACACAAGTCACATTTCCCCCTTTTATCCTATCTCCCAGCCCTCTTAGAGACATAAAAGAGCTCCTGGTTCTCCTCTCTGTGAACTGGGCTCAGGGGTCACTGATCTGGCAGTTGTGGGCTCTGTTCCAGGTCGGAAGCAAGAAGGTTCTATTAACCCTTTCCAGGACTTCCAGCCCTTCAGTATTACTTTCTTTACTGTATATCAGGCTCCAAACATGTTTTTTAAGTGTTTTATAACACAAGTGAGTGTGGAATTATCTTTGTATTTATGTTATAAACACCAGTATTGACACTCTGATCAGTATATTGATTATTAGTAGCCAAAGGCCGATGGTCGTGACTACAATAGTGACCAGTTGACCAGTCTGTAGCTCTGAGCAGTGGGACTGCAGCAGCAGAGATCAAACAGAAGAAGACCTGTCTGTGTGTGATTCTACACCAGCCCTGGGATTCAGCTGCTCTCATAAGTGTCTCACAGACAGTCTTATAAATGTACAATTAGATGAAGTCTTGTAACAGTTATACAGTTAATTTAAATCATCAGACTACCTATAGAGCTGAGAGCTGGGTGGAAATAAAACCAGGATACACGTTTTAACCTCCAGGAACATGAGTCTGATCCTCCTGGCTTCTATACTCTGATGATTCGTGTAAAACCCTTGAAAGCGCTTATTTCAGGGACTCGTGCTCGTTCTCTACTGCTCCACACGGGTACACTTTGTAACACATTAATCTGTGAAGTAAACGCTTTTCTTTTTGCAACATTTCGAGTACCTCTGGCATTCATGAAAAAGACACTCAAAAGCAGCAGAGACGCGCTCTGCTCTGTCAGAATAAGCGCTGTGACGTCACAGACACCAGCCAGAGCGCCGGGATCAGAGAGAGAGACCGCGGGAGGCGCACGGAGAAGAGTTATTGATCACTTATCTATCGACAACCAATTATTTAAACTGAAGAACCGTAGAAAAATCGATTAACTTCACCTATTGGTGAGTACTGTTTCATTTCTTGACCCTGTTTAAGTATCTAGAAAACAGTTAATAAAGACTGTATCGACCAATTACCATAATGCTAGTATTTATGTAATATTAGTGATACTTACAGTGTTAGGGTCAGAGTATTAACACTCATCATCATGTTAGTTTTCATGAGAGTATTACTGTTATTATAAGTATTATTAGTCTAGTTATAGTTTTTGTCAGTGTTAGTAACAATGATAGTGTATGTTTTGGTGATAGTGTTACTGTTGTAATATTAGCAGTATCTGCATTAGTGTTAGTTATAGTGTATCTGTACCTAAGAGTGTATGCGGTGTCTATGTGCGTATATAGTGTCTATTTGTGTATCTGTGAGTCTGAGTGTATATATGTGAGTGTGTGAGTGTCTTATTGTGTGTATAAATGTGTGATGTGTCTGTGAGTGTAAATGTGTGTGAGAGTGTAGGTGTACAGTATATCTATCAGTGTGTGTGAATATGTGTGTAGGTGGGCTTGGGTTCCACTGATGTGTCTGACAGAAGTGACCCATCAACAGGTGTTGAGTTCCAGAGCCGCTTGCAAATAAAAAGACTTTCTAGAGTCCAGGCCAACGTCCGGAGAGCTGTGAGTTCTCTGTTTTTATCAGTATTAGTAATAATGACAGAAGTAATTCCCACGCAAATGATTATTAACCAAAACAGACATCAGAAAATATCGCCTTTGCAATGATGTCACTCCTCTTCTTCATGAATTTTCTTTAATGACAGGACATTTCTCTGTCTGAGTGCCTGCTGTGAATAGTGTGACAAGCCATTTATTTCCAATATTTTCTAGTTCAGTTATTTATTGCATACAGAATATTATTCTCATTAAGAATATTTTACCTGCAAAGTCACAGTGAAACTACTACGGCGAATTAACTTTTTATGGGTGGAAAATGTTCAAAAGACTTAATGCTCCAGGGAAGGCTTGAACACACAACCTCATTATAACTCCACTGTGTACAGCTACACACACTGACCAGCTGTGCCACTGGACCTCTCTAAGGCAGGCAGGCTCCTACACCAACTGTAAAACTGGCACAAACGTAGGGCGAAACACGGGGTTTTGGCTGTGGATACATCTCCACATGGGGGAAAGGGACAGTCAAATAGTAAGGAAAATAAAAGAGAAGGAACTGAAATATACAGTATGTTATCACTGTAATGTAGGAAGAGGTGGTCAACAAGCAAAACAGCTTTGCGGATAATGTGAAGCGACATTGTTTTGTGTCAATTAGCCCATGGATTTCGCTTCATGTGCCTTAACCTGTGCAATTTGTATGATTGTTGAATGAGATTGGTTTCTTCACAAGCCCGGTCAATTGCCAGTGGAGAGCTTGATGACGCACACCTTCATGAAAACTCTCTTTAAGATGATCACACCTTTCATTGTCAGGTCGCCTCCTTTGCATACAATAGTAGCACCAACACTAAGAGAAAGGATGAGAAATGGCTTTTATCAAGTGATTGCAGTGTTTGTTTGACTGAGGATCCTTGTGTGCTGAACTGGCCTCTGGAGAAGTGTAGTGCAGTAAAAGAGAAGATTTGTATCACTCAAGACTAACGGAACAGAACAATACAATTACAATACTTTTATGAGAGTAAATAATACTGGTGCATCACAGTTCTTATAATGGTGAAAATAGGAGCACCTTCTCTACATTTTTGACTGACGTATTTAAACGGCAAGAAATACTATCACTATGCAATTAATTAATGCAGTTGAGCTCCTCTAAATGTTCTAGTCTGATGAAACAATGTATAGAATTAGGTGACAATATCGGAATTCATTCAAATGCACAAGATTAATTTTCAGCAGCAAAAATACGCTCGAAAATATTTTACAAGAAAGAAACCTTACATTCACCCTCTACATTAGCAGAGAACAGTAGGACAGTTAGTGTCACTGGACACTACATCACAGAGGCTGATCTTTTTGGACTTCAGTGAGTCTTCCGACTTGTCGTAGCTGTTGAAGAAGCACCTGTTGAATCTCAACCGAGATTTCCTGAGAGATCGTTCAGCGAGCGAGTCCTCCCTCTGGACTCCGCACTGAGCTGAAAGCTGCGCGAATTCCTCACTGTATGTCCTGTACTGTTACATCCGTTCTTGTGTATGTGTTATCTTGTGTTATCTACATGTAGAAATGTGACAAGAACACATCGAACTTTTTCCATTTGTGAAGGAAAATGCTAAAGAGCCTGAAAACTTTGAACATTTAAGTTAGCGTGCTTTATATACTGTATATTTTTTACTTTACTTTATATGCTTGGGGTGGCTAAGGATCTGTGCCTGTGGCTGGAAGGTTGCTTGTTCAAATCCCTCTGCCGGCAGAGGAATCCTACTCCGTTGGGCTCCTGAGCAAGGCCCTTAACCCCAACTGCTCCAGGGCACCATACAATGGCAGACCCTGTGCTCTGACCCCAGGCTCTCTCCTCCATGAGAGTGTGTCTCATGGAGAGCAAGCTGGGGTATGCAAAAAGATAATTCCTAATGCAATAAATTGTAAAGGGTTAATAAAGTGAGGTTATTATTATTCCTTACAGCAGAGCAAGCAAATTGTTACAAAAAACACCAGCTAATGTCCACCAGCGGAATTAACATTAATATACTATAAGGTGCTGTTACTTGGGAGTGTTAATCTACAGATAAATTAAACAAATGGCATTTATAGCTCTAAAGAGGTTAACATAGATGTCTGTAACAGATCTTTTCAGTTCATTGCTGTTCCTCTGACTTGGTGAGCCTTTGGAATTTTAAAAGCATTTTGCTTGCCTCTCGTGTGGTCTGTGTACCAGTCCATTAAGAGCCCCACTATCACTGTGTCGTGTGTGGTCCTACACAACTACACAGCTATCTACTGGAGTCGTCTTCTGTCCGTTGGTAGTTGAGAACAGATTTAATACGGAGCTGCGCAGAAATTTCTGTGGCAAATATTGCTGCAGAACTAGCCCGTGCACAACAACGAAGAGAAAAAAAAATACCACAGTGTTGCCCATAAGAGGGAAAAATAGAAATCAATTGTTCAAACAATTACACCATTCTTACAGTGGTCTCATGTTATTTTTCTTGCCATAAGAACAGTGGGATTGTTCAATTGTATTGTTCCCCAAATGGTTAAATAATAATAATAATGATAATAATAGTGGTGGTAGCTGATCGTTCTTGTCCGTGGCAGAGTGACCTGTGCGAAAAAAGTATGTTGATTTATTCTCCACAAGGCATCACTTTAGCATGGGTTTTAACCCATTCAGTGCTTATTTCAACTAACGCCACGTTCCTTTTTCTAGGTCTTCAAATAGTTTACAATGTAGAGGTATCTTTAGTAATAAGAAAAAAGCTGCACCTCGGAGATCCATCTCACAAAAGCAAAGACTTCTTAAAGTGCACTTATGAGCTGTAGAACCTGAAGGAGTTCTCTCTCCTAGATATTAAACGTGCAGATAATGAAATCAGTGATTTACGATTTCCGCAACCTTCCAATAAATGCATCTAAGACATGTAACAAACACATTGTGCAGCTGCAGTGGTGCATTTGGTCAGTGTGCAGTACATAGTGGAGTCATGCTGAGGTTGTGAGTTCAAGCCTCACCAGTGGCAGTTTTGCCTGTGATTTCAGCTGCAGAAACTTGCTGTTGGATTTAGGTTGGTTCTTCTGTTACTTTTTCCGCTCGATGGAGCTTTATTAATGCAGGCACACCTGCTTCCTCTGCATTTTATTTTATCGCTGCTCACAAACCAACATACTGCAGACACCTCTGATACTGTTAATGCTTGTGGGCCACGTGTTCCTGCTGTCAGCCTATTATACCATGTTCATGCGCGTCTAGAAACATTACTGCTCTAGTACAGGAGCGAAAGACTAAATGAAATCACACCCACTTTGAAAAAATCACGTTTGACAAACCATAGGATGACGAGATTGGGATTCTTTGGTTGTTTGAGTACATAAATCAAAGACACTGCGTTCAGCATATTCACATCAGGCTCTCGGACAGAGATAAACCCAGAGAAAATCTTCTCACGTTTTAATCTGTAACTGCAGGAATCAACAAATTGTTAATTATTTCAACTTCACTTACAATTTTTAAACAATTTACAAACCCCACAGTGGACGACATTTGGCTCCGGCACACATCAGTTGCTTGGGATATCATTGTAATATTTAATTTGCTTTCCCGTCACACCACTTTTATTAATAATGAAGTTTATCAATACACGTTTATTTAAAACATGTCATTTATTATTGATACAGTTTCATTCTGTCTTTATTAGGAGCTGTATCACAGCTAATGCATGTAAAGCCTTCAGGATGCGATGGTGAGAGTTCAGTTATCCCAGGGAGTGAAGAGAACTGAAATTTAGTAAATACATATTTTAATAGAGTGTAAATCTTCAAAGTGTTCTGTCACTTCAAAAGCAAATTACAGGAGCAGGGATTGAACCCACCTAGACATTTGCCAATGGGGTCCTAAGTCCAACAGCTTAACCACTCAGCCATCCTGGGCAACAGTTTCTGCTGCTCAATTGCTCAGCCATCCTGGTTTCACCTCTCCAGCTCTGTGTTACACAGTTCATTGAATATATTTGTTATATTTTTGCATGGAATGAGACTGTACACTGGTGGTTCCCAGGGGAAAACAGGGTTATTGAGCCATTGGGTATTCTGAGAATAAATTGGGTGGGTGAATGTAACCGTGCGGTAAAGTAAAACAGTCCTCTTAGATGAAGCGCTACAGATGCAGCCCCTGAAAGTGTATAAGACTTACATTTATAGTACTGCTGACACAAATGGAGCCTCTACATCAGACCGAAATAGCGATGTGTTCGCTTAATTGTGCGTAGGATCTCCTCATGAATCTGTCTCATTCATCAGTGGAAATAGAAGCCATTACAATACGATACATGTTCACCTTCAACCCTGCAGCTGTTGGACGTGCTTGTTTTGGGACTATTTGCAATGAGTACCGAATTATGAGTTAGGTGTCCTTACTGGTATCTTTTAAACTGTGAGGGACATTGGGTTATATACAAGCAGGACAGAGACACAGTAATAATCCTATATTAATGTGTCCTGGATTTTAATTTACTGATCAGATAAATTGAAATGTTCTGATTCAGAGCCCCTGCAGTTTGTGCTAATTATAACCACAACAATACACCTGAGTCCTGAGCACCACACTGAGCACAGGTTAAGCTGGGCTCTGACTTTGTTCAGCACGACTGCTTGTTGCAGTTGAGCTCAGAGCTGGAGATGATCTCCATATTCTACTGCACTAACTAGTCCGAAACTTAGTACACAGTACACACCTTCTAAATGAAGTCAGGTTGTTAAAAAATGTAACCAGCGCCCTGTCACAGAAACGGACCGCGGTCTCTCGCGCGACAAGCGAGGTTACTCAGCACTGTACTAACGAGTAGCGCGTGTCCGGAACTGAGCGTGAGCTCTGTTTACTGTCAGCAGACATTTCCTCTTTTCCAAAGACGTTTTCGACTTCGCTAAGCTTTTTAAAGACGGTCATAAACGCTCATGAAGTAATTCATGTCAGTTTGAAGTCTGTCTCTGTTGCCTCGGCTCTTGATGAAGAAAAGCCGTGAATGGGAGACTCTCTCTCTGAAGAAGTGTGCCGTCACCCTGCAAGAGCCAACAATCACCGAGGCAACCACTGAGACAATTAACATTGAACACGTGAAATGCGACATGTTGTGATTTTTTTCCCACTTAAGGCTTCTATCGTTTCTACTCTAACGAGAAAAAGAGTACTTATTAGAAGTACGATTTGAACAAACGTCTCCAGAGGAAACTGCGACCTGAACGCCTTAGACAACCAGCCATCTTGCCTGTGGTTCTTATAATTAATTATATATTTTATTTCTTTCTCCTCGTTGATAAGAAAAAAAGTGAAATCATGTAATAAGAGAAATGTCTTTTTTCATGAGGAAAACCAGCACAAGCAAATGAAAAGTTTAGAGCAGCGCTCAATAAAAACGATCAGAAACAGACAGCGCTTATTATGCGGATCAGTATTTTCCGATACCGCTGGTTCTGCAGAAGAAATAAGAAAAGCCGAACTCCTAACACTGTGTTGCCATTAAGGCTACTTAGTTAAAATAAAATTGTACCGTCACCTTTTTAAACGTGATTGTTAGAGACCTGTTGAATCTCAACTGGGGTTTCTTGAGAGATCGTTCAGCGAGCCAGTAATAAGAAAACTACTTCGCTTCCAATCTCTCCTGTCACTGTAAACTCGGACGTGATGTTCCGCAGATGTGCAGTGTGTGCTTTTCCTCTTGTTGTATTCAAGAGTACTCACTGTGTGAGCTCCTCACTGCGTTTCTTTTACTTTTCCTGTGATTATCTACGTGGAATGCGGTGACAAAATAGTCTTGAACATTTTCGGTTTGTGAAAGGAAACACTAAAGAAAATACAAGTAATGAACTTTTAAAATAACCACAGTACAGCTAGAAGAGAGGAAGATAAAATACGATTTATAATGAAATTTATAATACACTTAAGGGAAACACAGCCGCCCGAACAAGGACTTGAACCGTGGACCCTCAGATTAAAAGTCAGATGCGCTACCGACTGAGCTATCCGGGCACTGAAAGAAAAGTGCCACTGTCGGGATCCTCGTAAGTCACATGTCTCTTCTTGTGCCGAAGCGCAGTCATACCTGACCCGTCTGGAATGTCTACTAACAGACTTCAGCCACAAGCGACGGCACCACTCCCAGTAGAATGACTGAGAAATACAGCATGACATGGGGAGGTAAGGGGCTCCCACAATTAATCTTTCCTCACATTACTGATTTTTTCAATAGCATTTTAACCTTTTTTCACATTCAGATTTTTTCCCATTTAATAAGATCTTTTAATCAACAACATTAAGAAAGAAAACAAATGGAACATTTTTTGGAACAACAATTTAAAAAAAACCTTTCAATGCCTTGGTTCTATAACTGTGCACACCCTTTATAAAGGGAGTTGTAACTATGCTGAAATTTAAAGAGCATTTCTGTAGAGAAAACAAAACATTTTTTCTGCCTTGATGTTAAGCTCAGGGAGCCTGCCTTTTAGAAATTCTATCTCTAAACACCTTATGCAGCCTCCTGAGAGACTAACAAATATTGTTTTGAGAAATTGGCTCACACACCGGAAGGCACTAACGTTTCTCTTCGTTAGAGTATGTGAATAACTGTTTAACCCAAAATGTTTGGAATTGTGATTTTGTTAAAATTCAATAAATAATCTATCACCAGCACGAAATTATTATGAAAGTAAGATTTTTTTATCATAAACTGTAAGACATGAAGAGAGTTTACAGGTCGTATCCTTCGCTTTGTCTCTTAAATTAAGCGTTCAGGATTCAAACCGGTGTTCGGACTGTTGTGTTTCTTGAATTTCTTGTAATCTTGTAATCATTAAATGTCGATGTCCATCAGTGTTTTTCTCGGTTATACAATGGAATTCGCGCAGTTTTCAGCTCAGTGCGGAGTCCAGAGGGAGGACTCGCTCGCTGAATGATCTCTCAAGAAATCCTGGGTGAGATTCAAAAGGTGTCTTCAACAGCCACGACACGTCTGAAGACCTCTGGATTTCCTGAATCTGACATAAAATTAGTTCAAATCATTTGGTAGTTAACAGAACTAAATGCTTTAGAGGTACATTTAAAACAGCAGAGCAACACCATAGCACTTCGAGTGTGCCTGAATTTAATTTTATAAACCCGGTGGTACACCAGGACGTGCATTGAAGTGAAAGCAGGAAGCGCTGCGATATGCACTGTGCAGATCCCGCCACACTAAGAGGTGATAGGGTCTGTTCGATGCACAAAGAACGCTTTGAAAAGCGTCCAAAGCAAGTCATTCCGAGTTGGTCGTTTGTGTTTTCCGTTCAGACGCGAAATGCACGCATGGAAGCATGGAAGCCCTGCGACATGGTGAGGGGGTCTGTTCGATGCACAAAGAACGCTTTGAGGGGGTCTACAAGTCATTCCGAGTTGGTCGTTTGTGTTTTCTGTTCAGACGCGAAATGCTGAAATGATCTCTCGGCTCCTCGGTTGTCATTTCTGCTCCGTAAAGAAATCACAGCACGCGTCGGCTTCCAGCACGGTGGGTCGGGACACGATGCCGGGGGTCGGAGAGAGCGATGTCTTCCTCGTTAGTATAGTGGTGATTATCCCCACCTGTCACGCGGGAGACTGGGGTACATCAGGACGCGCATTGGAGTGAAAGCAGGATGCGCTACGACATGCACTGTGTAGATCCCGCCACACTAAGAGGTGAGTGGGTCTGTTCGATCACAGCGCTAGGCGAATCCCCAATCCCCCTTTGTGCGTGGCGACAGAAGAAGCCGCACTGTTTCGAACCAGGGAACTTTCGCGTGTGAGGCAAACGTGATAACCACTACACTACGGAAACGGTGGCAAACCCTGCCCAGCGGCTCAGAGCTGAGCCTGTCATGGACGGAGCAGGAAAGGCGGCGCCACATTCTACAGCCCTCTCCACGCAATCGACGAAATCGGGCCACTGAAGTGGAGAAAATCGCCTCTCCATAAAGTGCAAATATCATCTTGGAGAGTATAAATCCTATTGCCAAAGGTCAGCCCTGTCTACCAGAGTAACCCTCCCACCTCCTGCAGCGATGATCAGCTCGTCTCACACGCGAGAAGTCTTCGGTTGGAAACAAGCGCCCCCTCTTCTCGCGCGTTTTGCACGTTCGAGAGCTTTTAATGCGGTTCCTTCGTACACGGTGCTGATCTTTTGGAAAGCAGGAGGCAAAACTGACACGTTCCCATACCGGGAGTCAAACCCGGGCCGCCTGGGTGAAAACCAGGAATCCTAAACGCTAGACCATATGGGAGCACACAACCCCGCTGTTCCGGGCATCATGCAAGCAAACTACATAAATATGAGAAAACACGCAAGAGAGTTGTCACTCAGAGTGTCGAAGGGTCGATGTATACTGGGGCTCAGTTGAAATGCAACGTCAGGACTTTGCCGAATTAGGTAACACGAAGAGAGCACAGCCTTTTCCACCCTGCCGTGTGTGTCTCGGTAACTCGCCGTGATCGTATAGTGGTCAGTACTTTGCGTTGTGGCCGCAACAACCCCGGTTCGAATCCGGGTCACGGCAGAATAGGGGCGTCTGCTTTTACTACTTGCGCGAATGAAGGCAAAAAAAAGCCAATCGATGTGAACGAACGGCGCTTTACAGAGGAGTACTGCCTGACTGGATCGTTGATGAACGACAGAGGCCACTCCGACCTCTTCTCGGTTTTCTTCAATGACTTACTAAGGATCTTCTTCACATTCGCCCATGCAGGGGAAGCCAGTTACACCAAAGCAAACGCAGGAAAGTGCATTTCAAGCAGAGACCAGGAGGGACTTGTTTACACCGAGAGTGGTCGGAGAATGGAACAATGCGCCCAGCCCTGTTGCTGGAGCCGATTCTTGATGAGATCTTGGGCTCACTAAGAGGCCCCCACTGGATGCTAATCTTTCTGTTGTTCTTGCAGGTCCTGCGCTGCTTTTGAGCCGACAGAGCTCGTCCTGGTCTGTCGGCACAGCCCAATTGCAAATGATCGGCTCCGCGTAGAGAAGGAACGTGCGTTTGGTACAAGAGTGCATGAAGGGACCGGAAATACATTGGGAACAAATGACCGGTCGCTCAAGACCTCTGTGAAGTACAGGAGCGTGCAACAAGAGGCTGTTTCCGCCCGGTCTCGAACCGGGGACCTTTCGTGTGTTAGGCGAACGTGATAGCCGCTACACTACAGAAACCTGCGGGGACCGCTGCTGGTGTCTCGCTTGCGTTTCGGGCTGAGAAAGGGACGCGTCACTTTAGGCAGGGGGCGCTGGAGAGAGGAACAAAGGGCGCGATGAAACAAAATGCCGAAACCCAGGATCGAACCAGGGACCTTTAGATCTTCAGTCTAACGCTCTCCCAACTGAGCCTTTTTGGCGGTGCGCAAAGCACACAGCCACCTGCTCCAGCCTTCCTGTGTTGCGGCATGAGCGCACCAAGAGGAGCGGGAGAGTGTTACAGGAACGTCACTCAGAAGGAAAGCCACCCAGCTGCGCCCTCTGAGCTCTGTCCAGCGCATCTTCCTCGCATGGACTCCTGCCTGCGACAGGCAGGAAACAATTAGCAAGAACAGAACAGCACCCCATGGGTGTCTCATGACCACACCTTAGGTTGTGACACGTGCAGGTGTGAGGGGTTGCCGGGCTACTCTGGAGCAAAACTTGGGCGGAGGGGCGGCGGGAAAGCAGACAAAGAGGTGACACCTCAAGGTCTGCACGATCACAGCTCTCCGCCGCCCCAGGCTTCCGCTCGATAAGCTACTGGACACACCCGCCCCTCCTCACACAGACCGTGGAAAAGCCCCCGAGTGGGAGGGCTCTCTCTTCCTCCCAGGAGCTCTTGGACACGACGCACAGACAGAGCGCGGGGAGCCGCCGCCTGCAAACACGGCTCCAGGCAGGACTCCACTCCACTCCGCAGGAGCCGCAGAGCAGAGGAGATGGGGGCAGCTTAGCTCCTGTGCAGAGACCTGAGCTGTTGTTGCTGCGGACGCTGTCTTTTCTGTTCTCGGGGTAGGAGTGAATGTTGAGTTGCCCTTTGAAATGAAGCAGAGCACTTCAACGGCACGGGTGTGTGTGTGTGGGTGCGCCCTGGTGATTCTGGGAGACAGATCGAACCTGGGCTAAAAGAGAGGGTGTTTAGCCCTCTTCCATTTGCTAGTTCAGAGTTGTACAACCCATTTGTATCTGCTAGGCGGCGCAGTCGTCGTGCACAAAGATCGCTTTGAAAAGCGTCCAAAGCAAGTCATTCCGAGTTGGTCGTTTGTGTTTTCCGTTCAGACGCGAAATGCTGAAATGAACTCTTGGCTCCTCGGTTGTCATTTCTGCTCCGTAAAGGAATCACAGCACGCGTCGCCTTCCAGCACGCTGGGTCGGGACACGATGCCGGGGATCGGCGAGTGCAATGTCTTCCTCGTTAGTATAGTGGCAAGTATCCCCGCCTGTCACGCGGGAGACCGGGGTTCGATTCCCCGACGGGGAGTAGGAAGCTTTTATTTTACCTCCTTAGAGAAAGGACTGCCTTTCACTTCTCTGTTTTCTTTCACAGCGTCGTGCACCTTTTCATTGCTCTCGCTTTCAGAGCCTCCGCACGGCACACGACTCGACATCAGGAAGCACATTGAAGTGAAAGCAGGAAGCCCTGCGACATGCACTGTGCAGATCCCACCACACTTAGAGGTAAGTGGGTCTGTTCGACGCACAAAGTACGCTTTGATAAGCGTCAAAGGCAAGTCATTCCGAGTTGGTCGTTTGTGTTTTCCGTTCAGACGCGAAATGCTGAAATGATCTCTCGGCTCCTCGGTTGTCATTCTGCTCCGTAAAGAAATCACAGCACGCGTCGGCTTCCAGCACGGTGGGTCGGGACACGATGCCGGGGGTCGGAGAGAGCGATGTCTTCCTCGTTAGTATAGTGGTGATTATCCCCACCTGTCACGCGGGAGACCGGGGTACATCAGGACGTGTATTGACGTGAAAGCAGGATGCGCTGCCACATGCACTGTGCAGATCCCGCCACACTAAGAGGTGAGTGGGTCTGTTCGATCACAGCTCTAGGCGAATCCCCAATCCCCTTTTGTGCGTGGCGACAAAAGAAGCCGCTCTGTTTCCACCGAGTTTCAAACTAGGGACCTTGCACGTGGGAGGCGGAAGTGATAACCACTACACTACGGAAACGGTGGGAAACTGTGCCCAGCGGCCCAGCGCTGAGTTTCGCCAATGCGATTCAGCTGCTTCCAGTGCCTTTATTAAAGTGCGCTGATGGACCGTGCTCTCTCTCCAGAGACCAGCACGCCTGTCATGGACGGAGCAGGAAAGGCGGCGCCACATTCTACAGCCCTCTCCACGCAATCGACGAAATCGGGCTACAGAAGTGGAGAATTCTACAAGGCAGCGCCACATTCTACACATTCTATTGGGCCCGATTTTCTCGGTTCGAAACCGGGCGGAAGCAGGCCCGTTTCGTTTTTTGCCACGCACACTGTTTGCGGATTTGCCTAGCGCTGTGATCGAACAGACCCACTCACCCCTTAGTGTGGTGGGATCTGCACAGTGGATGTCGCAGCACATCCTGCTTTCACTTTAATGCGTGTCCTGATGTACCCCGGTCTCCCGCGTGACAGGTGGGGATACTCGCCACTATACTAACGAGGAAGACACCGCTCTCTGCTTAGTGAGCAAAACACTTACTTGGAGCATTGTGGGTGCTGTGGTTTAAATGCTATTGGTTTGTGAACAGAATACCCCTATCCCAGTGCATTGTGCCACATTAAATAAACGCACGAGAAAAAGAGATTCAGAACGCAAAGCTGTGTCAGTGTTCTGTGTAAAAAATCGGTTTGAACATCATGGGAGCTGTTTTTAATAAGCTGTTGAGTAAAGAATATTTTAATCTTCCTGCTGTCAGTAGTATTGTGCATATAGTTGACTCTTACCTTAATGAAAACAGGACGTAAAGGAAGGGTTTCAGAATTCAGACAAAGCTTTATTCCCGTGCTTACAGTCTGAGTAATTGGAGACTGCACTATTCTGTTGCCTATGGTCATATACGGGTTTTTCGCATGAAGCCGTATTGAACAGTATTTCTCGCGGTGTGAACTTGTGTATACAGCGGTCCCCCGAGTTCCAGTTAGTGCGTAATTACGCATCGATGAAAAACCGAAGGTTTAAAAAAGGATAATTAGCTCACTGATACTTTGATGTAGAGGCTGTGGAAATATCCACATGTCGTGGTCATTAAAATGCATTTGGTTTGAAGGCGTTCTGTGCTTCCGTTGCGAAGATATGGACAAAAGAATATTCGTGCTTGGTCAAAAAAATGTCATATAAACGAAAAAGTAAAGGCTTAGAAAGCATTCACAATGTATTTTATACACAAAGCAAGTATTCTCGCGATTCTAAGAGGTTTCGTGTAAAATCGTTTTCGAACTTTAAGCTAACTTTACCCCGGTCTATATTTAGCGTTCGGTAGGGATAACACTGCTGATATTGATTGAGTAAAAATCTGCGATGTATTGACACCTTTATCTGAAGCGAGAAGTCCTCGAACGCCGCTTATGAAGTCTTGGGATTCATACCAAGAAATACTTTTTGTTTTCCCTCCCAAAATGCTGCTATTGCATTACACATTATATGAACATTACCAGTTTTGGTAGCTTCTGGGTGCGATTTTCCAAAACTGAAACTAATTACAAAATTATTTGAGATGAACCATGTCCAAAAATTGTAAATCATGACTAATATTAATATCAACTGAAATTACTACAGAAAAAAAGATTTAACCGAGACATTCATAAGGCTATGCAAGCCTTAAAAGTAGAACAATTAATTTAATATAACTTTTATTTTTTTAGAAATGGGCTCATACAGCTGAAGACTCTCCGCTAGAGTACGTGAATAACAGTTTAACCCAGAATGTTTGTAATTGTGATTTTGTTCAAATGCAATAAATCGTCTATCAACAGTAAGAAATTATTAAGAAAGTAAGAAATTGTTTTATTTCATAAACTGTAAGACGTGAAGAGAGTTTACAGTTCGTATCCTTCGTTTTGTGTTTTAACTTAAGCGTTCAGGATCCAAGCCCGTGTGCGGACGGTTGTGTTTCTTGAATCTCTTCGACTAAAGTCGTTGTTTAGTCTTCAGTTTTTTCTCGAGTTGTACCATGGATATTTTATACGATTCAGCTTTCAGCTCAGTGCGGAGTGCAGAAGGAGGACTCACTCGCTGAACGATCTCTCAAGAAATCCCGGGTAAGATTCAACAGGTGGTTTCTTCAACAGCCACGACAAGTCTGACTTTCTCTGAATTTCCTGAATATACTGTAACATTAAATTAGTTCAAATAATTTGGTAGTTAACACAACTAAATGCTTTGGAGGTATATTTAAAACAGCAGAGGAAGACTTTAGGCACTTCGAGTATGCATTAAATTAATTGTGAAAACCTGGATCTATATGAACAACAGTTCTCTTGTTCATAATATCTTTTTATATTTGTTAATTGAATATATCAATTGAGTATATCTATTATATTTTTGAATGGGATGGGACTGTACACTGGTGGTTCCCAGGGGAAAACAGGGTTATTGAGCCATTGGACATTCAGAGATTATATGTTGTGTGGGCCAATGTAACCGTGTGCGAAAGTTAAAAAATCCCCTTAGATGATCAAAGAATAAGTTGGGTGGGTGAATGTAATTGTGCTCTAACAATCCTCTTAGATGAAGCGCTACAGATGCAGCCCCTGAAAGTGTATTCGACTTACCTGTATAGTACTGCTGACACAAATGTAGCCTCTACATCAGACAGAAAAGGCAATGTGTTTGCTTAATTGTGTGAAGGATCTCCTCGTGAATCTGTCTCATTCATCAATTGAAATAGAAGCCATTAGAATATGATACATGTTCACCCTCAACCCCGGAGCTGCTGGACGAGCTTGTTTCAGCTCAGTGAAGTTGGCCCCCTACAAACAGCAAAAACGATGAAACCCACCTTGGTCTTTAGTGCTGTGTTTGTGCCGTTGAAAGTAGCATTTCTGCTACATTAATAATATTTTCTTGGAATAGAGAAGTTGTCAATTTTAAAACATATTTGAATCGAAATGTGGTTTTGAGTTAGATATTGGCGTGTTCATGTAATTAGTCTGTGTTTGTCATTACTATATATATATATTGCCATGTTACTAGAACTTGTAGCTGAAGTTTACTAGTTGTGTTTTTATGATGATTAGCCATATGTTGATAACAATATTGTATATAATGTATAATTTGAACTACATATTTTCCTGGTGTGAATAATTGTATATTTTCAGAATAAATTTCTAAACCAAATCATTGGCTTGATTTACTAGTTTCTACCCCTATAACATCTATCTTTGATGTATAATAGACCTTTAACCATATATGTATAATAGTCCTCTAAAGTTATCCGTATAATAGAACTCCAACCATTTATGTATAATGAACATATAATCATAGATGTCTAATTGACCTATAGCGAAATACGTATATTAGAATTTCATTCTAGAGGAATTATGGACCACATTTATACAGTACGTCTAAGATATGAGTTTCATAGACGTATATTCTACATCATTTGCCCATTGGGATGTCCCGATTTTAATTGAACAAAGCTAGATACACATTTTCTAATGCAGCCTTCATTACAAGACAGTTTATTTCTCGAAAGCATGTTATGTAAAAAAGAGAAAAACAAAAATATATGGATGACAATCTTTTAAAGCTGAAGATTTTACTTATGAGAAATTGTCATCTTATGTATCTAAACGCTTTTCAACCGCTGGTTTTAGAACTTTGCTGTGCTTCCTGCATCATTTTCAGTGTTATAAACTGGGTGTAGAGGGAGCCATCACTGTGTAGAGCAGTTGATAGGCTGGAGCTGTTCAGACTACTCTTGTTATTTCTCAAATGCTTCCATTGTTTTTCTTTCACGCTAGGACGCGAGTCTGTACATGTGTTTGGTTTTCGTTTCTCTGATTCTCATTGAAGATTTGGGAATTAACGACGAAAGAATCAGTTGCCTCGGAAGGCAGAAGCTTTGGTTCTCAATGATCTTGAAGAAACGCCCATGTAGAGTAGCATGTGATGATTTGTACTACAAAACACCAAGTGCTTAATGTGACGTCTGCGTTTACCATTGAAACTTTTCATCTCGGGTGAAAAAGCAGTTGTGTTGAATAGCTCCCCTCAGCAAAAGCATGCTGGAGTCGACGAATGGAAACCATCCTCTGCTATGAGCATTTTGCGCATGATTGATAAGTACACCATCAGTTTAATGAAGTGCATTGAAACTGATTTTTTCTCTCGTGTGTGCAAACTTCACACTTATGGTGCTCTTTAATCTTTACAAATATGCAGATGCCCAAATGTATCTTTGGATGTTCTGAGATCCTTGATAGTTTCCTCAAATTCTTCAAATGAACATCCATATCAAAGCAATTATGTTTATATATATATATTCCAGATGTGGTACATATAAAAAATATCAACATACATTTGTACAGTGCTCATTTAATAAAAATTGTCAAGTTCTCTAACAAATCTGTTTTCTAATTTTAAAATATTTTTGCTAAGGATACAACAGGTGTATAAATAAATTATCCCGAAAGCCAGTTGAAGATAAAATTCCACACGTGAAAATGGTTTTCTTGGACATTGACGTAGGTACTTAACTCTTTACTTGTTGTAGTTCCACACGAGTAAAACACATTTCCTCCAAAGTTCAAAAGGGTTTGCAAAGAAATCCCATCAATTTTTAGCAGAGATTATGTTTACATCGTAACAATCTGAGCTTGAACCACTAGCCCTTTGTTTAACAGCTGCACAGGGACACATTTTTTCACCATTCATACGTTTGTAGTTAAAGAAAATAAAATACTAGCATATTCCTGCCAGCTGGCAGTATTTCTTCTGCACTGACGAAGAATAATCAAGAACTTTATTTAATCTTTCGCAGGCTATAATTTCCAGAAAAGGAAGTGAATACTTGTATTAAGCTAAATCAAGCCGACGGAGATGCACTGCTGTTGTTTTTCTGCACTTTTCGTTAAAAGGAGAAAGAATCACTGACATTTTTTTTGCAGTATTTTTTCTGTCCTCATAAGCAAGATTTGTATTTTATCTTCCAGAAGTTGTATGAATTTCTTGAAGTTTGGAAACAGCTTCTTCTAGAAAGGAAATGAACACTTGCTTCAAAGTAAATCAAGACATATCTCTCTCGCTGTGTGTGCTCTTATCTGTCCATCTCTCTCTTCTCTCACTCTGACAGTCTGTGCAGAGTCTCTGAAGGGGATGTAACACCACTTGGCAAAGAAGAAAAATTCTGAGGCAGAATAAAAAATCATTATTCTCTTCTCAGTCAGATTCACAGTTTAGACTCACACTCAGACTGAAGTTCAACTCCATACTGCTCTCTATCCTCACAATCCAGAACAAGAGTACATTCAGACAATCAGTGCTGCTACATGAATAATATCAGAACAGCCTGGACTCAGGTCACATCTCCCCCTTTTCTCCTTCCTCACAGCCTCTTAGAGACAGAGAAGAGCTCCTGGTTCTCCTCTTCGTGAACAGGGCTCAGTCATGAAAACTAACATGATGATGATACTCTGACACTAACAGTATAATTATCACTAATATTTACATGAATACTACCATTACAACTAAAATTAAAAGTATCTATCATCACAAACTCTTACATGTTTACTTATATTATTAGTAAAACTACCAGATATTCTCTCACTAATATTAACATGAATACTAGCATTCATACTAAAACTATCAGTAATCCTATCATCATTAATACTCACATAGACACATAGACACTACACACACTGACAGACATACCCACACATACACTTACAAATATAAAACTACATACTGAGACACCACACACTCACAGACACACACCATACACACACATTCACAGGCATGCATTCACAGAAACAAATAGACATTACACATACGTACAGACACACACTTATAGACACCACACACTCAGAGACCCCACACACTAACAGACACAACAAGCTCACAGACACTCACAGACACACAGCCCACACATGAACAGACAACACACACACAGATACCACAAACACACTTATCTACATATACATGATAACTAGCACAAATTGATTCTACTAATATTACAACAGTAACACTATCACTAACACTGACACAAACTACTAATGATAACAGGAATGATATTATTAAAATTATATGTATATGTAGATAAGTGTGTTTGTGGTATCTGTGTGTGTGTTGTCTGTTCATGTGTGGGCTGTGTGTCTGTGAGTGTCTGTGAGCTTGTTGTGTCTGTTAGTGTGTGGGGTCTCTGAGTGTGTGGTGTCTATAAGTGTGTGTCTGTACGTATGTGTAATGTCTATTTGTTTCTGTGAATGCATGCCTGTGAATGTGTGTGTATGGTGTGTGTCTGTGAGTGTGTGGTGTCTCAGTATGTAGTTTTATATTTGTAAGTGTATGTGTGGGTATGTCTGTCAGTGTGTGTAGTGTCTATGTGTCTATGTGAGTATTAATGATGATAGGATTACTGATAGTTTTAGTATGAATGCTAGTATTCATGTTAATATTAGTGAGAGAATATCTGGTAGTTTTACTAATAATATAAGTAAACATGTAAGAGTTTGTGATGATAGATACTTTTAATTTTAGTTGTAATGGTAGTATTCATGTAAATATTAGTGATAATTATACTGTTAGTGTCAGAGTATCATCATCATGTTAGTTTTCATGACAGTATTACTGTAATTATAAGTATTATTAGTCTAGTAGTAGATTTTGTCAGTGTTAGTAACAATGATAGTGTAAGTTTTGGTGATGGTGTTATTGTTGTAATATTAGCAGTATCTGCATTAGTGTTAGTTATAGTGCATCTGTACCTAAGAGTGTATGCGGTGTCTATTTGTGTATATAGTGCTAATTTGTGTGTCTGTGAATGTGTGTGAGTAAGTGTGTGGGTGTGTATCTGTGAGTGTGTGTATAATGTGTGTTGTGTCTGTGAGAGTGTGTTGTGTCTGTGGGTGTAAATGTGTGTGAGTGTGTAGGTATATATCTGTCAGTGTGTGTAAATGAGTGTGGGCTCCACTGGTGTGTTTGACAGAAGTGACCCATCAACAGGTGTTGAGGTCCAGCGTAGCTTGTGAATTGAAACACGGTCTAGAGTCCAGACCAACATCCACTGTGCACAGCTGTGTATGTACCATACACTGATCGATTGCACCACTGGACCTCTGTAAGCCAGGCTCCTACACAGATTGTAAAACTGGCACAAACGTAGGGTGAAACACAGGGTTTTGGCTGTGGACATCTCAACATGGGGGAAAGGGACAGTAAAATAGTAAGGAAAATACAAAAGAAGAAACTGAAATATATGTGCTCACTGTAAAGTAGGAAGAGGTGGTCAGACAAGCAAAACAGCTTTGCAGATAATGCGTAGCGACATTATTTTGTGTCAATCAGCTCACAGATTTCACTTCATGTGCCTTAAGCTGTAATTTGTATGATTGTTGAATGAGATTCTTCACAAGCCTGCTCAATTGCCAGTGGAGAGCTTCACGACACACACCTTCATGAAGACTCTCTTTAAGATGATTACACCTTTCATTGTCATGTTGCCTTCTTTGCATACAGTAGTAGCACCAACACCAAGAGAAAGGATGAGAAATGGCTTTTATCAAGTGATTGCAGTGTTTGTTTGACTGAGGATCCTTGTGTGCTGAACTGTGTAGTGCAGTAAAAGAGAAGGTTTGTGTCATTCAAGACTGTAACAGAACAGAACAATACAATTACAATGCTTTTATGAGCGTAAATATTAGTGGTACATCACAGTTCACAGTATAATGCTGAAAACCTTCTCTACATTTTTGACTGATGTATTTAAAAGGCAAGAAATACTATCATTATTTAATTGAGCTCCTCTAAATGTTGTAGACTGATGATAAAATGTATAGAATTAGGTGACAATATTGGAATTCATTCAAATGCACAAGATTTGTCACTGGACACTGCGTCACAGAGGCTGATCTCTTCTCCCTCATTATGCAGGTTTACCCACTCATGAAGAACTGTCCTCCAGAGATAGTCAGCTGCCATTACTGACTCAGACATGATGTTCGTGTACATATTATACCTTAATTGTACCTGGCACTGCATTTCAATAATTTGATCAAAATGTCTAATGAACAAACAATAATCAAATATTTCTTTCCTTCTTTTAGTAGATAAAGTCTTTGTCCAAAAATGAAGCATTTGTTCCTTTCCTCTCCTACCAGCCTTTATAAGTCACCCAGTTTTCTCTGAGCCAACAGTGTGAAGTATGAGGCAGTCAAGGCTAACACAGCCGAGCGCTCTAAAGAGCTGGATTAAAGCTCCAGTCTCTTTGGGGGCGTTGAGTTGGATTCCCACTGCTGCCAAATATCTCCAACTATCTCTGTGTCAAGAAGAACTTGTTTTTTTCTTGTTACATCCCTGTGGTTTCAACCAATTTCAGACCAATTAATTTAAACAACCATGCTGTTCTTATGGCACGGCAAAAAAAAAATAACATGACACCGTCTTTAAAACACACATTTGCTGCAGGGGGAACAGGAGAACTCAGTCTTATAGTGTAATGTCATTTTCTCATGCTTGTTTTTAGATGATTGTGATCGAATCTATGATCAGATCTATGACCCTTTATAAAGGTAGCACACATATAACGTGCCACGTTTTCAGAGAATTGAGTTAAATACAGGTCAGAAGAAAGTGACAAAATGTCCGCTAGGCAGTTCAGCAATTTCATCGGTGTTCTCTGTTGTTTAGGTGTAGAGTGCCAGCCGTTACAACCAGGAACCACACAGTTTCAGGCGTCAAAAAGACTTCCCCAAAACGCTGATTCTCTCCTTGCTCCGATGATGGCATCCACACATTTCCTGCAACAAAGCCGGGATACGGTCTTCAACAACACAATTGAAAAGCTTGTTTAGAGAACCACACAGTGTCAGGAATCAAAAAGACTCCCCTAAACCCTGATCCTCTCCTTCCTACAATGATGGCATCCAGACAATTCCTGCAACAAAGCCAAAAAAACGAGTGAAAAGAATACTCCCTACTCCTGCAATCTTTCGCAACGAAGGACCGTGTGTGGTCTGTGTTAAATACACTGTTCATCATTTATAATAATCATAAACCTTATTTTATATAGCTCCTTTAAAGGTGGTTTCTCAAAGTACTTTACAGAATGATAACAACAATAAAATAAAAAAAAATACACAAGATAAGCAGGATGAGGATATACAGTTAGAGGAGACAGTAGATGGTGATACTAAGTACAGTAGAAGCAGAGGGGTAAGGAACAGTTAAATAAAGGTTCTTCTAAAGAAGAAGGTTTTGAGTCTGGATTTGAAGGAGCTTAGAGAAGGTGACTCTCTGATATGCTTGGGGAGAGAGTTCCAGAGCTATGGGGCATAACGGGAGAAGACCCTATCACCCAGGGAGTGTTGACGGGCTTGGGGGACATATAGGAGACCAAAATTAAAAGAGCAAAGATTGCAAGGTGGGGAGTTGGGCAATAACAGCTCAGAAAGGTACTGAGGTGCCAAGCCATGCGGAGCCTTATAGGTGAGCATGAGGATTTTGATGTCAACACAAAACTTGACAGGCAGCCAGTGCAAGGACTACAGGATAGGAATAATGTGATCACTGATCAGGCATAGTGCTAATTTCTCCATTGTGGCCGCTGGTTCATTTTCGACTGTCGGCTATTAATAAGTCCTCTATTTGACTTGATCAACACCAATCCCCAGAGATTAAATCAGTGAAAGATTTATTTGACAGTCTGTCCTGAGCTAAGTCTTTCAAGATAGTCTTTGTCAGCTGAACATCAAGGCAGAAAAAAGCTTTAATTTGTCTTCTCAACAGAAATGCTCATTGGTCCCTTCAGCTTTATGCTGGCAACAACAGCTGCCGAGAGTCAGTGCAAACCATAGTGTGCCATCAGTTCCACTTAATATTGCTTTTGGCTACACCACAGAGAAAATATAATATCATGCCAGCAGCAAGGACTTGCTCGTGTGTACAGAACTCTTCCATTGTGCTCAGCCTCTTGATGTGGAATTGGGAGTCCAACGGTTCTGTACACCTTCTCACATGCCTCAATTCATCTCTGATCTCTATAGGAGACTCAATACCCACTTCTGAAACTCTGAAATCATTCACATTTTGTATCAGCATTTGAAAGGAATTAGGTGAGGATTTTCTTACACTATTGTTATATTAGCATTACTGTAGTGTTGCTAATGTGCTACATGCAATTTATAATCCTAAAATTTTAAAATTCCCACATTTGTAGTTGATTTTGTGTGATCTTCACCTTCACACTATTTTATGTGCCATTTATTGCTTATTAACGTACTATTTTTAACCAAAATAATATTAAGTAAGACCTGTATGTATTCAAATAGTATTATTATTATTTATACTTACTTGTCAAAAGAGGACTTCTGAGATTTTTGCAGATTTCTTCTTCGTTGAAAAACGTGAAAGTATTTAACCAAAATGGCGACTAACGAATATCAGCAATGCATTGTGGTATATAACCGGAAAAGTTACTGTGTTTCCAATGTCAATTATATATGCGTTTATTAATGTTGTCGATATTACAGTTACAATTTAACATTGATAATACATCGCAGCAATGTGCTCCCTGCTGTGTGCTGATGTGCAACTTTAACGCATGCAGTTAGTAAGGAAACGGTCACTGTTGTAAGGTATTATATATAATGACATTATGGAATAGGATGGGGACAGGCCTGGCGTCACGGGGGGAGGGAGGAGTGTCGCCCCCTCAGTTCTGGACAAAAGGATTTTTGAACACTTTCTCTCACTTAACCTGCACCCTAAAAAAAAGTTGTACTTTGTCAATGGTCAGATAACACTAATTGACACTAACAGTCACTCGGACTGTTTGATGTGAAGGAGGGCTATCCGTCCAGGAACGGCACATATCAGTGTCATTATTGGGTGTCAACATTACGATCCTGTTTGCTCAGCTGGACCGATTCCTTGCAGTAGTTTATCCTTATACTTAAAATTCTTATATAACTAGACTAGTTATAGCAGTCTGTGCTTTCTGTTGGTTTTACAACAGTGTTGACGGAACTGTTGTTCCGTCTTTATTACAGAGATGAAGACAAATTTCAGCGGCCAAGTTCGTTGCAATCGACCCATTGTAGATACTGATCAGCCTCAAGAAAAAAACATCACTTGTGCCTTTAAAAAAAAAAAGAAAAACAGAGTTGTAGGTATTGAGGTAATTTCAGGTAGAATATAAGAACTAAAGTTAACTAATCCCACAGTAATGCGTGGGGTCCTATCAATAGAAAAAAAATAGTTGTAACCCGAAAACACAACAACCACAACACGAGAAGTCTTCCGGAAACCTAGGTAAATCCCTGTAGAAGTCTAACAGCTATAAAAACAAACAAATGAAACAACTTAAAAAGATCGCAGGGTCCAACCCCGTCCATTCCTATTTCGTTTGCCAAGATTTACTTTATCTATATCGTCAATTGTCTTGCAATGTAGAAATCTCTGTAATAAGAAGAAAAGAACTATCAGTAGTAGTTAATAATCCTTCGACAAAGAAACGGGTGCATTCAAAACACCAGCCTCCACTGCTTGTTAGGATGGCTGAGTGGTCTTAGGTGCCAGACTCAAGGACTCAATCATGTGTAGTGACAGTTTTATGTTATTCACAACACGGATTTCCATTCATGTTTATTAAGATCTGTAATTTGTATGTTGATTGTATGAGAACAGTTTCTTCAAAAGTCCTGTCAATTAACAGTGGAGACCTAGCCGACGTATGTCTTCATGAAAACGCTCTTTAAGGCGATTACAAATGTCTTGAACAAATCTGTGTCATATTTTTAAAATAGTTTAGCTCAAGATGCAACGGGAGTATAAATGAATTCTCCCGCCCTCCATTCCAAGATAAAACTGCATGTGTGAATCTTATTTTACGTGAAGTTGATGATGTTGGTCACTATTGGAAATTGCCCAGTGATATTGACTCAGGTACTCAGTTGTTACGTGCTGTAATTCGATACATGCAAAGCATTTGCATTCCCTCCAATTATCAATAAAGTCAATAATGTATTAAGCATTACATGCCACTTCTTCCCTAGATGATGTTCATGTTGGATCAGTGAGAAAGGCATGCCAGGTTGTACTTTAACCAGCACCTTACTATCATTTTAGTCCCAACCTGACCGCACTAAGCAATTGTACCACAGAGACTCAAATGGGTCGGTTTTCTCCATTTACGGTTTTTGGGAAAAAAATCATCTGCATTTTTAAGCAAGATTGTATTTCAAATTTCACAAATTGTAAGTATTTCTGGAAAAACGCTGTTGCAGAAAGAAACTGAGTAGACGGGAATAGCCCAGTCAGTAGAATATCGAACTTTTCTTCTCAGGGTCACTATTCAGGCGGCTGATATTCTTGCAACTACTTATTCCATGCTGAAATGAGCAGGAAACAACGTTTCAGCAGTGGAGCCTTCTTTGGGTGTGATATAGAATAAACCTTTACTTGTTTCTTTCAAATGAATTTAAACCTCATCTCCAGTACCTAAACTCGTCAGTTGCCTTCAGTAGCTAAAGACACAGGGCATACTGCTCCAGGTGAGGTTTGAACTCACAACCTCGGCATAGCTCCGCTGGGTACTGCCATACTGTATGTGGTGTACAGGTACAAGTTCACTACGTGTTGTAGATTCCAGGTTTGGTACCAGCAGAACCAGCAAACACATCAACTGATCTCAACGTGATTTGAACACACAAAGCTCTAATTTGAGTCAGAGTCGCTACCATTGCACTACGAAGTCACTCACAAGATTTGCTTTTAACTCCCCCAAAGAGAAAAATCAGTGTCCCTGAAAAATATTTTTTTCATTCTCTCCTGTGAGGAGCGCCGCTCTTCCAACGAGGGTCTCTTTCCATGGGTGAATATGGTTGTCTGGGGAGTTGCGGTGTTTATCACTATTGGACTTCCCCAGTCTTAAGTGCTGTTGTTGGACACGGGCAAAAGACTCGCATTTTCGGCAAATATAAAGAGGGTTAAGGTTTCGGCTTTAGCGGAGCCGGTGTTTACATTGACAATAATAAGAAGATCGTCCCTGGGTGGGCTCGAACCACCAACCTTTCAGTTAACAGCCGAACGCGCTCGCCGATTGCGTCACAGAGACTGACAAGAGAAGCTTTTCTCCATTCGCACCTTTCCGGTCAAAAAATAAACATTGCTTGCATTTTCTTGCCAGTCGGCAATATTCATTCTGCTCTGATAGCCAAGAATTAAATTTCATTTTTCACAAGCTGTATGAATTTCTTGAAAAACAAGTTGTTGCAGAAAGGAAATGCATTCATGCATTAAACTAAATCAAGCCCTATGCGGTTGTCCAAAATGGTACTTTCTGCACAAAAAGACAGGAAGAAAGGCACAGCTGGGATGTGGAGCCAGGATCTCCAAATAAAGAGACAGGTACTTAAAGCAACTAAGCTACGGCGCCAGCAGAATTCTCCTCTTTTACAGCCGCTTGGACACACCGCTCTGAGCCATCTGCATTCAGTAAGCACTGAGTCTGCTGGCTGAGCAAGCTGCCTCCTTTACATGCAACAGAAGCCCCGACTGTAAGAGAAACGAAGAGACATGGCTTTTATTGGGCACTTTTCATGTCCAATGCGCTTGACATCTCCCAAGGGCGGCAGAGTTCATTTACGACACTTTTCCTTTCTTTCTTCTTTCTGCACTCTTTGATGAAACAAAGCGAGAAATCATGTAAGGGAAAATGACTTTTTTCATGGAGAAAACATGCACCAGGAAATGTTGTGTTTAGAAGACGTGAGTTAACATGAAAAGTGACCTAATTTACAGGAGCAAATGCTCGCCTAGCAAGATCTGCTTTACTACTAGAGAGAAGTAGAGTGAAAGACGTGATCATTTCACGCCGTTGTGGAACAAAACGCTTTTTTCTTGGAATTCTAAATCAATTAGAAATTCAGAGCGACACATAAAGGCTTTGTCTGCTTAAAAGTGATGATTTTTAAAAACTGATAAAAATGTAGAAAACACGTTTCTCACGTAGAAATTTAAGATGGGGGTGGGGTATTACTAGTAGCGGCGCTGAACTCACCATGAACATCACCAATTCATTTACGTGACGGGCTAGTGGTTTAATGGATAACGCGTCTGATTTCGGTTTATTAGATTGTCGATTCGACTTCTACCGGGGTTGTGTGATTTAAATCAGGCTCCTCAGAAATAGATGTCCGTTATGTAAAAGAACCGCACCTGAAAGCAAACGTTGGGTCTGGGTTCCTTTCTTTCCTGCATGAAATAGCAAATCGTTACAAAAAAAACACCAACTAATGTCCAATAGCGTTAGTCATTTAAGTAAACATGAATATACTGTAAGGTCTTGGTACATGGGAGTGGATTTCAACTACAATTAAAAAAGAGCAAATTATAATTACAGGCTTCAGACACTTTTTCATACAACAGTGACCAAACACTCCCTACCTTTCAGATTTGCTTGAACCTGTAACAAGAAGGAGGTCTGAAACTTCCATTCTCTGATGTTACTGTCTCTAAAACCGGACGTGATGTTTCGCGGATGTGCAGTGTGCCTTTTCTCTTTCCGTGTTCAAGATGCTTCGCTGCATAAGCTCCTGACTGGGTGTTCCGTACTGCGCTGTTACTTCGTTCAGATTACCCGTGCGGTGTACAGATAAAACCCGACTGCGTGGTGTAAGTTCCGGGTTCGGCACCAGCAGCACCTGCAGACTCATCAGCTGACCTCGATGTGATTTGAACACGCAACCTTCTGACCTGGAGTCAGGCGCGCTACCGTTGCGCCACGAGGTCACGCACCTCTAGTGCTTTTAATTCCCCCAAAGAGAACAATCAGCGTCCCTGGAAAAGTTTTTTTTCATTCTCTCCTGTGAGGAGCGCCGCTCTTCCAATGAGGGTCTCTTCTTCCCAGACCACAGATTATTCTTTCCGCCCGGCTCTCTCACAGAGAGCAGGCACACCGTCTCCACTGATGTGTTTACTACATCTATAGATCTGACCCCCTACAGCCACGATATTCCTGGACAGGATATTTACCACCAGCCTCGTGAACTTCTCATCTTGACCTCTCCCAGGAGGAGCACAATTAACACAGAATCCACTCTCCATTTAGCAAATAACACAAAACACTGTTTACCTGTCAAGACAGAAAACCAGGCTGCTCCAGGTGTGGCTTGAACTCACAACCTCGGTATGACTCCACTGCTTATGTCATTGGACATGGCCTGAACCAGGAAAGAGATTGGAAATCGAGACTTCATGGCGTTGTTTTAAAACTTGCCTACTCTTTCAATTTTTTCGGTCAAATCTTTTATCTGGGAGTACTTTCAGTTGATGTTAATCCTTGTCCCTATGCACGATTCTGGGCCATGGTGCATCTTGAATAATGTTCTTATAGGCTTCAGTTTGGAAAAGTGCGCTCTTCAGAAGCTACCGAAAACGCTAATGGTTACATAACACTTAAGCAAAAGCAACGTTCGGGTTTGAAAACTAATATTACTTGCTATGAATACAAACACTGTTACAGGAGGCGTGTTAGGGCTATTTTAGCTTAGATCATCAATTCATCTGACATTTCTTCTCCATCTATATCAACAGCGTAATCGCTACTGAGCTATAAAGGCAGGTCCTGGCAATACAATCTTCTTTAGAAAACATTTTTAAAACTGTTTCCACGACCACACGTAAAGTAAAAGATACCGATTGCACGCAACTAATACATTCTCTTTTCCAGGGACGTTGTAGCTAGATGCAAATTACAATCGAAAATGTATCAGCATAGATTGTACAGCATTTATGTTTATATTTATGTTAAAATGAAGGATAATATATCAAAATATCAACATCCAACTTCACAGTGCTAACGTAACAATGCTTGTTAAATTCTCAAACAAATCCGCGTTGTATTTCTAAACTATTTTAGCAGAGGACGCAACAGGAGTATAAATGATATCTCCCGCCAGCCCTTCAAAGATACTTTTCCATGGGTGAATATGGTTGTCTGGGGAGTTGCGGTGTTGGTCACTATTGGACTTCCCCGGTCTCAAGTGTTGTTGTTGGACACGGGCAAAAGACTCGCATTTTCGGCAAATATAAAGAGGGTTAAGGTTTCGGCTTTAGCGGAGCCAGTGATCACATTGACAATAATAAGAAGACCGTCCCTGGGTGGGCTCGAACCACCAACCTTTCAGTTAACAGCCGAACGCGCTCGCCGATTGCGCCACAGAAACTGACGTAAGAGGCTTCTCTCCATTCGCACCTTTCCGGTCAAAAAATAAACATTGCTTGCATTTTCTTGCCAGTCGGCAATATTCCTTCTGCTCTGATAGCCAAGAATTAAATTTCATTTTTCACAAGCTGTATGAATTTCTTGAAAAACAAGTTGTTGCAGAAAGGAAATGCATTCATGCATTAAACTAAATCAAGCCCTATGCGGTTGTCCAAAATGGTACTTTCTGCACGAAAAGACAGGAAGAAAGGCACAGCCGGGATGTGGAGCCAGGATCTCCAGTTAAAGAGACAGGTACTTAAGCAACTGAGCTACGGCGCCAGCAAAATTCTCCTCTTTTACAGCCGCATGGACACACCGCTCTGAGCCCAGTAAGCACTGAGTCTGCTGGCTGAGCAAGCTGCCTCCTATTCACGCAACAGGAGCCCCGACTGTAAGAGAAACGAAGAGAAATGGCTTTTATTGGGCACTTTTCATGTCCAATGCGCTTGACATCTCCCAAGGGCGGCAGAGTTCATTTACGACACTTTTCCTTTCTTTCTTCTTTCTGCACTCTTTGATGAAACAAAGCGAGAAATCATGTAAGGGAAAATGACTTTTTTCATGGAGAAAACATGCACCAGGAAATGTTGTGTTTAGAAGACGTGAGTTAACATGAAAAGTGACCTAATTTACCGGAGCAAATGCTCGCCTAGCAAGATCTGCTTTACTACAAGAGAGAAGTAGAGTGAAAGACGTGAGCATTTCACGCCGTTGTGGAACAAAACGCTTTTTTCTTGGAATTCTAAATCAATTAGAAATTCAGAGCGACACATAAAGGCTTTGTCTGCTTAAAAGTGATGATTTTTAAAAACTGATAAAAATGTAGAAAACACGTTTCTCACGTAGAAATTTAAGATGGGGGTGGGGTATTACTAGTAGCGGCGCTGAACTCACCATGGTGCAATTCATTTACGTGACGGGCTAGTGGTTTAATGGATAAGGCGTCTGATTTCGGTTTATTAGATTGTCGATTCGACTTCTACCGGGATTGTGTGATTTAAATCAGGCTCCTCAGAAATAGATGTCCGTAATGTAAATGAACCGCACCTGAAAGCAAACGTTGGGTCTGGGTTCCTTTCTTTCCTGCATGAAATAGCAAATCGTTACAAAAAAAACACCAACTAATGTCCAATAGCGTTAGTCATTTAAGTAAACATGAATATACTGTAAGGTCTTGGTACATGGGAGTGGATTTCAACCACAATTAAAAAAGAGCAAATTATAATTACAGGCTTCAGACACTTTTTCATACAAAAGTGACCAAACTGCCTAACTTTCAGGTTTGCTTGAACCTGTAACAGAAAGGAGGTCTGAAACTTCCATTCTCTGATGTTACTGTCTCTAAAGCGGGACGTGATGTTTCGCGGATGTGCAGTGTGCCTTTTCTCTTGCCGTGTTCAAGATGCTTCGCTGCATAAGCTCCTGACTGGGTGTTCCGTACTGCGCTGTTACTTCGTTCAGATTACCCATGCGGTGTACAGATAAAAACCATCTGCGTGGTGTGAGTTCCGGGTTCGGCACCAGCAGCACCTGCAAACTCATCAGCTGACCTCGACGTGATTTGAACACGCAACCTTCTGATCTGGAGTCAGACGCGCTACCGTTGCGCCACGAGGTCACTTGCCTCAAGTGCTTTTAATTCCCCCAAAGAGAACAATCAGCGTCCCTGGAAAACTTTTTTTTCATTCTCTCCTGTGAGGAGCGCCGCTCTTCCAACGAGGGTCTCTTCTTCCCAGACCACAGATTATTCTTTCCGCCCGGCTCTCTCACAGAGAGCAGACACACCGTCTCCACTGATGTGTTTACTACATCTATAGATCTGACCCCCTAAAGCCACGATATTCCTGGACAGGATATTTACCAGCAGCCTCGTGAACTTCTCATCTTGATCTCTCCCAGGAGGAGCACAATTAACACAGAATCCTCTCTCCATTAAGCAAATAACACAAAACACTGTTTACCTGTCAAGACAGAAAACCAGGCTGCTCCAGGTGAGGCTTGAACTCACAACCTCGGTATGACTCCACTGCTCATGTCATTGGACATGGCCTGAACCAGGAAAGAGATTGGAAATCGAGACGTCATGGCGTTGTTTTAAAACTTGCCTACTCTATCAATTTTTTCGGTCAAATCTTTTATCTGGGAGTACTTTCAGTTGATGTTAATCCTTGTCCCGATGCACGATTCTGGGCCATGGTGCATCTTGAATAATGTTCTTATAGGCTTCAGTTTGGAAAAGTGCGCTCTTCAGAAGCTACCGAAACCGCTAATGGTTACATAACACTTAAGCAAAAGCAACGTTCGGGTTTGAAAACTAATATTACCTGCTATGAATACAAACACTGTTACAGGAGGCGTGTTAGGGCTATTTTAGCTTAGATCATCAATTCATCTGACATTTCTTCTCCATCTATATCAATAGCGTAATCGCTACTGAGCGCTAAAGGCAGCTCCTGGCAATACAATCTTCTTTAGAAAACATTTTTAAAACTGTTTCCACGACCACACGTAAAGTAAAAGATACCGATTGCACGCAACTAATAAATTCTCTTTTCCAGGGACGTTGTAGCTAGATGCAAATTACAATCGAAAATGTATCAGCTTTAAAATTTTCTTTTGGATCCACAGGACGATCAGCACGAGACTCAAAATATGCCTGTGTTTGATTGTACAGCATAGATTGTACAGCATTTATGTTAAAATGAAGGTAAATATATCAAAATATCAACATCCAACTTCACAGTGCTAACGTAACAATGCTTGTCAAATTCTCAAACAAATCCGCGTTGTATTTCTAAACTATTTTAGCAGAGGACGCATCAGGAGTATAAATGATATCTCCCGCCAGCCCTTCAAAGATACTTTTCCATGGGTGAATATGGTTGTCTGGGGAGTTGCGGTGTTGGTCACTATTGGACTTCCCCGGTCTCAAGTGTTGTTGTTGGACACGGGCAAAAGCCTCGCATATCCGGCAAATATAAAGAGGGTTAAGGTTTCGGCTTTAGCGGAGCCAGTGTTCACATTGACAATAATAAGAAGACCGTCCCTGGGTGGGTTCAAACCACCAACCTTTCAGTTAAAAGCCGAACGCGCTCGCCGATTGCGCCACAGAGACTGACGAGAGAGGCTTCTCTCCATTCGCACCTTTCCGGTCAAAAAATAAACATTGCTTGCATTTTCTTGCCAGTCGGCAATATTCCTTCTGCTCTGATAGCCAAGAATTAAATTTCATTTTTCACAAGCTGTATGAATTTCTTGAAAAACAAGTTGTTGCAGAAAGGAAATGCATTCATGCATTAAACTAAATGAAGCCCTATGCGGTTGTCCAAAATGGTACTTTCTGCACGAAAAGACAGGAAGAAAGGCACAGCCGGGATGTGGAGCCAGGATCTCCAGTTAAAGAGACAGGTACTTAAGCAACTGAGCTACGGCGCCAGCAGAATTCTCCTCTTTTACAGCCGCTTGGACACACCGCTCTGAGCCATCTGCGTTCAGTAAGCACTGAGTCTGCTGGCTGAGCAAGCTGCCTCCTTTACACGCAACAGGAGCCCCGACTGTAAGAGAAACGAAGAGAAATGGCTTTTATTGGGCACTTTTCATGTCCAATGCGCTTGACATCTCCCAAGGGCGGCAGAGTTCATTTACGACACTTTTCCTTTCTTTCTTCTTTCTGCACTCTTTGATGAAACAAAGCGAGAAATCATGTAAGGGAAAATGACTTTTTTTCATGGAGAAAACATGCACCAGGAAATGCTGTGTTTAGAAGACGTGAGTTAACATGAAAAGTGACCTAATTTACCGGAGCAAATGCTCGCCTAGCAAGATCTGCTTTACTACAAGAGAGAAGTAGAGTGAAAGACGTGAGCATTTCACGCCGTTGTGGAACAAAACGCTTTTTTCTTGGAATTCTAAATCAATTAGAAATTCAGAGCGACACATAAAGGCTTTGTCTGCTTAAAAGTGATGATTTTTAAAAACTGATAAAAATGTAGAAAACACGTTTCTCACGTAGAAATTTAAGATGGGGGTGGGGTATTACTAGTAGCGGCGCTGAACTCACCATGGTGCAATTCATTTACGTGACGGGCTAGTGGTTTAATGGATAAGGCGTCTGATTTCGGTTTATTAGTTTGTCGATTCGACTTCTACCGGGGTTGTGTGATTTAAATCAGGCTCCTCAGAAATAGATGTCCGTAATGTAAATGAACCGCACCTGAAAGCAAACGTTGGGTCTGGGTTCCTTTCTTTCCTGCATGAAATAGCAAATCGTTACAAAAAAAACACCAACTAATGTCCAATAGCGTTAGTCATTTAAGTAAACATGAATATACTGTAAGGTCTTGGTACATGGGAGAGGATTTCAACCACAATTAAAAAAGAGCAAATTATAATTACAGGCTTCAGACACATTTTCATACAAAAGAGACCAAACACTGCCTGACTTTCAGGTTTGCTTGAACCTGTAACAGAAAGGAGGTCTGAAACTTCCATTCTCTGATGTTACTGTCTCTAAAGCCGGACGTGATGTTTCGCGGATGTGCAGTGTGCCTTTTCTCTTGCCGTGTTCAAGATGCTTCGCTGCATAAGCTCCTGACTGGGTGTTCCGTACTGCGCTGTTACTTCGTTCAGATTACCCGTGCGGTGTACAGATAAAACCCGACTGCGTGGTGTAAGTTCCGGGTTCGGCACCAGCAGCACCTGCAAACTCATCAGCTGACCTCGACGTGATTTGAACACACAACCGTCTGACCTTGAGTCAGACGCGCTACCGTTGCGCCACGAGGTCACTTGCCTCAAGTGCTTTTAATTCCCCCAAAGAGAACAATCAGCGTCCCTGGAAAAGTTTTTTTTCATTCTCTCCTGTGAGGAGCGCCGCTCTTCCAACGAGGGTCTCTTCTTCCCAGACCACAGATTATTCTTTCCGCCCGGCTCTCTCACAGAGAGCAGACACACCGTCTCCACTGATGTGTTTACTACATCTATAGATCTGACCCCCTACAGCCACGATATTCCTGGACAGGATATTTACCAGCAGCCTCGTGAACTTCTCATCTTGACCTCTCCCAGGAGGAGCACCATTAACACAGAATCCTCTCTCCATTTAGCAAATAACACAAAACACTGTTTACCTGTCAAGACAGAAAACCAGGCTGCTCCAGGTGAGGCTTGAACTCACAACCTCGGTATGACTCCACTGCTCATGTCATTGGACATGGCCTGAACCAGGAAAAAGATTGGAAATCGAGATGTCATGGCGTTGTTTTAAAACTTGCCTACTCTTTCAATTTTTTCGGTCAAATCTTTTATCTGGGAGTACTTTCAGTTGATGTTAATCCTTGTCCCGATGCACGATTCTGGGCCATGGTGCATCTTCAATAATGTTCTTATAGGCTTCAGTTTGGAAAAGTGCGCTCTTCAGAAGCTACCGAAACCGCTAATGGTTACATAACACTTAAGCAAAAGCAACGTTCGGGTTTGAAAACTAATATTACTTACTATGAATACAAACACTGTTACAGGAGGCGTGTTAGGGCTATTTTAGCTTAGATCATCAATTCATCTGACATTTCTTCTCCATCTATATCAACAGCGAAATCGCTACTGAGCGCTAAAGGCAAGTCCTGGCAATACAATCTTCTTTAGAAAACATTATTCAAACTATTTCTACTACCATACATCAAGTAAAAGATACCGATTGCACGCAACTAATACAATCTCTTTTCCAGGGACGTTGTAGCTAGATGCAAATTACAATCGAAAATGTATGAGTTTTAAAATTTTCTTTTGGATCCACAGGATGATCAGCATGAACCATCAAAGAGCCTGTAGCTGCAAGAAGGTTAAAAGCGCACAAGTGATCTGTCTTTGGTCAAAGGAATTGCTGGAGCAGTAGGACGCAGAGCAATATCTAGCAGCTGTAGACGATGTTCGGGGAAGAGATAATTCTGTTTTCAGCACAGGGAGTGAGAATGAGCTCAGTCCGGCTCCCAGCAGAATCCATTCTGGTTTGGTTACTGTCAGACTGTGCGTCTGAGGCTCTTTGGATCGCAACGTGAAAAAAAAAAAAAGTACAAAAAACATTTGCTCACATCTTGTGATTTCCACGAGAGGAAGAGAAGATATCACAAAAAAAAAATCAGAACTGAAGATTTGGATCCGGGACCTCATACTTGTCAAATGATTAAAATAATAATTATGAAAATATCAGGTTGTGTTTCTGCAACATATCGTGCACAGTACGCCATTTTTTCTAAAAATACAGTAGATTGTACTTAATAAAAATGTACAATTCATCGCTGGTATAAACAGATGTGTGCTGTGTTTGCCTTTGTAAGTATTTGTTTAAAAAAGAAGTTCACAATATGATAAAAACACAGAAAGCACAAACCTAATAATATAACGATACAAAATCAATACCAAATCATAAAGCCAATTAAGTACCTATCCTTTGAAAACAGTGACATTTGTATATACTTTTGAATTACAAATCAGACAGAGTAGTCCCTTAATTCAAAGATCAGATCTTGGCCAAAACAAGACAATTAGATGTTAGCTGAATTCGGAACAAGAGCCTCTGCTTCATCGTTTATTGAGCTTTTGATCAACGTCTGAGCGAAAAAGATTCGCTATTTTAACTCTTTGATTAAAGTTTACAAAAGCACCTTCCTTCGAGCAGGAGTGAAAACAGCGACTTGAGGATTCCTAACTGTTTTTAATACAGTCCGCCACGCTACCAACTGAGCTATCGAAGGGATTTAAAGTGCTCCTCTCTGGCACATATTGCCCAATGTAGTGAAATATTCCGGGTGATTAAATTCCAGTTCGACATCAAGTTTCCAACTCGTTTCCTTAGTCTTGTTTACCTTGAATTTAAGCCACAAACCAGGATTCTACTGTATAAACTTCCGGGGATGTTACAAAATGTTTGAGGGGGCATCAATCATTACAGGCGGAAATTCACTCCTTTTTTTTCTCGAGGCATCATATTAAACATTTCATTTGGATCGAGAAGAGGATCACCATGCGAGACAGAACAAACTGTTTGATTCCATCTTTATTGGGAGCTGCATCACAGCTAATGGATGTAAAGCCTTCAATATGCGATAGTGAGAGTTCAGTTATGCCAGGGAGTGGGAGTGAAGAGAACTGAACTGAAATTTAGTAAATTCATATTTAAATAGAGTGTAAATCATCAAAGTGTTCTGTCACTTCAAACTTAGTACGACACTACCAGGAGTGGGGATCGAACCCACGTGGACTTTCGTCCATTGGATCTTAAGTCCAACGCCTTAACCACTCGGCCATCCTGGTCTACAGCAATATGCTGCTCAGTTGTTTAACATTTGAATATGATTCATCTATTAAAAAAAATTAAACCAGCGCCCTGTCACAGAAACGTACCCCGGTCTCCCGCGCAACAAGCAGGGGTACTCAGCACTGTACTAACGAGGAGCGCTTGTCCGCAGCTCGGCGTGAGCTCTGTTTACTGTCAGCAGACATTTCCTCATTTCAAAAGACGTTTTCGCCTGCTCTCAGTAATTAATGTCGGTTTGAAGTCTGTTCCTGTTGTCTCCACTCTTGACGAAGAGCAGCCTTACGTAGGAGACTCCCTCTCTCAAGAATTTTGCCATCACCCTGCAAGAGAGAAGAGCCATCAACCACCAAGACACTTAACATTAAGCACATGAAATGGGAGATGTTTTTTACTTAAGGATGTTACCGTTTCCACTCTAACTTCTTTGTCAGAAGTGGGATATGAACAAACATCTCTACGGGAAACTACAACCTGAACGCAACGCCTTGGACCACCAGCCATCCTGCCTGTGGCTCTTAAATGGAATGATATGTTTTATTTCTACTTGATGATAAGGGGAAAAAAAAGTTAAATGTAATTAGGGAAATGTCTTTTTTCATATGGAGAAAAAAAGTCTAAGCAAATGTAAAGTTTAGAGCAGCACTCAATAAAAACTATCTGAAACCGAAAGCGCTTCTTATGCGGATCAATATATTCCGATACCAGTGGTTCCGCAGAAGAAATAAGAAAAGCTGAACTCCAAGCACTGTGTTGCCATTACGGCTACTCTGGCTGTAGCTGCTTTAAGATCTACTCAGCGGGCACAGAATGTTGTATGAGGTCAGACTGGTTTGCGATGTCTAAATAACAGCATGCGAATTTAAGCTTATTTAAGAGTATTTAGAATATAATACATGCACCAAAAGCGTTAATCCTTCACTGGCTGCTATTTGAAACGCCTTCATAAATGACACGTAATAGAGATTTATGCAGCTAGATTTTATGCTTCACCATACATTGCAGTCGGGAAAATAAATCAACTTTCTTTAACACCTCTGGATAAAGTTCTTGGATAAAGTGGAGCAGGTTTTAGACCTCTGCGTACAGCGCCCTTGATGTCATTTTATTTTTACAGCAGCAAGCATCCTGAAAGTTTTTTTTATATTTTTTTATTTGAACAACAAAAATACATATAATACAAAAAAGATCACATATGACGTATCAACAACATCGTCAGGGGCACGTGCCCCGTGTAATCCAATTACACTTTCTGAAAAATCTACTGTCCATGCAAATGTACATGCTGATCTACAGGGTTCTTTTCTGCACTGAGCTGCTCATTTGAAATCCAGAAGGCAACACAGACGCGCTCCTATACCAAGAGTCTTATCTGGACCACCTGGGTAAAAAAACAGGAAACCTAAGCACTATTCTATACTGACAGCTTTTGAAAAGGAGCTCTGTAATATGCACAAATACAAAGACAAGATATAAATACTCCATAGGTTTAAAATTCAGGAATATGAATGGTCAATTGTTTACAATTGGAGTTTTTATGTTTCGTATGATTTAGCGACTTTTTTTCAACATGTAAAAAAAAACAGCACACCTAAATGACAAAGCCTTAGAGCTACAGAGAAAAAACAAATTGCGTTTAAAGTAATTTTAAAGGCTCGAGAAAACATTGCACTATGAACGCAAATGTTTGTCTTCTTTGTCGCACTTACGTTTTGTTGCTTTAGCAAATTTCATGCAGTTTATTTCTGACACAAGACATAACAAGCTTGTGTATTTATGACAAAAAACCAGGGCAACAATTTTCATTGACCTTGAAACTAAAATTGTTAAAAAGTAAGTTAAATGCACATATAGTAAATATATTTTCTCATATAATGGTGTGTTTTTCTGTCTAAGAATCCTTCATGAATGGTTTAACAGACACTTTGCATGACTAAAACAAATATTTACGAATTTTAACGTTTTATACAATAAAGTTTTATTGTGAACATGAGCCCTGTTTATCTATATCACCAATACAGTTCTGGATTTTATTCTGCCTTCCTACGCACATATGAATTTTCTTTCACACAACAGCTCGCATGTGTGGTAGGGTATTAGCGCCAGGGATAAAAAGAATGATGTTGGCTTTTAAATGATAAACCATTTGCGTTTATACAAAATCACAATGCGTTGTCGCAGACATTGGGACATACTCTGTTTAAACACCTGTCGTTTTCTCTTATATTGGCTCCTGTGCTTCGGTCCATTCGGTCCATTCGGTCCAAAAAGTGGATTTTGCACCTGCGCCAGTGCTGTAGTGGTATCATACAGACGCCCATACAAATCCATCACACGCTGAAAGCTCCGGAAGGCAACATAAAATATTGCTCTGTCTGTTGGTGGATTAGGTATGCACGCTTTTTTCAATGTAAAATACAATGTAAAAAGATCAAATTTGATTTAAAATCGATAAATGTAAAAACCAAAAAAGCTCATGTTTTTTATCTAGTTTTATCTTTATCTATATCTATATCTAGTTTTTCAAAGGTCTTTTAAAAAGAAAGTTTATCGCGATTGTGAAAGTTAGAGAAGGTGTACCAGCACGTGCCTTCATATCTCGCCTGTAGCTGCGAGAAGGTTAAAAGCGCACAAGTAATCTGTCTTTCGTCAAAATAATTGCTGGAGCAGCAGGACGCAGAGTACCATCCAGCAGCTGTAGATGGTACTCTCAGTCCGGCTCCCAGCAGAATCCATTCTGGTTTGGTTACTGTCAGACTGGGCGTCTGAGGCTCTTCGGATCACAACGTGAAAAAAAAAAGAACAAAAAACAATTGCTCACATCGTGTGATTTCCACGAGAGGAAGGGAAGATATCACTTAAAAAAAACAGAACTGAATATTTGGATCCGGGGCCTCATACTTATCAAATTATTAAAATAATGATTATTAAAATATCAGATTGTGTTTCTGCAACATTTCGTGCACAGTACGCCGAATTTAACAATAAAACAACAGTCACAGTGAGGGCTTTACACGCAGACTGGGGTATTTTCCCTTTTTATATTTTTGCCACTTTATATCGAACCTGTTATACTCCCAAAAGTGCAGAGTAGCTTGTAAATAAAAACGTACAATTCACCGCTGGTATAAACAGATGTGTGCCTTGTTTGCCTTTGTACGTTAAAAACACAAAAAACACAAACTTAATAATATAACGATACAAAATCAATACCAAATCATAAAGCCAATTAAGTACATATCCTTTCCTTTGAAAACAGAGAACACCTTTATATCTACAAAAAAAAAACGTGACATTTGTATATACTTTTGAATTACAAAGCAGACAGAGTACTCCCTTAATTCAAAGATCAGATTTTGGCCAAAACAAGACATTCAGACGGGAGTTTAATTCGGAACAAGAGCCTCTGCTTCGTGGTTTATTGACCTTTTGATCAACGTCTGAGTGAAAAAGATTTGCTATTTTAACTGTTTGATTAAAGTTCACAAGAAGCACCTTTCTTCGAGCTGGAGTCAAACCAGCAACCTAAGGATGCCTCACCATTTCCACTACAGTCCTCCGCTCTACCAACTGAGCTATCGAAGGGAAGTGGGGAATACTGTTTACCTTGAATTTAAGCCACGAATCAGGTTTCTAAAGTATGAACTTCCGGGGATATTACAAAATGTTTGATGGGGCATCAATCGTTGATCAATCGTAGCAGGGGTGGCGCACCGTCACTGTACCCAGACGGAAGGCAAGCACCTGTTTCCCCTGGACTGCAGCAAGCTGTCCCATCACGGTCTTCAGCTGCAGGCCGGAGGCCTCCCATCCTGGGGGGTTGGTGCCCTCGGTGTCGGGGAGGACGCCAGGCCGGAGTAGGGTTACCGATGAACCGGTGTCGAGCAGGGCCAGGCAGGGTTGGTCCTCGATTCGGCAGTGGAGGTACAGGCCCTGGCTACAGCTGACTCGCCCCACAGTGGCGTGCAGGGCGCCGGTCTTCACAGCGCTCTCCGGAGCTGGGGTTGAGGTGTTCCAATGGCGGTCGTCCCCGCGCTGAGCCGCCCCGTTCCCGTTTTCCGATGCCGATGTAATTGTGCGAGGCTTTGGGGCCCGGCAGTCCCGGGCTCGGTGTCCCCTCTTCCCACAGCCTTGGTAAAACCAAAACCGTTGGTCAGCTGGCAGGGCGCACTGCATCTGCTGGTGCTTCCAGCCACCCCAAATACGGCCTCAGCCCATGTAGCAAGGGCCAAGGCCTGCCCCAGCGAGGCTGGCGCGGCCAGCTGTACGTGGCGCCGCAGCTCCTCAGGTGAGAGGGCCTTGAGAAAGGCCTGGAGAGCCATCTCCTGCTGCGCCTCCTGGGGGAAAGCTGGGTATCCTTGGCGGGCGAGGAACATGACATCAGCGGCGACCGAGCCCAGTCGCTCTCCTGGTCGGCGCCGCCGTAGGGCCGGCCTCTCCCGCATCAGGTCAGGCGCCTCCTCCACCTCCAGCCGGAGAGCTGCTGCCAGTGCTGCATATTCTCCTCTGTCCTCCTCCGGGACATCCAGGAGCAGCTGGCAGGCTGCTCCTTCCAGCGCCACAGCCAGGTGGCTGGCCATCTCTGCCCGGTTCCAGCCATTCGTTCGGGCCGCGAGCTGGAACTGCCTTAGGTTTCCCAAGGTGCTTCCCAGTCGTAGAGACCGGGTCGCACCTGCGCTGATGAGTGTGGGAATCGCTGGTCGGCTCCGGCAGGGAGGGTATCTTCTCTCTGGGGTATCCGCTGGCCAGGAGTAGCAGCCAGTTGCCCCAATTCTACCGGCAGAACCACTACTGAGTAGCCCTGGTAAGGGCTGTGGCCACCTGTCGCACCCAGGAGCTGCTCAGGCTCCATATGTGCGCTGCCGGTGGGTTCTGTCTCTTTTAGAGTCAGCCAGCGCTTGACAGAATCGGTTAATGTCTGCCACGGTTTGTTCATCCTGCCCGCTTCTGACACCAATGTAGCGTTTACAGGTTCTTCTCAGGACAAAGGACCAATGGAGATGAGATAAATGAACCAAGCGATAGCTTTATTCTTTATCAACCACACAAAACCAAACACAGAATATACACACACATGAGGAGACTGACGGAGCACGTAAACATCTTCAGGGTGGTAATTACTTAACAACAAGCTACAGATACAGCCATTCAAAATGCGCGGGCGATACCGCATTATTTTCCGGTACGCTGTACGCAGTCTACCTCAAGTTACCGGTAAATACCGCGAGTTACCGGTAAATACCACTAGTTACCGTAAATTCTCCTATAATACGACAAGCAAAATAATAGTATCCGGAATTTCCGCAAGGTGGAGCTAATAAAGCTCAACCTCTCATGTTTGAGCTGTGGCCATCAAAGTCTTTAACGGAGATATTACTAATAGTATTAATAATGAATGACCTTGGACAAGCTGTAAGTGTAAACTCAAAGTATTGCCCTGGTCAACATTCTTTCTTTCATTGACCGTCTTTGTAAAAATAACACCACAGCATTTCACAATCACGCATTTGTTTCCAATCATGCAAAGTACAGTAATTTTTGAGAATCGATTCACCATGCCTTTCACATGCTCATAAAAGAGATTGATTTAGGAACATTAACATATTACCGTATAAAAACTGTACTGTATACTGTACAGTATGTATATGTATATTTAATGTCTTAACTGTGCCCGTTTAAGTATTGAATATTCATATCTAATTTTACCACTGAAGGGAAATCTTAGTAGCTGAGCATAAAAAGAATAGGAGCATACTGCAACGCGTGTGAAGGCCATAAACGATATTAATTTTGGAACATAAACATACAGTATATGGCTGGTCTCGGTACTTTAAAGAAAACATACACGAAACATGGTTTCATTATGACCAGAATCGGTCTTGAGATATTTTTAACTTGATTTACAGTATTTGAGAGGTATGTCTTAACACCGATACTACAGTACGTAAATACTGCTCACGTATATGTTTCTAGGTTTATATTATGCATTTCATACGGTCAAATTACTTTTGAGAAACTAATAAGAAGCGCGAAACGATATGCCCAGGGCGTTTTAGTTTCGTTTTGTGCTGGGACTCTGCTTTAACAATGTCGCCGTGGATTGATTAGAGATATCAAGTACATACAAGTCATTTTTTAAATGTTGTAGTTCGTCTTGTAAAAATGTTACGAGTACATCATCTATCAACAATTACACAGGTTCTGTTTCCATATTGCGGATTTTGGTTACATAATATTATTTTCTAAATTTCACGATGAGAATATATGATTTGGGCAAACAGAGCCGCAAAGAAGTACATTATGGGTTGTTGTTTTTTTTTTTTGCAGTTTTATCTAGAACAAGCGATGCTTAAACCTTTGTCTGATTCTTGTGAAACTATCCACACGACAGTTACAGTACCTAGGAGTTGACTTCAGTGATGTCACTGATGGGATGTTTCTAAAAATCCATCCTCTGTAAAACATCTTCTCTAGTTCTGCATATGTATTCGCTAATGAAGCTGTGTGTTCTGAGCCTGGATCTCTACGTTTCTGTATGAACCAGCTTAGAGGGCTAAAGACAGCTTGTGTTTAAATTGAGTGTAAGGTAATTTATGCTTCTAAAGTCATGGTCAGCATTTATTATTGTACTGTGCTGTAAACTTGTTCTGTGCCTAGTCACATTATTTTATAGCGTTTTTATAGCGTTATCAAATCTGGTGGCGCTGTGTATTAGTTTCTTGACTCCCATGTCACATGGTCTGTGATTGAATCCCATGGAACTATGACTTTATTTTTTAACAAACATTTCTTTGAAAAAATGAAACGTTTCTCTTGGTCAGAGATTAAATAAAACCTCACTCGCACCAAACAAATTTATATTTCTACATATCACAACATGATCGGATTGAAGTCTTTTTAATAACAATGACTAGTCACCTATGCGTTACAAAATAAACATTTATATTGATTTGAATCGCGTTTTGATTTAAATCGTAAACGCGTGTTTAAATATATGTGTTTAAAGGCGATATACTGTATAAAAGCGCTGATTCTTATGGAGTGTGTTCCGCCGGGGATTCAAAAAATTTATTTTTTTAATCGCGTATCTAAGGAAAATTGCAGTATAACTTTGTTAATGCACAAACAGTGGTATGTTACATTATAATTTGGGTGTCTCCTCTTGCCAGAAAGCTCTAAATTGCATTTTGAGTGCGGTTTTTGACTTTTTCTAAATTGCAACCCATAATTAAAGCTGATAAAGCTTAGACTAACTGTATTCTAAACTGTATTACAACGTAAATTGCAAAAATGCACTTGGAATCTGTCCAAGCCCTCCTACGAAAATTATTTAAACTGCGACACTGATCATTCATCTCTAAATAAACTTTATTTTATATAGCGTTTTAGGCGAATAGGTAATTAGATTGCTCATAAACCTAATCGCTTTTTCTACATAAACACAGCGTGATTGCTCTCTGAAAATGCTTTTCCTTTATATTTAGGCTCAGATTTCAACTTTAGATCGCATTATTATAAACTTTCTTGGAAAACTGTATTTTATGTAAACCATGTTTGCTATTAATTCATTTAGGGCTAAAATACGTTCATTGTCTTCCAATCGAGTCGAGTTGACATTAGAAGCTTGCCACTCCCGGACTGTTACACCAACACATTAGCATGTTAAAGCGATTTCATTGAGGAGCCCAGCTACCAGTTAACACTGTACTTCCTACTTTGAAAATACCTGTGAAACCGGTTTAATTCGTCACAGCCAGCACTCCTGCAGAGAGGGGGTTGTAGTCGTAAAGTAGAAGCAGGCGAGATTTCCAGCGAAAGACACCTCCCCCCCCCCCACTCAAAAACCCAGTAAGCAGTAATGCTTTATGTTGAAAATTGAGGTGGATTTTGTTTATGATAAAGAGGAGAAACTGGGATGGGAGGAGGGTTTGGTTTTGCATAAGGGGCGGGACTATGATAATTGGAGGAATTTGCGAGAGTATAATGGTTTGATATATTTGATTTTGTATTGTGGTTGTTATCTATGTTTTTGGTTGGTATTATGTTTATATGGTTGTTTTTGTTGGTTGGTTGTTATTATGGTTATTAATAATACGATCTATAGTTGAAATCTGAGCCTAAATAAAAAGAGAAAGCAAGTGATTAGGTTTATGAGCAATCTAACTACTTATTCGTTTAAAAAGCTATATAAAATAAAGTTTATTATTAATTTGCTGGACAGAGCGGTGAACATTATTATGCAAGACAAAGATAACGATCCTGATCAGTTTAGAAATCTGTGTCAGGTTTTTACTTCTTAAACTTTTAAAATACACGTTTCGAATAGAAAGAAATCCTCTTCCTGGTACAGTCGCATGAAGAGAGAGGCAAAACAGCCCTACACAGCCCTGTCGCAGTACACGAATATAATCATATCGTTATTAAATTCTTTAGATACGCGATTCCATATTATATTAGCAGAAAAGCTTAAACTACCACTTTTTCACATGCTATTTCAAATGTTAGTTAAATTTAATTTATTTATATATTATATATTTATATCTCTGACAAAGGGAAACGTCTCATTTTTCCAAAGAAATGTTTGTTCACAACGGCGACTGTCAGAAGATAGGACACAGTGGCTCAGGCACCCGCTGAATGGAAAAGGGGCACTTTAATGTTCTGTATGGCTAATACTAAAGCCAATACTAATATTCAATACTTTAATATCCTTTTCTGTATGTTTAACAATAGTGGGTACTGGCCTAATTCGTCCCTGCTCCCGTTGTTAGGTGTTAATGTGTTGTTAAGTGTGAATTTGTAGCTGTTTCCCTGGGGTCTGGCTTTTTTTCTGGAAAACCATAACTGGTCTTGTCCAGATTGACTGTCGGCGCCCAGGTCTGATCTTTGTCTTCTAAGATCTCTGTGTACAGTGGAACCTCCTGTCCAGCCAGCACATGTCCACAGACATTCACAACAGCGACATATCATAAAACGTTTGCACATATAGTGTGCAAAAATGCACTTTATTTACTAAAAATAAGACAGAGATACTGTATCAATTTATGTTGCATTAGCCTGATTATGATTAAAAAAACACATATAATTAAACACGCGTTTGCGATTTAAATCAAAACACGATTTAAATCAATATAAATGTTTATATTGTATCGCATACTGTCCAGCCTCCATTTCTCTATACAAATTTACTCTATTACACACACACACACAATAGAAGCAGGAAGCAGAAGCAGGGACCGTTTCCCGCAGAAGGGAAGAAGGTGACTATTCATTGTTATCAAAAATGACTTAGAATTGATCATGTTGCGATATTTTGAAATATAAAAGTCAATTGATTGTCCATAATATCGCTATTCTATTTTTTCGAAGAAATGTTTGTTAAAAGAAAAGTCCAGCACCAGCTGGAATTGAACACACAATCTGAAAATTGCTAATCAGGCACATAGACCAGTAGGCTACAACACAACTCGCATGATAGGGAGGCGAAACAGCCCTACATAGCCCTGTCGCAGTACACGAATATAATCATATCGTTATTAAATTCTTTAGATACGCGATTCCATATTATATTAGCAGAAAAGCTTAAAACTACCACTTTTTCACACGCTATTTCACATGCTAGTTAAATACTTCGATGCTTGAAATGTTTAGGGAGAAATGGAATACCGGTGTGTATTTTTCTTTTAAAGTACCGATTCCTGGAATCTGACTGGCTGACACCCTTCTGAAGTGGTTCCATAAAATCTGGTATACGGAAAAGAAAGCGTTGATAAAAAAAGCCTGGATTCTCATGTATCTCATACAAGTATCTTTTAATACAGTCTTTGCTGTGCTCTTGAGGATCCTTGTGATATTTTGAGCTCTAGTTGAATGATAAGTGTCACATTTTAAATCATTTTCGTAGTTAGAAATTATGAAATGCCCTGTTAAAAGCAAGGGAGTTTTTATGCCCGTTGAAGTAAAACAAAATGCCTGACAAAATATGGCTTGGACAGATTTCAAGTGCTTGTACAAATGTGCTAAAGAAATTATACTTTGAGTATACAGCTTGTCCAAAGTCATTCATTATCAATACTATTAGTAATATCTTCAGTAAAGGCTTTGATGCATAAATATTTCTGATAAAGGTAGGTTGTGTACTTTTGTCCAGCTGAGCAATCTTGCTTTCATAAAATATATACGCGATTCAAAATTATATTCCCTTTTAATCAAATTCTAAAAGTATGCCTGTTGACTCCAGTATCTCTTTAGTTAAAGACTTCGATGCTTAAAATGTTTAGGGAGAAATGAAATACTGGTGTGTATTTTTTCTTTAAAGTACCAAGACCAGCCATATACTGTATGTTTATGTTCCAAAATTAATATCGTTTATGGCCTTCACACGCGTTACAGTATGCTCCTATTCTTTTTATGCTCAGCTACTAAGATTTCCTTTCAGTGGTAAAATTCAATATCTACAACGGGCACAGCAAAGACGTTTACTGTAAGTCTTTCTACGACAGACCAACGGACCACGAGTGCCCCTGTCGGTCAACCAATCACGTACTGCGGTGCCTCGCGTCATCTTGCGTCACAATGCGCGACGCCACCTGCAGTACGTGTCTATAACACGCACTTTGAATGGCTGCGTCTGTATGTGATCAGCTGATATTAAATAGGACTAATACGAATCAATACAATTGATGTCTGGCAAAGGCAAATAACCTTTGTACATGATCTGGAATGTGACTGGTTAAATTTCAGCACAGTTGCTACCCCCTTTATAAAGGGTGTGCACACGTATACAACCAAGACATTGAAGGTTTTTTTTTTATTATTGTTCCAAAAAATGTTCCATTTGTTTTCTTTCTTAAATGTTGTTGATTAAAGGATCTTATTAAATGTGAAAAAATCTGATTGTGAAAAGGTCAAATTCTTTGTGAAAAAATCAGTAATGTGAGGAAAGATGAATTGTGGGAGTCCCTTGACTCCTCGTGTCGTACTGTATTTCTCTCTCATTCTACTGGGAGTGGCGCCGTCACTTCTGGATAAACTCCGTCAGTGGTCATTCCAGACGGGTCAGGTACGACTGCGCTTCGGAACAAGAAGAGACGTGACTTGCAAGAATCCCGACAGTATCGCTTTTCTTGTGGGGCCTGGATAGCTCAGTTGGTAGAGCATCAGACTTTTAATCTGAGGGTCCAGGGTTCAAGTCCCTGTTTGAGCGGTTGTGCTTTTCTTCAATCTATTGTGAATGTCATTCTAAATCATCTTTTATCTTTCCCTCTGCTAGCTGTACTGTGGTTATTTTAAATGTTCATCACTTGTATTTTCTTTAGTGTTTCCTTTCACAAACCGAAAATGTTCAAGGTGATCTTCTCACCACACTCCACGTAGATAAATTAAAAGAAATCACAGTAGAGTAAAGGACACGCAGTGAGGAGCTCCCGCAGTGAGTACTCTTGAATACGACAAGAGGAAAGGCACACTGCACATCTGCGGAACATCGCAAAGTATTTTTTTTTTATTAAAGGTTCAAGGAAACCTGAATATGTTTGCTAGAAGTATTTCAGAATCACAGTCAAATCGAGTACGATTGCTGCACAGATCTGCCGTGTTGAAATTAGAATACTGTTTGTGCGCTGTTCAAAGCTTTTCTAAAACTACAGAGATACGTTTCGGAATGCGTCTTCCTGTAAAAATAAAATCTCTACACGGGCGCTATAAGCAGAGTCTGAAGCTTGCTTAACAGAAGAACTATATTCAGAGGGCCAAAGAAGTGAATATTTCACCAAGTGAGAGAAAGCATCTCGAAAAAAGGAGGTGCAGTCTCTTCCATGGAGCATAACACCACAAAGTCAGACTACAAGTGCTGAAAAGCTGCTATCAAGCGTAACCCTGGTCGAGCGCTCTAAGGAGCTGGATTAAAGCTCCATCTCTTCGAGGGCGTGAGCTGGAATCCCACTGCTGCCCAGTATCTCCTTGTTAAGAATCATGGTTTTGTTGTTGTAGATTCTGCGCGATTAAATCAGTTTCAATAGAATTCATTTGAACAGTCATATTTGTTTTATTCCTCCTACCATGGCAATTTGTGCTCAAAGATGGAACTTTTTTGTATTTTAAAAAACATGCTAGCCTTGATGGGAAAGTAAGTGGAACTGCAGGCGTGGTGGCCAAGTGGTAAGACATCGGTATCAATTAGGTCAATAATCTGTTAAATATTTTATGCCATTTTTTCCATAGATGTTCACATTGGAACAGTGAGAAAGGTGTGCCTGGATGCACTTGAACCATCACCTTACTATAATTTTAGTCCCAACCTGGCCGCACTAAGCAATTGTACCACAGAGACTCCAAAGAGTCTGTTTTCTCCATTTGCAGTTTTGCGTAAAAAATAATCTGCACTTTTAAGCAAGTATTGTATTTCAAATTTTGCAAATTTCTTGAAAAACGTTGTTTCAGAGAGAAACTGAGTAGACAGGAATAGCCCAGTCAGTAGAATATCGAACTTTTTATCTCTAGGTCACTAGTCAGGCGACTGGTTTTCTTGCAACTACTGTGAACCTGCAAAATAGATGGTCTTTTGTCCCTCAGTTTTCAAGTTGTTCTATGAATGTTTAAAATGTTCAATATTTTTTATGCTCTTAAGCACTTTCCGTCACAAAGTTTATGGTGTTCTTGGTGCTGTGCTGCACATCGATAATGCAGACGAGAGCACAGGTAACAATACAGGACAAGCAGTGAGGAGCTACTGTAGCTTTCAACTCAGTGCAGAGTCCAGAGGGAGGCCTAGGTCGCTAAACGATCAACAGATATCTAATAATGACGTTCACAAAGGTGACAATACATTTTTTTCAACATATCCTTACATTGACCTGTACAGCACAACATATTTTCTATACCCTCAAACCCCCAATGTAACGACTTTCTCCTGAGAAACACAAGTATAGAGTGAAATCACAATAACTTATACAACAAATCTATTCAAACGCCCAGATATGACAGAACACACCCCTTTAAATATGTATTTCCTTCATTTCAGTTTTCTTCCCTCCCCAGGATACCTGAAAATTCACTGTCACATATTAAAGGCTGTACATGTAATACATCTACTAATAAAGATGGACATTAAAGTTAATTATTAAAAAATTACACTTTTCATTAAGACATGTATTGATAAAATTATTGTGAATAGTTGTGGTGTCTGGAAAGCAATTTTTGTTAAATATAACAATTTTCAAGCGAGTGGTGCATAAGCTTGTTATTTAGTGACTAAATTATTTCCACTGCATTCACAACAGTTCGAAATGTGTTCACTTGTTCTGCATAGCCTGCTACTGAGTTGTTTTCGGAACTGAAATCTATAAGAACATTATTTAAGATGCACCATGGCCCAGAATCGTTCATTGGGACTAGGATTAATATCAATTGAAAGTACTCCCAAATAAAAGATTAAACCTGAATATTAAAAGAGCAGGAAAGTATTAAAACAACACCATAACGTCTTGACTTCCAATCTTCTTCCTGGTTCAGGCCATGTACAGTAAAATGACAATCAGTGGAGTTATGCCGAGGTTGAAAGTTTAAGCCTCACCTGGAGCACCCTGGTTTTCTGTCTTGACAAAAAAAGCGTTTTGTTCCACAACGGTGTGAAATGATCACGTCTTTACTCTACTTCTCTCTTGTAGCAAAGCAGCTCTTGCTAGGTGAGCATTTGCTCCGGTAAATTAGGTCACTTTTCATGTTAACTCACTTCTTCTAAACACAACATTTCCTGGTGCACGTTTTCTCTATGAAAAAATACATTGTCCCTTACATGATTGCTCGTTTTTTTTCATCAAAGAGTACAGAAAGAATAAAGAAAGGAAAAGTGTCGTAAATGAACTCTGCCGCCCGTGGGAGATGTCAAGCGCATTGGACATGAAAAGTGCCCGATAAAAGCCATTTCTGTACCTTTCTCTTAGTGTCGGGGCTCCTATTGAATGTAAAGGAGGCAACGTGCTCAGCCAGCCGACTCAGCGCTTACTGAACGCAGGTGTCTCAGAGCGGTGTGTCCAAGTGGAAGTAAAAGAGGCGAATGCTGCCGGCGTCGTGGCTTAGTTGGTTAAAGCGCCTGTCTAGTAAACAGGAGATCCTGGGTTCAAATCCCAGCGGTGCCTGTCATCCTGTCTTCGCGCACCGTTTATTGTTACAGACAATATTCTTCAGCATTATGTTTAAATGAAATGTTCATTTCGTTTTTGGCACGACTTGTTTTTCAAGAAATCCACACATTGCGAAAGATAAATTGCTCATCTTTCTTATCAGTGCAAAAGAATTACTGCCAGCAGGCAAGAAAATGACAACGATTTTTTTTTTTTACTTTAGCCAAAAATCTGTGAATGTAGAAAAAATACGACGTGTGTCAGTTTCTATGGCACACTCAGTCAGGGTGTCCTTCAGTTAAACACAACGTTAGTAGATCAAACGCACCCAGAGACACACTTCGAATTAATCCGATCTAAACATTACCTTCTCTAAATGTGATTGAGTTTCTTTCCACGTCCTTAGCCATCTTGATGTTTGCAGAGATTTTCAACTTTTGACACGAGTCAAACTACAAGTAAATAGTTGAGTACCTAAGTCAATATCACCGGGAATGTGAATATAAATGTAAACATCAATATTTCTGCTGTCTCCTGAGAAACACAAGTATAGAGTCAAAACACAATAAATAATGCTAAAAAAACTGTTCAGTTAACACCCAGATGTGACAAAACACATTTAAGACTTGCATCCCCTTTAAATATGTATTTCCTTAATATCAGTTCTCTTCCCTCCCCAGGATACCTGCAAATTCACTATCGCACATTAAAGGCTGTGTGTAAGTCTTACATGTGTTCTGTCACATCTGGGTGTTAAATTAATAGATGTGTTGTGTTATTTAATATGATTTGACTCCACGCTTGTGTTTCTCGGGAGACAGCAGAAATATTGGGGATTTGCGGCTACAGAAAAGAATGTGAACTTTACAGGCAAAAGTAAGGTTACGTTAAAGAAACAAAAACTTATTGTCACCCTTTTCAACTTGATTATTTAAGACATTTGTTCGGAATAGTATATCTTCTCGTGTCTGTGGCTGTTGTCCTACAATAACGGTAGTGAAATAGCAGGAATGTGCGGAAAGAATCGGGATGGAACAGAAGACTCATCTAGTTGATAGTAAGGTTGTGTAGGACCGCACACACTACGATGTCAGTGTTGAGTAGCGTGGTTTAAAAGCTTCTTCACGAACCGGGAAGGAGTAGAAACCTAAAGTCTTCTTATCCGTAATCAGACACGTTATCCATTGTGCCACTGGCGTTTGCATCGCATTCCCATACAGCACCACATTGAGTTCAGAGCAGCTAGTAATACTGTACATCGCCACGGTCAACATTTTCTCAATTAGATTCATGTGTTTTGTACGTGTGTCTAATTACTCCGTCTTTCATTATGTCTGGTTTAAAATAATGTATCTTTAAAACAGACAAAGGGTTTATGAGTCTCCCTGAAATTCACACACGAAGAATAAAAGATATCGCGTTTAAAAAGAATACAAAGATGCCGGCGATAGAAAACGGAGAGTCTTAAGTGCGCGCTATCACTGAACTAAACTCCCGATCGGTAACTTGTCGGCGGGTTTTTAATTGTGTTAGGAAGCGCAAACAGTCAACAGTGTACATTTTAAAGGTCTAAGCAAAACAATCAGACTTGAGGATTAATCAGAACAGGAGCCTCTACTTCTTTGTATACTGAGGTTTCGGGTGAACATCAAAGTGAAAGACAAATTCGAAATTTTCACTTTTTGATTAAGGAACAAGAAAACACCATCATTTGAACTGGATTCAAACCAGGGACATAAGAAACGCCTGCTGTTGTTGTCTACAGTCTTAAGAGCTAGCAACTGAGCTATCGAGAGGTCGGAAAGTAAATGTTTTGTCACACGCGTAGCCCAATGCAGTGTAGTGTTCCTCTTTATTTAAATCCCAGTTCGATATCAAAATACTCACTCCCATAGTCTCGTTTAGTAGAAGAAATGGACCAGGCTTCTACTCTATAAACGTCCATAGTTCTTATAAAACATTTGAAGGGACATCGGTGCAGGCAGAAATCGACTCTTTTTCTAGTGGGAACAGGATCACATAAAAACTTTCTTTTGAATTGAGAAGAGGATCATGGTGACACTCAAAACATACTTGCCTTTGCTTCTTTCGAGGACGAATGGATTATTGAACTGCAAACATCGGAACATCGGATCAAATCTCTCCACTACTGCAGTTGCTTCTTTGAGAGTTTCTTCAAATATTTCAACTGAAGGTCAAATTCAATCTTACGGATTTTGGTTTTCTTTTGATCGAAATTGTATTAAAATCCGAGCCTCTTTCACAGTTGTATAATACTTTCCCCTGCATCCTCAGATAAAAATTCTAAATACCACAAAGTTACAATATATGGAATAGCATTTATTTTTAAATGTATTTTAAAATTTGCATTTATTTAGAGCTACATTTAGTGCTAGGTAAAGATAACATTGCTAATATTGATGGAGTACAAATGGAAGATGGATTTATGAGCTAAAAGTGCTAAAACGCCTCTTGTAACAACTAAGGACTCGTAGCAAGATTTATTTTCAAATCCAATCTTTGCTATTGCATTGCGTATTATGTAAACACGATCAGTTCCGGTTTCTGGTGCGTGCATTTTTTTCAAACTGAAATTCACAAGAACATTTTTCAAGATGCGCCATGTCCCAAAACCGTTTATCAGGACTACTATTAATATCAGGTGAAAGCAGTACAAAACATAAATTTAGCCGAAATATTAAGAGACTATTGTCTGTCAGCTACTAAGCCATGTTCAGCCAACGCTAGAAATATTGCTGCTCTCCTAAAGTAGCAAAAGACCGCCAACCCAACTTAGAAACAGAACACAAAGGCTCAAACCGACGGGAGTGGGATTCGAGCCCACGCGTGCAGAGCCCAATAGATTAGCATTGCAAATTCGTGCCAAAACTATTGAGATACATCAGAATCGTACCTGTATTTCTTTGGATTTTAGGAAATTTATTTCAGCGTGTTTATTTTTTCTGCCTGTGATCTCGGAAAGAAAGACCCACTACCTGTTCACCGAAATATTCTGGGAGTTTGCTGTGGTTTAAGAGGAGTGTATGAAGGTAATAAAGGAGGGAGGACACGTGAATTGTATAGCTGCTGAACCCGGACACACACCGTCTCCAGCTACTGTTGGAGATTTACAGTTCAGAAAACTGCTGTCTCGAGCAGAAACTGATCTTCCTGCTTTAGTCAAGGTTATTGGAATCGGAGGTTACCGTGGGGTATAGCGCTTATATCTCTCTTCTCTGGCTAAACGGACAAGTTTAAGTTTACAACTGTAAAGTATAGAAATAGACAAAAAAAAAGCTAAAATACTTCAGTAAGGCCGAGCAGATAGGAAAGTTTAATAAAATGTTCTGTAAATCAATTTCCCTCGATTTCCGAACTCTCTGTTCGAGCTCTGATATAATCTCTCTGCTCCTGCCGCTGTCACTGGGAGAGTGACTACATTCGGTAGGGCTACAGGTTGATTTCACAATGCCACATTTAATTAAATAAAGGATAAACCACAAGGAAAACAGATATGTTTTAATAAATCTTCTTCTGGCTTTATATTTCGGTCTTTCACATTGGAATACATACTTTGCAGTAAATCTTTACTCGATTACAGGCAGCCCGAACGTAAGGGAGAATCGAAGCCTATTTGACTTTCTGCTAATCACATTGAAGTGTTCACGAAGCATTTCCCTGCCCATCATGTGCCCGCAAAACGGTTTATCCGTTTTCCTCTTCCTGTCATTGTCAGCGAGCGCAACAAGAAGGGAAAATGCAGGACAGAGAAAAGGTATTATTTGTCAGGAGTGGGATTTGAGCCCACGCCTCTATTCAGAGACTAGAACACCCAAGCAATGGAAAGACAGGAGCCCTTGAGTCTGGCGCCTTAGACCGCTCGGCCATCCTGACGAACTACGTTCAGATTTCTTAAAAGCACCAGTAGTTCACTAAACTGAGAAATGCTTTGCTGGATAAACGTAAAATTGCCTGTTGTAGCCTAAACGGACCGGGAAATTAAATATTCGGATCGATTCAGAGTGTGCTTTACAGCCTTCTTGTAATATTTTGATCTGCTAGGGCGCAGTCGTTTTTACAATCTGGATTATTTCAAAAAGACCGACATCAGTGTAATACAGCTTTCACGTTTGGGAACAGACCTTGTATTGTACATTTCTTATAGGTTTATTTTCCTGATTGCAACATACTGTGAAGCATAGAAGCCAGCTGCATAAATCTCTATTACACGTCATTTATGAAGGCGTTTCAAATAGCAGCCACTGCAGGATTAACGCTTTTGGAGCATGTATTATATTGTAAATAATCTTATTTAAATAAGCTTAAATTCGCATACTGTTTTTCAGACAGCGCAAACCAGTCTGACCTCCTACAACTTTCTGTGCCGCTGAGTAGATCTTAAAACAGCTGCAGCCAGAGTAGCCGTAATGGCAACCCACTGCTTTGAGATCGGCTTTTCTTATTCTGCAGAACCACCGGCATCGGAATATACTGATCCGCATAAGAAGCGCTTTCGGTTTCTGATCGTTTTTATTGAGCGCTGCTCTAACTTTACATTTTGCTCGTACTAGTTTTTCCCATGAAAAAAGACATTTCCCTCATTACATGATTTCACTTTTTTATTTTCAACAAGTAGAAAGAAATAAAATATAATTCCATATAAGAGACACAGGTTGGATGGTTGGTGGTCTAAGGTGTTGCGTTTAGGTTGCAGCTTTTCCTGGAGACCTTTGTTTAAATCCTACTTCTGACAAAGTAGAAACGAAAAAATCCCTAAGTAGAAAGCATCTCGCATTTCACGTGTTTAATGTTAATTGTCTCAGCGGTTGCCTCGGTGAATGATGGATCTTCTCTCTTGCAGGGTGACGGCAAACTTCTTCAGAGAGGGGATCTCCCACGCACGGCTTTTCTTCATCAAAAGCGGAGACAAAAGAAACAGACTTCAAACTGAAATTAATTACTTCTTGATCGTTTATGACCGTCTTTAAAAAGCTGAGAGAAGGCGAAAACGTCTTTCGAAATGAGGAAATGTCTGCTGACAGTAAACACAGCTCCTCTTTAGTACTGTGCTAAGTACCCGTTTGTTGCGCGGCAGAACGGGGTACGTTTCTGTGACAGGGCCCTGGTTTATTTTTTTTAAATAGTTGAATCATATTGAAATGTTAAACAACGGAGATAAAGTCGCTGTTGACCAGGATGGCCAAGTGGTTAAGGTGTTGGATTTAAGACTTAATGGACAAATGTCCATGTGGGTTCAAACCCCACTCCTGGTAGAGTCTTGTAAATATTTTGAAGTGAGAGGTAACTTTTAAGACTTACACTCTATTTAAATGTCATTTTACTTAATTTCAGTTCTCTTCACTCCCTGGGATAACTGAACTCACAATCGCATACTGAAGGCTTTATATGCATTATCTGTGATACAGCTTCTAATAAAGACGGAATGAAACTGTATTAATAATAAATGACATTGTTTTAAATAAACGTGTATTGATAAACTTCATAATTAATAAAAGTGGTGTGACAGGAAAGCAAATTAAATATTACAATGATATTCCAAGCAACTGATGCGTAAATTCATTATGTCGTGACAGTTTTATTCCCACTATAAAGGGTAATATTCTAATGTGATCCAGTGTTCCGCTTAGTCTGCTTCTGAATTTCTTCATTTCAATCAGTCCTCTATTTCAGTAACCTCTAGAGGGCTCAGGATTGAGTTCCTTGAAGTTAAGAACAGGTTAATTAAGGAGCTGCAGGCTGAGTTCGTTGTAGTCTTAAATTCAAGAATTCTTCGATTTTAAGAAAAAAGACAGGTATGTTTTGTGTCTCATGGTGATCCTCTTCTCGATCCAAATGAAAGGTTTAATATGATCCCTCTAGAAAAAAAATAAGTCAATTTCCGCCTGGAGTGATTGATGCCCCATCAAACATTGTGTAATATTCCTGGACGTTTATACAGTAGAATCCTGGTTCGTGTCTTAAATTCAAGGTAAACAAGACTAAGGAAACGAGTTGGAAACTTGATGTTAAACTGGGATTTAAATCACCCGGAACATGACACTACATTGGGCAGTATGTGTAAAGAAACAACTCCTGTCATCCCTTCGATAGCTCAGTTGATAAAGCGGAGGACTGTTGTGGAAACAGCGTTGAATCCTTAGGTCGCTGGTTTGACTCCGGCTCGTAGGAAGGTCCCTTTTGTGTACTTTAATCAAAGACAATAAATCATTTTCACTCAGACGTTGATCAGAAGCTCAATAAACGACGAAGCAGAGGCTCCTGTTCCGAATTCCCCTCACATCTGATGGTCTTGTTCTAACCGAGATCAATCTAAAGTGGTACAAGGGATTTTAACAAATCTGTTCTTTGAATTCAGGGACTGCTCTGTCTGCTTTGTGCTGACCACATTTATATGTCTAAGGTATGTGTTTAATAGAAGTATATTCTACATCTTTTGCCCACTGGGCCAATTGCTGTTCACGAGCTCCTAGCCCCACTTGTTCCCAGTGGAACCAGCCTGAAGCAGCAGAACAGAGGTTTTGTTTCATTATATTGTCTGCTGTTGTAAAACAAGTCATCCCTTAGGGATAAAAACTCTCCCTCGAGTAACGCGTCTCCCGTATTTGCCCCATACGCCCAGGGCTCATCTCTCAGCTGAGTGATCAAAAGCTGAGCTCCAAGATTCTGAATTTCATGTTGGGGTACAACAGACCCTGCTGTGAGATTGGGCAGGGGAGAGCTGGTTGTGCTCCTGAACTAGTCCCTCCTCTCTTAGTTATTCCTGTATTTGCATCACAGTCTATAAACTCCATCAGTGCCCTATTGCTTTTCTTCCAGTTCCCATATTTTGTTATAAAAACAGCTCTGGTGAGTTAGGTATCTAACTCAAATTTCACAAACCTATCCAAAACGAGTTCTGGTACAATTCCTTTTTTACTTGAAGGTCTTTAGCTTAGTTGGCAAGACCTGGGTTCGAGCCTATACAGTGAGGCATGAACTAGGGCGGGAGCGACAAGGACAGAAACCCTAGAACCCGTTACAATAACAAAAGGACAGAAATATATGGGGATAATTTCGAAATCGCAAATATGAGATACCATAGCGCGGTTTTTTCTCACTCCCTGGCGGAAATGGGCTTCATTATTATGTGTATTCTTGATACATCACAAGGAGGTACTGTTCTCTTTATCGTAGCCCCGAACACCTCGTATGGAGTTTGCGTGAGTGAGGTCAGTAACGAGCTCGACCCAATCTACTGCTTTCATCCAAAACAGCCCTTTATTTGGCTTTAAACTCCACCTGTTACCCCTCACACTCAATGTTTCAGAAAAAGGTTTTAATTTAAGCTTTGCCCAGCAGAGTATTTGAGCAGAGAAAATGAATAGAAGCGCTATTCGCGCCAGTCTAGCACAGTAACCACTAACTCCAATAATAAAATAATAATAATAATAATAGCAGCGAAAAAATCCCGGCTCCTGCTTAAAAAAACTTTAACTTTTAAAAGTTTTTATTGATACACAAGCAATAACAAGTTACACTATTAAGTTCTTACATAAAATTAAATAAAATACAAAAGCGAAGAATAAAAACACTAGACAGATTTTGTGCAAGGCAAGAGGCATCACAAAAAAAAGTTTCCAACATGACCTGCTGAAACATGACCTGTGATCCATCACCACTTGATTGCAACATGCTTGGGCCATAATGTCAACTTCCAGACCCTCTCAGTCTCTTTCTCCCCAAATCTTCTCCGGTGGATCAAAATGTAGTCTCTCAAATAAGACACAGCCTTCTGTATCACTGACAGAGGCAGGGTTTTTTCCATTCTATATACCAATGTAGTTCTAGTCTTCCATAAAGCTTCCCTTAGGCAACAGATGACCTGCCAGGCTTTGCTTTCTTCCGATTTTGATAGCTTCTCAAGTCCATGTCCATAGAGCACTACCTGGGGGTCACTTATACCGCAAGCCAGAAAACACCTTATCCAGCTGTTAGCCAATGTCCACACCTCTTTTGCGATGCCACAGTCCCACAGGACGTGCCGGATGGATTCTTCTTGTCCGCATCCTTCCACTGGACACCTTGATGTCTTCCCCATGCCTCTCGAATGCATCACAGCCCTTGTTGGTAAAACTTCATGTGCAATCAACCAGCACATATCTCTGTGTCTATTCAACAAAACTGTGTGGCCAACCCTTTTCCAAACATGGCTGGGATCCCCAGCCACGAGGCCACGAATGTGACATACTGCACCTCTACCCTGCACAACAAGTTCCAACCTTCTTGCGCTTGTCAACACATCCAGTGCCTCATTCTCCAAATTCTGTTCCCTTAAAAATTTCTTTATGATAAAATAAGAATACGGGAGGTTAAAAGCAACGGGTGCTGTTAAAGGGATCTCTAAAACTTTCAATGTCCTTAAATAAAAACCACACAAAAAGCGAGACATAAAGGATACTTTCCCCCTGTTCCCTACCGCTAAAGACAAATGTAATGATACATATTTGTACATTAGGAAAGTGAACAGTTCAGGCATGCCTTTTCCACCCATTTCCACCTTTTTTTCTACAACCACCCTCTTTACTCTCTCCCATTTTGACCTCCAGAAAAAATAAAAAATAGCCCTCTTTAAAACCAGTAAAACAGACCTTGATGGCATAAAAACAGCACTGACAAACAACAGTAGTGGTAAAATTACAGTCTTGACAACTAAAACCTTGCCTTCCATTGTTAATTCCCGTAAACTCCACAGACCGATCTTGCTTTTGACTTTCCCTACCACCCTCTCCCAATTCCTACTCCCCATCCCATTTCTGTCAAAGTTTATTCCCAAAATCTTTATTTCATCTCTACGAATTGTGATTCCCACATTTTCCTCTTCACTCCAGTTTCCATATTGCATCAGCACACATTTGTTTTTATTCAGCTTGGCCCCTGATGCTCCGCAAAACTGGGTTGTCACCTCCAAGCTATTTCTGACTCCCTTATAATCTGTACAAAAAACATTTACATCGTCCATGTATAGTACAGTTCTCACCTCTTGGGCCCCACTCCCAGGGATTTTAATGCCTTCAATCCCATTCTCCATTCTCAAGGCTTGTGCCAGTGGTTCTATACAGCAAACAAAAAGGAGTGGGGATAACGGACAGCCTTGGCGAACACCGCAACTCACATTAACCACATTTGACATGCTGCCATTAATCATTATTCTACTTCCTATACCCTTATATAATAACCTTACCCAAGTGAGGAACCTGGTTGAAAGCCCCATCTTTTGTAGTACTCTAAACATATACTCATAAGAGATACGATCATAAGCTTTCTCAAAATCCAAGTTTAAAACCGCCAATCCAATATTCCTCTCTCTCGCATAACCTATGGTATCTCTAATCAGTATCAGGCTGTCCGTGATCCTCCTCCCTGCCACTCCACAAGCTTGATCTGGATGAATGACTTCACTCAGGACAGATTTTAATCGAAGCGTTAAACACTTGGAAAGCAGTTTAAGATCACAATTCAATAAAGTTATCGGTCGCCAATTTGCCAGGTCTGTGCGATCATTCTTTTTGAATAGTAAGATCACAACTCCCGTCTTAAAGCTGTCCGGCAGTTCTTCTAAAAACTCAAATTCTTTAAAAATGGTTAAAAGATCCAATGCTAAAATATCCCAAAAGGCCCTGTAAAACTCAATGGGTAGACCATCCAACCCTGGAGTCTTACCCGTTTTGAAGGTCTTCAAACTTTCCATTAACTCTTCTACAGAAAGGCCTTTTGATAACACAGTATCATCTTTTACACTTTTTGGAATGACTTGCACAAATTTTTCTAACAAATCCTTAGACACTTGTTTCTTTCCAAACAACTCCCCATAGAAATCCTCAGCTACAGTCAACATGTCTTCCATACTAGTTTGCAAAACCCCCTCTCGTCCCTTCAATGCAGACATTAGTCCCCTCCCTACAACCCTTTTCTTGAAAAAGAATCTTGTACATTTTTCACCTTCTTCAAGCTCTTTCACTTTGCTTTGAAACATGATTTTTTTAATCTTTTCTCTAGAGAGATTTAAAAGCTCATTCTTTAATTCTTTGATTTCCTCACTGAAGTCCCACCCCTCTTCTAATAACTTAACATACCTCTGCAATCTCTTTTGTAATCCGTTTTCAACCCTTCGTATCCTAGCCTGTTTTCTCCTCCCCATCTCTATGAAAAATGCTTTTGTACGCTCCTTTACCTCCTCCCACCACTGTGCTCTTGTGCCAAACAGGTCGTACAAAGTCTGCCATTCCTTATATCTTTCCCTGAACCTGCTCCTCACTTCCTCATCCTCCAGAAGTGAAATATTCAGCTTCCACACACCCTTCCCCACAGTAACAACTGTTGGAATAGCAAGTGTACATGACAGTAAACAATGGTCAGAGAAAAAAACAGGGGTTAAGCCTGCAGTTGTGCAAGTAAAATCACGTATCAAAATAAAATCTATACGTGAGGCTTGGGTCCCATTAGACTTGTGCCATGTGAAACCTGCCCTCCCCTGACTATGAAGTTTGAGGGCATCTTTCAGTTTAAAATCTTTACATACAGTTTGCAATAATATTGATGATTTATCAAATTGGACCCGTCTCTCACCCCTCATTCTGCCTTCTCTTTCTAAAAGGCAATTAAAATCCCCAGCTAAAACCAGTGGTTCCCATCCCAATAAATATTCTCTCAATTCCTGAATTAGGACATATCTGTCGTGTGGGCAACTCGGACAATACACATTTAAAAGTTTAAATTTGACATTCATGAAACCCAGATACACCACCAGTGCTCTCCCTGGTTTCACTACAAGGTACTGATGTACCTCTACCATCTTATTTTTAATTAAAACAGCTATACCATCAGATTTATTCTCATTGGACCCACTCCAAATTGATGGGCCCCAATGTCCACAGTTCTTCCATATCCTTATAGCTGTTTTTAAAAGGTAATCCACACTCCTGTAACAACATAATATCAGCATTTACCTTACTCACAAATGATAATATAGTCCTTGCCCTTAACTTGGATCGAATGCTTCTCACATTTATGGACACAATGTTCAGAGCCATACTTGATGTTAGACCAGGGAAGACTAAAAACTCTGGCTAGAATCATTCAGTCTGTGACACCTACTATACAGGCCTTTTTCTTTTTCCATTTGCTCTCCTTGCCGCCTCCTCCTCCACCACCCCCACCATCAATAGGATGGTTCTCCACCTGCCCTCCTTGAGTCTCTAGTTCTAAAGCTGGATCAGTAGGATTGGAGAGAACTAATCCCATGGGAGAACCTGCCATCTGAGGACTCTGAAAATGATCTTCCCTCACTTTTCCACTCGGAGTTAGATCACTTTCTATATCAGATGTCTCAGCAGACCTTTTAGCCTGCACCCTTTGTTCTATACATTCCATTTGAGCGCTTTCAGTCTCCACAGGTGGCAGACGATCAGGAGAGATGCTACCACTCAATTCAGAGTCCACCTCACTTTCCACATTATCATCATTCTCTTCTACCTCAGCCTCATCTCCTTCACTCCATTCTGAACCCTCGCTCTCTTTTCCACTACTTTCTTCAACGTCAACCACATCCAGTTCCTGATCCAGAACCACTGCTCCAGCCCTAAATGCCTCTTCAAACTCTTCCTGCTTTTGCATCGGTCTTCCCAGTTTTGTTCTATTTGCAAAAGAATTTGGACAGTCTTTAAACACATGACCTTCACACTCACATAGATTGCATTTCCTCACGCTTGTACATTCAGTATATGCATGTCCAATTTCCTTGCACTTACCACACACCACCTTTGTACAGGCATCCACAAAGTGACCCAGCTCCCCACATCTCCTGCACAGTTTTGGCTGCCCTTGGTAGAACACAAGGCCTCTATTTTCACCTAATCCAATCAAGGAAGGAATGTGTTTAAATCCACCATAACCATTTTTGTCTTCATGCAACGAAATAGGTACTCTCCATGCACAGTTCCAGATGCCATCATCATCCAAGACTTTCTGAGGCTCACCTTTCACTAAACAATACTTAGACAACCATGTCACAATATCTTCCTTCATCACCATCTCATTAAACATGCGAACAATCACAGTTCTATTAGAAAGATCCGTCAGCTTCTGCCATTCAAACATTCTAATCAGGCCCACATCTTTTTTCTCCTCTATTTTTCTCCCAAATTCTTCCAATAACTTTGCCGATTTGAAACTAATGTCAAAACCAATTCCCTTCGGCAAAGTAATTAAGCAATTGACATCTAATGCCTTAACCTTTAACTCTTTCTGTAACACCTTCCTTGAAAAGTCCAACCGTGAAATATCACCCGAGTGAGCCGAGCCCTCACCACTCTTGTACACCAAACGCGCGCAAAAGTAACGGCGCATGCCGACCCTACAGGCCGCCATGGCCGTTACAAATGTGTCAAAACTAAACAAAAACCAAACCTAAGCCTCTTCTGTGCACCAAACCCTATCCCCTTAATCTTATAATCGTACACAAACTCTACTCTCAACTTCTGGGCTTTAACCCTGTAAATCTCCAACACTGGCTGGAGACTTTGGGTACCCGGGCTCAGCGGTTATATAGGACAGGACTCGGCGAGCTGCAGGTGAAACTCATTGCTCTGCGCTCTCCGTGCGGAATGTGCGTCTCCTCCCTCCAGACTCGTCACACCGCCTTCATACTCTACAGCGGGGGAAAAAAAACTCCCCTTTACTGTCTTCATACATCCCTCTTAAATCCCAGAAACACCGAAACTCCGGGGCGTTTCTGTGAGTCAGTACTGGGTTTTTCTGTTCGAGGTTACAAGCAACAATAAAAGCGCTGAAAGCAGGAAGTTATTTCTGCTCTTAGGCATAAACGTGTAAAAATACATTTTCTGATTCCTAAAACCTAATAAAATCCATGTAAGTTTCCCTTTTGTTCCCAATGCACATAACTGAATATAAACCAGTCACTAGTTGTGGCGCAGTTCTTACAACAAAGATACTTACATTACGAACTTTTTTTTTCATACGAGCTCTTGCCGTTTTTAAATTGAATATTTTGTTTCAATTCGCTAAATCACACGAAACACCAGCAACACTCATCGTAAGCATCTGACCAATCACATTACTGAATTTTAAAAGTATTAAGTATTTATTTTAAACTTTTTTTTTAATTTTATACACCTGTTTTACATATTCTTGCCATTTTTGGCATATTGTAAGTGGATTGTAACTTCAAATTGATCATTCCTGAGCTTTATAACTGTGTATCATTTCTTTTAACCTTATTTTAATATTTTTTAATTATTTTTGCATTTTACAGAACATTTTAAATATATTGTGAGCATTTTAGCATAATTTTAAAATAGGACTATCAATGCTCCTGACTTTTAAACCTGTATTTCTTCTGACATTAATCTCTCCACCTGCAGATGAGGAGGGAGGTATTTGATTTTAAATTGGTTGATTTGGGGGGGGGGGGGGGGAAATGTACATGAATTTCCTTGTGTGTATCACCAGTGGGAAACTTGGCATTTTTGGATGAATTGCAATCTATACTGCAAGGCCTTCAGACTGATATAGTAATGACTGGAGATTTAAATAACACATTTGATACATCACACAGGAACAGTATAACATCTAAAATGGCAGAACCCTCTAAATCACTGAAAAAATTCAGGCACATTCATAATCTATAAGATGTTTGGTGGTTACTGTGTCCTGCTACCCTTTCATATTTTTTAGTGTGCACGAATCTGTCCCTCTTCTTTTACTAGTTTTTAAGGAATATTCTGAAATCTCTGATTACAAGATCAAGCCAGAAAAAAATGATGACAATTAGTAGGAAGAAAGATTCAGTAGAATGTATTGAAAATGTCTCAGGATGGTCAGGAGGCGCGCTGCGAGAATGTCCTGCCCTTGGGAGCCTTTCTGCTCCTGGGCTGTCCTTCCCTGGAATTCTTTAGAATAGTCTCGCACCCCTGGAATTCTCCTTAGAAATTCTCCTTCTGGGAGCTCTGTGTTGCCTGTTTTTACCTGGAGGAACTTCAGCTTGTTCATTGGCAGAAAGTTCCATGGGCATCAGAGTCCCACGTGGGTTACTCGGCCCTACCAGTCCCTGATTGGTTGATCAAGGTGAGATATGAGTCACTTACTCCTGACACTTAGGAATGCAGTCCAGATGTCCATCTGGCACTCCCTAGACAGATAGGCGCCAATGGATGACCATTGATCATGATAGCCAGGCTTAGCTAAATGCATCCCCATTTGGGAGCTGTCCCTTATCAAAAGAAAACATCTTTAAATCAGCCTGCATGAATAGTTTCTCTGTGGCTGCACCACAGAGATGAAGAGAGAGATGGGGCCTTATTTGGGAAAGCACAGCAACACTTAATTCTGTCTTATTAACAAGCATTGCCGCTACAATTAGTAGGAAGAAAGATACAATGTATTGAAAATGTAATATGTTTTAAAGGATTAAAGGGAAAAGAAATACTTTATCTACGCAAACTAATTCAACTGAGCTCCTCTAAACAATATAGCCTGAAGAATTGCCAAAGCACAATGTATCAATTTGGGTGACACTGGGGGAAAAGGATCACAACATTGAGAACCACAAGGCTTATTTTCAACAGCAAACTTTGTGCTTGAAAATATTTGACAAAAAAAGGAATATTACACGCACGGAAACCAATATTTACCACTAGGGTAGAATGCAGCATAGAACAGTTGAGGTTGACTTGTTCACAGTGAACTGTCCTCCAGCGATAGTCAGCTGTAATCACCGACGCAGACATGATGTTAATACTCTGACAGCACCTTGGCTGATTTGGTTAAAGTATTTTCCCCCTGGTTATAAAAACGTCTCAAAATTCTGACACTGAGGTGTGAGACACAATGTAACAGGCTCTCATAATCCCAAAGTACAATAAATTTTACTGTAGTGTTTTTTAAATTTGATCCTGTGAACATTGCATGTCCCTCCTTCCTCATTACCAAAACATCTCAATGTCACCAACAGTATGTACATTTGTTATTACAACACTTCACTGTTGCATTTCTGATTTGTGACGTTGTGAACATGGCATGTTAAAGTATATAGAATATCTAGATCAGAACAGGCTAAATGCAATTCATAGTGATTTATCATTTTCTTATTTTCTAAATGAAAAAAAATATTTTTTCAGTGATTATGACACTTCGGTATGATATAAAATATGCTTCAATGACAGAATAAATAATCATGGAAAAAATACCCACAGTGGTATTCATATTTGTGATTATAGGAATGTTAAATATCAGGTGAGTAGCTGTGTCAGCAAGCGTAGGCTGCAAAGGAACAAGTAAAGGACTATTCCTGCTGAAAAGAGAAGAAAAGAATCACAACTTGTTGGCTGTGGAGCCTTCTTCAAGTGTGAGAAAGACAGGGCAGTAAGCAAAGATAATTTTCTTTTTATCTTTGCTGACTACAGTTTATCTTTGATGACAACATCAAAGACATTAAGTAATTTTTACTGCTAACAGCTCCACATCAACTTCCTTTTATATCTAACCTCATCAGATCTCTCAACTCCCAACTCTTCCAGTTTCTCACTTCAGAGAAGGATAAAACATTCAATCATCCTCTACAGAGAAAAACCATCAACACCCCTACCACCTCCACAAATCCTAACCTTGTTGTTACTATACCCTCTGACCTTTCCCTTTCAACCCTGCATCCTCAGCTGACATATTTTAAAATTACAATAAATTATGTTTAAATTTAAGGTAAATATGTCAAAATATCAAAATCCAACTGCACAGTGCTATCGTAACAATGCTTGTCAAGTTCTCAAACAAACCTGCATTGTATTTTTAATATATTTCAGCAGAGGATTCAACTGGAATATAAATGACGATTCGACGATCATTTTTCTTGGGTGAATATGGTTTTCTGGGGAGTTACGATGTTGGGCATTATTGGACATTTCCTGGTGATCCTGACACGTGTTAAACACTCGCATTTGTTGCAAATATTAAAATGGCTATGGTTTCGCTGAGAAATCCAATCGACCGAAGGCAGTATTTACATCGCCAAAGAAACTCGTACCTGGGTAGAATCGAACCACCAACCTTTCGGTTAACAGCCGAACGCGCTAACCGATTGCGCCACAGAGACTGACATGTAGGTTTTTCTCTCGAATCACAAATTCCCGGTTAAAAAAAAAATCTCTAACCGTTTATTTTGCCAGCCGGTAATATTTCTTCTGCACTGATAACCAAGAATTGGATTTCATTTTCCGCAAGCTGTGTGAATTTAATCAAAAATAAGTTTTCAAGAAAGGAAATGAACACATGCATTTAACGAAAACAAGCCCTTTGTGAGTGCCCAAAATGGTACGTTCTGTACTACAAGAAAGGAAGAAAGACACGGCTGGGATTTGAATTTCGTTTTTTTTGTTTCATAAAGAGGCGCTTTAACCAACTAAGCTACGGTGACAGGACAACCATCACCTTTTACAGCCACTTGGACACACCGCTCTGAGACATCTGCGTTTAGTAAGCGCTGACCCTGCTCTCAGAGCAAATTGCCTCTTTTACATAGCAGCCCCGACACTGAGAAACGAAAAGAACTGGCTTTAATCTGGCATTTTTCATGTCCAATGCGTTTGACATCTCCCAAGGGCGACAGAGTTCTTTTGCGACACTATTTCTTCTTTTTTCTTTCTGTACGCTTTGATAAAAACGAAAAATCGTGCAAGGGAAAAATGTACTTTTTTTCATAGAGAAAACGTGCACCAGGAAATGTGTTGAGAAGAAATGATTTAACATGATACGTGCCCTAATTTATCGGAGCAATTGCTCACCCAGCAAGGTCTGGAGAGGTTGGAGAGTCTGGTGGATGTGAAAATTATACGGTGTTGTGGAAGAAAACAGTCTTTCTTTGAATTCTCAATCAATCGGAATTTCAGTGCGAAACATAAAACCCTTGTCATATTTAAAGAGATTATATTTTAAAACTCATAAAAATCAGAAAACACATGTTTTTCACTTTGAAATTTTAGACGGAGCGGTGCATTACTAGTAGCGGCGCTGAGCACACTATGGGGGAATTCAGGTTATGTGAAATGTCAGCGGTTTAATAAATAACGCGTCTGATTTCGGATCATAAGATTGTAGGTTCGACTTCTACCTGGCTCGTGTAAATTATATTCAAGCTCCTCAGTAATAGATGTCTATTATGTAATGAACCGCACCTGAAAGCAAACGTTGGGTCTGTTTCCTTTGTTTTCCAGCATGATATAGCAAATCGTTACAAAAAGCACCTGCAAATGTACAATAGCGTTTTTTTTTTCAAATTACATTTTCAGGCTTCAGACACTTTTTTAATAAAACAAAAGTGTCCGGAAACTCATTAACTTTCAGGTTTGATTGAACCTGAATTAAAAGAAGTTATCTGAAACTTCCGGGATTCCATTCTCTGATGCAGCTGTCTCTAAAGTTGGACGTGATGTTTAGCAGATGTGAACGGTGCCTTTTCTCTTGTGTTCAAGGCTATTCGCTGTGTGAGCTCCACACTGCGTGTCCTGTACTGCTCTATTTTGTTTAGATTATCTATGTGGTGTACAGATAGAACTCAACTGCATGGTGTGAATTCCGTGTTCAGGACCAGCAGAACCTGAAAAACCAATAGCTGACACGCAGCTTTTTGATCTGGAATCAGACGCGCTACCGTTGCGCCACGAGGTCACATCTATCAGCGCCTTTGAATTCCCCAAAGGAGACAAAAAAAAATCTGTTAAGAGCGCCGCTCTTCCGAAGAGAGTCTCTTCTTCCCAGACAACATTTTATTCTTCCTGCGCAGCTCTTGTGCAGGTGTTGTTCTCAATTACAGATCCAGGAACACTGATTTTTTTTTCCTATTTTTTTAAATTAAGTACCCCATGGTGCAACGGTAGCACGTCTGACTCTAAATCCCCAAGTTCATTTTCAAAGTATATCGGAGTCAACTGATACTGATCAGGTTCTGCTGCTACTGAACCCGCAGTCTTCACCTTAAAGTTCAGTTCCCCAAGCCTTCTGACCTTCTATGTCCATCCCTTCTCGTCAAAACTCGTATTTCCACAGGGTACCCTCCAGAAATCGCAGTATAGAATGAAAAAACTCCAGTAGATCTCGGCCGCTGTTGGTGATTTTCATTTAAAAATAAATGAATCTCTGGAAATTTTACGGAGTGTATCACTTTCACCGAGACCGAGAAGTGTTAAGCTGTACATGAGTCTTTGTGGTTCGGTTGTTAACCAAAAGGGTGGTGGGTTGAGCCCTCCCAGGGACGCTATGAGCCTTTTAATGTACACACCCGTCTCACTTTAACTCCACGGCCGGTCTTGTACCGCAATCAAATACAGAGCCCGTAGGAGGCAGTAAGCCCGCGTATATAGCTCACTGTGTGTATAATGAAGAAGCAGAGGTTAGTTTCTCATCTGCGCGTTACAGAGCCTTACGCAACTCGTACTGTACGAACAGCTAGAGTTTGATCCCTGCACGGGCTATTAGTTGAAAGGCCATTGTAAATGACGTGTAAGAGATTTATAGATAGATACTTTATTGATCCCGTGAGGGAAATTAATAAAGCTTATCCAGCTGGCGTTTATGTTTCACACTAAATTGCGATCTTGAAACCAAAATAATTAGAAATATGGAACACAACCGTTGTTCCCCAAGAAGGAAAGCTGTTTAACACTGTCGTCACTCCTTTTTATTTAACCCAGATTGTGAAGACAACTCTGCCCTATCAAAGGAAAATGTTGCACAAAAGTTGGAAAGCACACTCTGAATCCATCTGTACTGTATACTTGATTTCCGCGATCCGTTCAAGGCTGCTTGGTGCTTCGCTAGCGAGTCATTTCAGGGAAGAAACTCAGTTTAGAGAACTACTGGTGCATTTTCACTCATTGAATTTGATCTTTGTACTCTCTTTTCATTCTCAGCTATAATATTTCAAAATTACAGTTCGGATTTGTTGGAAAACTTCACAGGCATTATTAAGTTAGAACTGTACAATTGTATTTTAATATCTTGGTATATTTACCTTCATTTTAATATGGATGTAACCATAAATGTTGTACTTTTGTCGTACTTTTTAAAACATTTTAACTGAGGACGCACGACGACTATTATACCATGTGATGCATGCAAGACATCTGTAAACGAAGATGTAATTACAGTCAAATTGGCAATTAACAGAAAACCACAAGTTGTATAATATTATTTCTCTATGTCGATGATTAGTTGAAGGATTTGAAGAAACTATATATTATTCCTCGATATCGATGATCAGTTGAAGGATTTGAAGAAACAGCAGCGATAGCAGGTGATTTTGGTTTTGAACCCATCTTTACACCTCAATAATCCATTTGTCCTCGAAAAAAGAAAAGACAGGCATGTTTTGAGTCTCATAATGATCATATTCTCGATCCAAAGAAACGTATAAATTTGATTCCTTCCGTAGTATTTTGGATTTTCTTACAATGATCTCACGAAGTATTGCCAGGATCTATATCTAGCGTTCGGTACCGATAACACTGCTGATATTGATTGAGTAGAAATCGATGATGTATTGACAACTTTATCTGAAGCGAGAAGTCCTAGAACACTGCCTATGATGTGTTAGGATTCATACCAAGATATACTTTTTGTTTTCATCCCAAAATGCTGCTATTGCATTACACATTATATGAACATTACCAGTTTTGGTAGCTTCTCTGCGCGATTTTTCAAAACTGAAACTAATTACAAAATTACTTAAGATCAACCATGACAAAAACATATAAATCAGAACTAATATTAATATCAACTGATGTTACTACAGAAAAAAACTACAGTTAAAATTTAACTGAAATATTAATAAGACTATGCAAGCCTAAAAAGTAGAACAATTAAATTTATATAACTTTTTTTTGAGAAATGGGCTCACACACCGGAAGACACTAACGTTTCTCTTCGTTAGAGTATGTGAATAACAGTTTAACTAAAAATGTTTGGAGTCCAGAGGGAGGACTCGCTCGCTGAATGATCTCTCAAGAAATCCCTGGTGAGATTCAACAGGTGTTTTCTTCAACAGCCACTAAAAGTCTGATGACCTTCTCTGGATTTTCTGAATATGACGTTAAATTAGTTCAAATCATTTGGTAGTTAACAGAACGAAATGCTTTGGAGGTACATTTAAAACAGCAGAGCAACACTGTAGCACTTCGTGTGTGACTGAAATTAATTGTGTAAACCTGGCTCTCTATGAACACGAGCAAAGAGTTCTCACTCACCAGAAGATTGCGATGTGAGCACAGTAACATAAGACACCTGGAGATGCCGGGGATTGAACCCGGGACCTCATACATGCGAAGCATGCGCTCTACCACTGAGCTACATCCCCTAGCCTACTGATGGTGGAACTGACGTAAAGATGTTCATATGTTTACTGAACACAATCCACCCTTCACGAAGAATGCCTGCAGTTTCCCACTTTCGCGTTTCTTCTACTACAAAGTAAATTAATGGGAATGAAGAAATAAGGAAGGGAAAATAATCGCATCGAAGCTTCCAGAGACTGGGCAAAATGAATAATTTATTTTTATATCCAGTCACATGGGCGACGGTGGTTGATTCTTCAACGGGGGGGGTGCGTTTTTCTACCTCCTTACTCGATTGTCTTTCAATTATGTTTTCCTTGAAACCTTTTTGCATCTTTTAAGTGCTTGCGATTAAATTACGCATAGAAAAACACCAGTACAGTTGATGTTCATGGACCGATGCACACAACTCCAGTGATAAAGCCCTGTCTGTAAATATTGTAGAAGAACGTTAAAGGGCGAAACAACGCTCCAACCACGTGAATGGTAACAAGAAGGATCGTGTTCTTATTTAATATGTGCTTTTGAATTGCCTTGTCAATACACACAGGCTTTAGAGATGGACAAATAATTTACAGTGGTGTTTGTAAACAAAGATGGACCATGTTATTTCTATACCAGGAAGAAAGGAGCAGACTCTTAAACTTTAAGAGGCAGAAACAACACCTCATCACAGCTAACACTAATTAAAACGACATCACAACAGAAGAGTGAAGCCTTGAGTGAATCAAATCAGTTTTTGTTGGTCGTCTGTGTCTTCATAACTTTGTAGGTGAGAGAGAGGATTGCGAAAATGTGCAGGTGCTTCTCAGAAGTGCGTTGGTGGTATAGGTTCCTTCAAATAACTGAGCCAGTGCATCCCAAATCTTTTCAAGATGATCTGTGATCCGGTAACACATCTCCTGAAACAAACATTCGAGGTAGGAAGCATGCTCTTAAACACCAAAACACTCAAAAAGGAAGAAGCAGATCTCTGTACACAAGACGGCAGTGCGATATTAGAATTTCTGAGTTCTTGATGGATTCAGGCTCCTTCTCAGAGGTCCTTGCTCGCCAAATAACTTTGCATCTGAGGAAGAGCACCACGGAAAAAAACCCAACTCAACAAGCGAGCGCGTTGGTTGCTCTTGCTCTTAATGCAAGGAGCTGTTTTTTTTTTTCCTCGCAATAATCATTATTAACCAGAAACAGCAGCACAGGTAGGTCGCATTTGTGATTATGTCACTTCTCTGCTTCAGCAAGGTCAATAAAAGACTCTGAAAGTAGTAAAGCAAAACTGAACTCAAAATCATATTAGGAATTCTGAGCGATATCTCCATACAGGTAATCCAATAAGAACGTTGAAATATTTGAATATCATCTCTCTGTATATTGCACTGCTTTTTACCCAGAGTAAAACTATTGGATTGAAGGAATGCTAACCGCTGGGTTAAAATGTATAGTTGTTATTTGGAGAAATCTATAAACTCGTGATCTTTTATGTTTTAAAAGACAGCACAGGAAAAAACGACAGTGCTTATTATTTTCCGGAGATGGAGCACTGATGACCTATCCGAGCTAATTGATAAAGCCCACCCAGTGGATACACTAGCAGAACGTCAAAGAAAATTCACCTTTGTATCCAAAGAAACCACAGGAACAACATCAGGAAGCACAATCAATTCCCCTTTTAAATCTTTCCTGTAAGTTATGCTATGTGAATTCATGAAGTTAATCCTCTGATCTCTTTTGATCATGAACAAAGTATTTCTGATGGAGCACTTTGTAAAAAGGTTTAATAAGCTTTTCCCCTGCCAACGATTCGACGCTAAGAATTAAAAGTTTCACAGACAAAAGCAGCTCACCACCACAGCCAATATTAAATGTGCTTGCCGGAACACTATCATGTGCACTGCCTCAAAAGTGATCTCGGCAGATGTTGTTCCCTACATAAAGCTGAACATGCCAAAGAGAATTTCTGTTGAGAAAACAAAATATTTTTTCTGCCTTGATGTTAAGCTGACAGCCTGTCTTTTAGAAAGTCTATCTCTAAGTACCTCCCGCAGCCTAACAAAAAGCGCTTTTACTGATCGTATTGCAGGTCTTAAAATACTAACATTTGGCAGCAGTGGGATTCAAACCCACACCCCAAGAGAGACTGGAGCCAAAAATCCAGCACCTTAGACCACTCGGCCACACTAATGTCCTCCATCCCCATCTTTCTCACATTGCTGGCTTGGACTGGGGGGCTTCAGCTCTTGTCGTCCGATCTAATGATATCATGACATGTGGAAGTGACTGCACCTTCATCTTCCGAAATGCTTTCAATAGCACAAACGCTACTTTCACAAACGTAGCAATAACAAAAGAGGTGGGATTCATCCTTTGTGCTGTTTGTAGGGGTGCAACTCTACGGTGATGCAAGAACAAAAATCAAAATCCTTTGCTACTACTGTTGCTTTTTTCATAGTTTCATCAAATCCTTCATTTGAACATCGATTTTGAAGGATATTGATGATAATACCACATAAATTGTGGTTTTCTTGTGATCGCCAATTTTATTCAAATACCAGCCTTTTTTACAGTTCCTTCTGTGTTTCACAAGGTGTAATAGCCCCCCTCGCATCCTCAGCTAACATATTTTAAAATTACAATAGATTATACAGCATGCATGTTTACATTTATATTAAAATTAAAGTTAATAAACCAGAATACATACAGTGCTATCCCAATAATTCTTGACAGGTTCTCCAACAAATCTGCTGAGGGTGCAACAGGAGTATAAATGAATTTTCCCGCCAGCCATTCAAAGACCAAATTCCATGAGTGAACATTATTTTCTCAGACGTTGCCGGCATTGGACTTTGCCGGTGGTATTGAATTATGTCCACAACTGTTGTAGTAGTTCCTTCTTGAAGTTCGACATGTGCAAAGCACTCGTAATATCATAGGTGTTAAAGTTTCGCTGAGTCTAATCGACGTAATTGAAGCCGTTTTGTTATTCTGTTGTAAAAGCCGAAACCCAAAACAATAGTAGTGTTAAGAGGAAATGCCTCCTAACAGCTGACAAGCGCTCCTAGTTAGTGTCATGGTGTGTATCCCTGCCTATCATTGGGAGACGGGTAGCTTTTTTACACTCAAGATTCCAATCTTCAATGCTTTGTGTGAGAGCTTACATAACTTTCCTTTTCTCACATTTTCTGATGACTATTCCAAAGGGGCACCCTGTCAATTCCGAATACTTTTCAAAAATCTGCCTGCATGTTTGATTATTGTCATTTCATTTCGAAAAAGTTCAATATTGATCATAACTAAAGAAAATAATGATCACGAACAAAAAAGGGATAAAGATGCGAGTCGATCTTGAATTACAGCTGGGTGACACGGGCTTCTGTTCTGATATGGTTGTACGAGAAACAGGAGGAATCGCCAATCCCCTATAGAACATGAGTTGAATCAGGAGTGAGACATTTCGTATACTCGTGCATATGTCAACGCCTGACCTACATCGTAAAACTAACATTAAGTTGTCAGAGACATTCATTTATATACAAACAAGAGACAGACCAAGTAATAATTCTACATTAGTTCAGGTGGGTAAACCTGAACTAACTAATAAACGTATTAATAATTCTACATTAACGTGTCCTACACTGATCAGACTAATTGACATGGTCTGATTCAGAGCCTGTGCAGCTCGTGCTAATTACAGCAATGACAGTTCTGAACCCTCATCACCGAAATGAGCACAAGTTCAGCTGTTCTCCAGTTTTGTTACGCATGTTTTTTTCATTGCAATTGAGTTCAGAGCTGGAGCTGATCTCCAGACAGTACAGTGTTTTGGGTAAGTTGTCGAAATTCGCATGAGGCTGCAGACAACTTACCCAAAGTGTTTTCTATAGCTTTCAGGTGCAGTTCATTTATATAAAAGAATGTAAGTGGTATAAACTCAACAAGCCAGACGGCAGTCCAACCTATAATTTTCTGACGCGAGGCCTGACGCGTTATTCATTACGCCACTGACCCTGCAATTGTAGTGCTAAAAAAAACACGTTTTCTACATTTATGTCTGTTTAAAAATCACTCTAAAAAAGACAAAGGGTTTGTGTGTCGCGCTAAAATTCCGCTTCATTTCGAATGCAAATAAAAACCGTTTTGTTTCAAGAAATCATAAATTTGTCACATCCTTCATACTATACTTCTCTCTTGTATTAGTAAAGCATTTTGATTTAAACTGAACAATATATGAAAGGTTTCATCTATACACTTACACATAATAAGTATACGAATAAATACTCGGAAGAAGCCGCAGCTCAGGTATTAGAGAGATTTAAAATCGGATCGGAGGATTTAGAGTCCAGACTGCAAACCAACAGCTGACACAGGTCTTTTATAGAACCGTTTTGATTTCCTCTACTTTGTCCCCGTGACGTCATTGTCCTGCTCGCAGCCGAGCCCGACACACGTCTGGTTTCTGTCGCTGGGCGCACACCCTGCGGTCCATGCGGGTCCTGATACGCCAGTACAATGACGGGAACACTAAACTGTAAACAGGTGCCGTCCTTCGGCTGAGACGTAAAACCGAGGTCCTGACTCTCTGCGATCATTCAGGAGAATGGTGGTGGTGGAGGGGAGTCCCCATTACCTGTAAAGCGCATTGAGTGGAGTATCCAGAACAGCGCTATATAAGTGTAAGTAATAATAATTATTATTATTATTATGTAAAATGCAATAAAAAATAAAAAATATCAAACTTTGATTCAAAATAGATTAATGTAAAAACTGATAAAGCTAATGCTTTTTTCAGGGCTATATCTACTTTTTTTTTTTAAAAGCGAAGTCTGTCGCGATTGTGAAAGTTAGAGAATGTGTACCAGCGGGTGCCTTCATATCGCGAGCGTCAATCTCGCCCGTAGCTGCGAGAAGGTTAAAAGCGCCCGAGTGAGCTGTCTTTCGTCAAAGTAATTGCCGGAGCAGTAAGACGCAGAGCACCATCCAGCAGCTGTAGACGGTGTTCGGGGAAAAGCTAATTCTGTTTTTAGCACAGGGCGTGAGAATGAGCTCAGTCCGGCTCCCAGCAGAATCCATCCTGGTTTGGTTACAGTGCGTCTGAGGCTCTTTGGATCGTAACGTAAAAAAACAATTGCTCACATCTTGTGACTTCCACGACAGGAAGGAAAGATATCACTTAAAAAAATCAGAACTGAAGATTTGGATCCTGGGCCTCAATTTGATCAAATTATTAAAATAATAATTATCAAAATATCAGATTGTGGTTCTGCAACATTTCGTGCACAGTATGCCATTTTTATCTAAAACAGTCACAACGAGGGCTTTACACGCAGTCTGGGGTATTTTCCCTTTTATATTTTTGCCACTTTATATCGAACCTGTTATACTCCCAGAAGTGCACAGTAGCTTGTACTTAATAAAAATGTACAATTCACCGCTGGTATAAACAGATGTGTGCCGTGTTTGCTTTTGTAAGCATTTGTTTAAAAAATAAGTTCACAATACGATAAAAACACAGAAAGCACAAACTTTATAATACAACGATACAAAATCAATACCAAATCATTATGCCAATTAAGTAACTATCCTTTGAAAACAGAGAACACCTTTATATCTACAAAAAAACTTGACATTTGTATGTATTTTTGAATTACAACGCCTGCAGTGTAGTCCCTTAATTCAAAGATCAGATCTTGGCCAAAACAAGACAATCAAACGTGGGCTGAATTCGGAACAGGAGCCTCTGCTTCGTCGTTTATTGAGCTTTTGATCAATGTCTGAATGAAACAGATTCGCTTTTTTATCTCTTTGGTTAAAGTACAGAAAAGCACCTTCCTTCGCACCAGAATCGAACCAGCAACCTAAGGGTTGCCACTGATTCTACTACACTCTTCTGCTATGCCAACTGAGCTATCGAAGGAATGTCAGATATTGCTCTCTGGCACATGCTGCCCAATGTAGTGAAATGTTCCGGGTGATTTAAATCCCACTCCGACATCAAGTTTCCAACTCGTTTCCTTAGTCTTGTTTACCTTGAATTTAAGCCACGAACCAGGATTCTACTGTATAAACTTCCAGGGATATTACAAAATGTTTGATGGGGCATCAATCATTCCAGGCGGAAATTGACTCCTTTTTTTCTCGAGGGATCATATTAAACATTTCATTAGTATCGAGAGGAGGATCACCATGAGCCACAAAACAGTTTCTTTCTGTCTTTATTATAAAGTAGCGTTTGTGCTACATTAATAATATTTTCGTGGAAATAAAGAAGTTGTAAATTTTAAAATTTATATTTGAATCGAAATGTGGTTTTGAGTTAAATATTAGCGTGTTCATGTAATTAGTTTGTGTTTGTCATTACTATATATATATTGCCATGTTACTAGAATTTGTAACTGAAGTTTACTAGTTGTGTTTTTTTATGATGATTAGACATTTGTTGATTACAATATTGTATATAATCTATAATTTGAACTACATATTTTTCAGGTGTGAATAATTGTATATTTTAAGAATACATTTCTAAAATAAATCATTGGCTTTATTTTACTAGTTTCTACACCTATACAAATCTTTCTTTGATGTATAATAGACCTTTAACTATATATGTATTATAGTCTTCTAAATTTATCCGTATAATAGAACTCCAACCATTTATGTATAATAAACATATAATCATAGATGTCTAATTGACGTATAACGATATACGTATATTAGAATTTCATTCTAGACCAGTTACGGAGCACATTTACACGTCTAAGGTATGCGTTTAATAGTCGTATATTCTACATCTTTTGCCCACTGGGATGTGCCGATTTTAACTTAGCAAACCAAGATACACATTTTCTAATGAAGCCTTAATTAAAAGACAGTTTGTTTCTCGAAAGCGTGTTATGTAAAAAAAAGAGAAAAACGAAAATATATGGATGACAATCTTTCAAAGCTGAAGATTTTACTTTTGAAAAATTGACATTTTATGTATGCAGATGCATTCGCTGGTTTTAGTACTTTGCTGTACTTCCTGAATCATTTTCAGTATTATAAAGTGGGTGTAGATTTTTCTTTCAGGTTAGGATGCGAGTGTGTACATGTGTTTGATTTTCGTTTCACTGATTCTCATTGAAGATTTGGGAATTAACGACGAAAGAATCAGTTGCCTCGGAAAGCAGAAGGTTTGGTTCTCAACGATATTGAAGACACGCCCATGTAGAGCAGCGGGTGATGTTTTGTACTATAAAAGACCAAGTGCTCAAAGTGACGTCTGCGTTTACCGTTTAGACTTTTCATCTTGGGCGCACTTTTAGAAAGCAAAGATAGAGCAGTTGTGTTGAATCACCCCATAACAGCTGTCAGCAGAGTGGCGCAGCAGAAGCGTGCTGGGCCCATAACCCAGAGGTCGATGGATTGAAACCATCCTCTGCTATGTACACTTTGAGCACGATTGATAAGCACCCCATCAGTTTAATGAAGTGCATTAAAACTGTTTTTTTCTCTTGTGTGTATGCAAGCTTTACACTTAAGGTACTCTTTCATCTTTACCAATAGCAGATGCCCAAGTGTATCTTTGGTTGTTCTGCGATCTTTCATAGCTTCCTCAATTCCTTCAAATTAACATCCATATCAAAGCAATTATGTATATATATATATTACAATTAAGGTACATATTAAAAATATCAACGCACATTTGTATGATGCTTATTTAATAATGATTGTCAAGGATTGTCAGGTTCTCCAACAAATCTGTGTTCTAATTTTAAAATATTTTTGCTAAGGATACAACGGGTGTATAAATGAATTCTCCCAACAGCCAGTTAAAGAAAAATTCCACACGTGAAGATGGTTTTCTTGGACATTGACTTAGGTACTTAATTGTTTACTTGTTGTAGTTGCACACGAGTAAAACACGAAGATTTCCTGCAACATTCAAGAGGGTTTGCGAAGAAATCCCTTCAATTTTAAGCGGAGATTATGTTTAAATCATCACAATCTGAAGCGCATCCCTGAGTGCATTTGACCCACCAGCCCTTTGTTTAACAGCTGCACAAGGACACATTCCCGTTGCTTTTCACAAATCACTGGCATTTTTTTGCAGCATTTCTTCTGTCCTGAGAAGCAAGATTTGTATTTTATCTTTCAGAAGTTGTATGAATTTCTTGAAGTTCAGAAACAACTTGTTCCAGAAAAGAAATGAACACTTGCTTCAAAGTAAATCAAGACGTATATGTCTCTTGCAGTATGTGCTCTTATCTGTCCATCTCTCTCTCCTCTTCTCTCACTCTGGCAGTCTGTGCAGAGTATCTGAAGGAGATGTAACACCACTTGGAAAAGAAGAAAAATTCTCAGGAAAAATTCTCAGGAAAATTCTCAGGCAGAATAAAAAATCATTATTCTCTTCTCAGTCAGATTCACAGCTCAGACTCACACTCAGACAGGATCTCAACTCCGTACTGCTCTCTATCCTCACAATCCAGAACCAGAAGATATTCAGACAATCAGTGCTGCTACATGAACAATATCAGACAGAACAGCCTGGACTCATGTCACATTTCCCCCTTTTATCCTTCCCCCCAGCCCTCTTAGAGACATAAAAGAGCTCCTGGTTCTCCTCTCTGTGAACTGGGCTCAGGGGTCACTGATCTGGCAGTTGTGGGCTCTGATCCAGGTCGAAAGCAAGAAGGTTCTATTAACACTTTCCAGGACTTCCAGCCCTTCAGTATTACTTTCTTTACTGTATGTCAGCCTCCCAAAATGTTTATAAATGTTTTATAACACATATGAGTGTGGAATTATCTTATTATTTATATATAGTATTTATGTAATAACACCAATAGTGACACTATGATCAGTATATTGATTATTTGTAGCCGATGGTCCGATGGTCGTGTCTACAATAGTGACCATTTGACCAGTCTGTAGCTCTGAGCAGTGGGACTCAGATCACACAGAAGACCTGTCTGTGTGTGATTCCATACCAGCCCTGGGATTCAGCTACTCTCACAAATGTCTCATAGACCGTCTTATAAATTTACAATTAGATGAAGTCATGTAACAGTTTTACAGATAATTTAAATAATCAGACAGCAGTTTTGCCAGTGGATACATCTCCACATGGGGGAAAGAAACTGAAATATATGTGCTCACTGTAAAGTAGGAAGAGGTGGTCAGACAAGCAAAACAACTTTGCAGATAATGTGAAGTGACATTGTTTTATGTCAATCAGCTCACAGATTTCACTTCATGTGCCTTAAGCTGTGCAATTTGTATGGTTGTTGAATGAGATTGATTTCTTCACAAGCCCAGTCAATTGCCAGTGGAGAGCTTGCCGACGCACACCTTCATGAAGACTCTCTTTAAGATTTCATTGTCACGTCGCCTCCGTTGCATACAATAGTAGTTGCATACAATCAAGCGATTGCAGTGTTTGTTTGACTGAGGATCCTTGTGTGCTGAACTGGCCTCTGAAGAAAGTGTAGTGCAGTAAAACAGAAGGTTTGTGTCACTCAAGATTGTTACAGAACAATACAATTACAATACTTTTATGAGAGTAAATATTACTGGTGCATCACAGTTCTTATAATGGTGAAAACAGGAGCACCTTCTCTACATTTTTGACTGAAGAATTTAAACAGAAAGAAATACTATCACTATGCAATTCATAAATGCAATTGAGCTCCTCTAAATGTTCTAGTCTGATGAAACAATGTATAGAATTAGGTGACAATATCGGAATTCATTCAAATGCACAAGATTAATTTTAAGCAACAAAAAAAGTGCTTGGAAATATTTTACAAGAATGAAACCTTACATTCACCTAAATAAACATTCACCCTCTACATTAGCAGAGAACAGTAGGACAGAAGGTTAGTGTCACTGGACACTGCGTCAGTGCGCAGTGAAGGTTAGTGTCACTGTGATCTCTTCTCCCTCATTATGCAGGCTTACCCACTCATGATGAACTGTCCTCCAGCGATACTCAGCTGCCATCATCGACTCAGACATGACGTTCATGTACATATCATACCTTAATATGGCACTGCGTTACAATAATTTGATCAAAACAACTGGTGAAAAAAAAATCAAATATTTATTTCCTTCTTTTAGTAGATAAAGACTTTGTCCAAAAAAGAAGCATTTATACCTTTACTCTCCTACCAGCCCTTACAAGTCACCCAGTTTTTAATTTAGAGCTGGATTAAAGCTCTAGTCTCTTTGGGGGTGTGAGTTGGAATCCCACTGCTGCCAAATATCTCCAACTATCTCAGTGTTAAGAAGCAAAAAACACACATTTGCTGCAGAAGTAACAGGATAATTTGTGCCATTCAGCCTTATAGCGTGATGTCATTTTCTCATGCTCATTTTTAGATGCTTGTGATCGAATCTATGATTATTATGAGTGTGCCCTCCATAAAGGTAGCACAGATATAACGTGCCAAGTTTTCAGAGAATCATATTAAATACAGGTCAGAAGAAGGCGACAAAGTGTCTGCTAGGCAGTTCAGCGATTTCAACGGTGTTCTCTGTTGTTTAGGTCCAGAATGACACCCGTTACAACCAGGAAACACACAGTGTCAGGCATCAAAAAGACTTCCCAAAACCCTGATCCTCTCCTTGATCCGGTAATGGCATCCAGACATTTCCTGCAACAAAGCCAGGATACAGTCTTCAACAACACGAGTGAAAGGCTAATTCCCAACCTTTGCAATCCTTTGCAAAGAAGGACCGCATGTGCTCAGTGTTAAATGCACTGTTCATTATTATTATTAATAATAATAATAATCTTTACATTATATAGTGCCTTTAAAGGTGGCATTTCAAAGTGCTTTACAGAATGAAACCAATAAAGTTAAAAAAAATACACAAGATAAGCAGGATGAGAATACACAGTTAGAGGAGACAATAGATGGTGGTATTAAATACAGTAGGAACAGAGGGGTAAAGAATAGTTCATTAAAGGCTCTTCTAAAGAACAGGGTTTTGAGTCTGGATTTGAAGAAGTTTAGAGAAGGTGACTCTCTGATATCCTTGGGGATAAAGATCCAGAGCTTTGGGGTAAAACAGGAGAAGGCCCTGTCACCCATAGAGTGTAGATGGACTGGGGGACAGATAGGAGACCAGAATTAGAAGAGCAAAGGTTGTGAGGTGGGGAGTAGGGAGATAACCCAGACAGTTTCTGAGGTGCCAACCCATGGAGAGCCTTATAGGTGAGCATGAGGATTTTGAAGTTGACAGGAAGCCAGTGCAAGGACTCCAGGACAGGAGTAATGTGATCACAGTCCAGTGCTAATTTCTTTCTTGTGGCTGCTGGTTCATTTTCAACTGGAACTCTTAAGAAGTCTTTTATTTGACTTGATCAACACCAATCCCTAGAGGATTTTGAAAGGTTGAATCAAAGTGATACATGACTCTGGTGGGACTCAAACCTACAACCTTTGAATGACTTCATTCTATCAATGCCTAGAAGTCCAATGCGCTCTCCATTGCGCCACAGAACCAACCAATACGTAGTTCTGTAAAACAGCTACAGAAAGCTGTAACTCATGCTTCTCCCGTTGTCTTTAAATTAAGCTCCATAAATATTGACAATGAGTGGCCTGTTGTCTACGAATAGATACTGCTGGGATTCACACCCAGGGTCTCCTGGTTTTTAGTGAGGCGTCTTAACCAGCTAAGCCACGGTGCCAAACCTGCTAAATGTTATCCACAACTTCAAACACCTGTGAGAAACGGGCAACTGCAGTGTTACGCCTGCTGGCTCAACAGATAATCCTTTTCGAACTTTAAGGAGAGGATTTCTTTGTCAATTCAATTAAACATTTTAGAAATGCTGAACGATTGATGTGTTTCATGCGCAGAAATATTTTATCGTGACGTACTTTCTCTGTGCAGTTAGTTCTCCTTCAACTCCGCCCAACAACAGAGGTCATCTTTAATACAGGAGTAAAGGCACATTGCACATCAGCAAAACATCACGTACAGGTTTAGGGACAGTGACATCAGTGATTGGAAGGTTGGAAGTTTTGGGTCACTTTTTTATTATAGATTCAAGCAGCCCTGAATACCTTTTCAAGAAACATTTCAGAATCCCAGTCACGTCCAGTATGATTGCTACACAGGTCTACAGTATACAATCAGAATACTGTTTCTGCATTATATAAAACACACCGCCCAAAGCATTTCTAAAACAGGAATTACATGTTCCTGAATGCGCCCTCCTTTATAAATAAAATAAAAGGTCTGAAGCCTGCTCCAAAGAAGCACTATATTCAGAGCTGACAAAGATGTGATAGGAAACATCTCGGAAAACGAAGATGCAGTCATTTCCACGCGTCGCACAACAAGAGCTGAACCAACCCGACGTTCTCCAAAAGAGTAAGGTGTTGGGAGTGTGGCTGGGTGGTCTGTGCTGGGTTTGTGCTCCATTTTCTTCGCTGGGTTAGGTTTGAATCTTGCCGCTGCTAAGTGTTGGTGGGTTAAGACCTTCCTTCTATTGCGACTTCAATGGGTAAAAGCTTTGCTTGACAGTCTGTCGAGAGACTGAACTAGGTGTTTCAAGATAGTCTTTGTCAGCTTAACATCAAGACATAAAAAAGCCTCATTTTGTGTTCCCAACAGCAATGCTCTTTGGTCCCTTCAGCATTATGCAGGGAACAACATCTGCCGTGATCACTTTTGAGTCAGTGTGAATCGTAGTGTGCCGCAATTGTTTTTAAAATTGGTTCTGTAGGCATGGTGCATTTGTCTGTGAAACTTGAATGCTGTGCTTTTTCACGCAGAATCATCGGCAGGAGCAAAGCTTATTCAATCTTTGCGCACAGCGCTCCATCAGAAATACTTTGTCCATGTTTTGAAGAGATTGTGGGATTCTCTGCACGTTCACATCTCGTACCTCAGACAACACCACCATTCGATGGGATATTGATTCTGCTTCTTGCAGTTGTTCCTGTGGTTGCAGTAGTTACAAAGTTGTACTTTCCTCCACCTTCTGCTATAGTATTCACTGGGTGAGCTTCATCATTTGGCTCAGAAAGGCCAACTGTGCTTCGGAAAAAATCAGCTACAGTGTCGTTATTTTGTCGGTGAGTATGGCTGTCTTTTAAAGCACATGAAAAACATGAGTTTGTGGATTTCTCCAAATAGCAACGAATTCAATTGTGCAGTGCTTTACTGCTTTCAGAGGGTCTTTTATCGACGCTGCTATAGTAGAGAAGTGACATAATCACAAACGCAACCATTTGTGCTGGCTGTTTCACTAAGTATTAAGCTTTTTCAACTATCACATGATTTTAACTAATTTAACATCATCTCCAGGAGAGCACCTCACACTGCTCACCGAGCTGATGTACAGTATGTGCCCATTTCTCAAAAATTAAATATCATCTGAACTGATTTTTTCTATTTTAAATGCTTTCCTATTCTTTTAATATTTCAGTTAAATCTTGAAGTACTTTCCATTGATATTAATCCTAGTCCCGATGAACGATTCTGGGACATGGTGTACCTTGAATAATGTTCTTATAGGTTTCAGTTTGGAAAAGTGCGCTCTCCAGAAGCTACCAAAACCTCTAATGGTCGCACAAAGCTTAATGCAATAGCAACGTTTGGGGTTGAAAAAGAATATTACTTGCTATGAATACGAACACTGTTACAGGAGGCGCGTAAGGACTATTTTAGCTCAGATCATCAATTTATCTTACATTTCTACTCCATTAATATCGCTATTGAGTGCTAAAGGTAGGTCCTGGCAATACTTCATGAGATCTTCTTAAGAAAACTTAAAAAAATATATTTCCAGTGCTGAACAAAAAGTAAAAAATACAGATTATGTGCAACTGATAAAATCTCTCTTCCGGGGATTTTGTAGCCACATGCAAATTACTTTATCAGCTTTAAAAGTTTCTTTTGCATTTATAAGACGATCAGCATGAGTAGTATAAAGCGACACCTTTCGTCAAACTTTTGACAGGTACCACGCCCCCTTTTCCAGCCAATGGTCGTCCGCGGTGGTTGGCTGTCCGCCCCCTTGCCAGCCAATGGCGTGTTGTTATTTGTGCATGTCCCGCCCCCTCAGGAGCCAATGGTGTGGGTCGGAACTCCTGCCTCCCCCCGGCCGGTCGGTCCGGAGCCTCAGGGTCCCAAAGCCCCAAGGCGGTGCATCCCTCGCTTTAGGTGTGTGAAAGTGTGTATTGGTTTGGAAGGGGACCATGTCTGCCGCGGGGTTGAGTGCGCTCTATTATAACCCTAGGAAATCGGGTAGTTACGGCGGTGTGTGGGGAGTCTGGTGTGGGCCGCGAGCCGGGTGGTCAAGTGGTTGTCCGGCCAGGCTGCTTATACGCTGCACAAGCCGTCTCTCAAAAGCAGCAGGGGTGTAAGCACACACACAAACACTGACTGCATAAAGTCTCACGGACAAACAGCATGTGAAATGTGAACCGCTTTATTTCAACAGGGGGTTTTCAAACACAGAAACAGCGCAGCAGCACTTTTTACACAAGTTATAGACTCCAGTTTGCAAGTATGTGAAATGTGAACTGCTTTATTTCAACAGGGGGTTTTCAAACACAGAAACAGCGCAGCAGCACTTTTTACACAAGGTACAGACTCCAGTTTGCAAGTATGTGAAATGTGAACCGCTTTATTTCAACTGGGGGTTTTCAAACACTGAAACAACGCAGCACACATGCGTTACCGGTTCCTGTTTGCATTCAACAATTAAATGTTGGTGCGGAAAATTAGTTTGGTACACGTAACCACCACCCCAACATTGCTGAGAAACTTTGCGGCATCTGAAAAAGCATTCATAACCCCCTTCCGCTCCCCGTGTCTAAAGCCATGCGAACCACACTGGGGGATCCGATCAAGCAGGGCAAAAAAATTTGCCTGCGTAATCAGTGGGATGGTGTTACCACAGATTCTGTGCAAAACATGCTGTATTTTGGAATACACACTGTAGAAACCCCAGGCTTCCTTTTCTGATCTGAAAACATCAGATCTGCAATAATTTCACTCAAGTTCTTGACATACACATGTAGCGGCAATGCCTGTTAATAAGACAGAATTAAGCGTTGGTATGCTCCTAAAGGAGGCCCCATCTCACCCTCCATCTCTGTGGTGCAGCCACAGAGAAAGAATTCATGCAAGCTGATTTAAGATGTTTTCTTTTGATAAGGAACAAGCTCCCAGACGGGGAATGGACATCTGGACTGCATTCCTAAGTGTCAAGAGTAAGTGACTTATATCTCACCTTGACCAACCAATCAGGGACTGGCAGGGCGTGGTAATACCACGTGGGTCTCCAATGCCGCCAAACTCTCAACCAATCAGCACACATCTGGGTCTTGGTCAAAAAGGGAGTGCAAGCTCAGTTCTGGGCTCTCCTTGGCCATTTTCGCGCATCCTCAGAGACAATCACGTGACAACTGCAAAAGCACTTGGACTTTGTTCTAAGCGCGAGGCCAAGGATCCCGTACGTACTCAGAATTCTACCAACGTGAATGCTCCGCTTGATCAACGGCAGCCTACAGTTGGACCCTCGTCGACAACCTGAATAGCTTATTCAGAAGCAGCGCTGGACCGGGAACTAACCAGCTTCTTCCCAGGCAAAAGAGTGACTTGTGAGGACTCGTGGTCACACTCTGTGCATAGAGACTTTCTACTAGCCAGCCGGACTGCTGGTAGATCCCCTCGGAGCAACGACTGCCCTGCGCGCCGCAGTCAGATTCCTCCGCCTGTCCTACTCCGAGCTGCACCTTGACTGGTTGGCCGGTAGCCAGAGGACACCGACACAACGCCCATTGGACAACCGCTGCAACAGAGCCTGTCAGCTGGTTTGGTGTTCGTGCCGGGAAATTCCAAATCCAAACACAGTGGATAAGTAAACCCCATGTTCTACATTGCGTCTCGAGAATTCAATTGTACCTCAACACAAGTTGTTATCAATTTAATTCATGAGTAATGTATTTACTTCTGAGTTTAGAGTAACAGTGGGTAATAACACTGATTAGCGATTCGGTAACCGAACGATATATATTGAAATATATTCTCTGTTGTGTATCTCTTTGTGTTTGCATCTCTTCGAGATTATATACCTTGTATATTGATAACCCTCACAGTAAGGTCTGCCGCAGACTAGTATATCTTTGGTGCACAATTTATATTAATAAATGTATCTTGTGTATTGAACCCGTGTGTGTGCGTTGTTAGTTGTTCTGACGATTGATTTTCTAAAAGCTACAACGAACAACTTCATGATTACTGTTACAATTAATAATTGTCTCCGTAAACCCATCAAACCACTACATTTAATGGCGTCCCTGTGCGGGCTAGTTTAGAATGAAATAAGAATCAATCACACAGAATAACTGATGTTGCTGTGAGTTCAAGTTCAGCACAGCTCGCAGCTTCTATACGCGAATACCGGGTGTGCTGATAACTGCGTAAAGAAATCCCCCTGTTTTCTAGCGTTTAGTGTAACGCGTGCTGATTGGAAATCCATCTGCTCGGGTGTTTAGATTCCATACTGTATTTTGGTAAAAGGAAAAACAAGTAATACTCCTAAAGTTTCTCTGACGTAATGACAATGGCTGCTAAAATGTCTGAAGTGGAGTCGCTTATACTGTAAGTACTATTTCTAGCGACGACAATCCTGGTTACTGGAGTGGAATCGAAAAGTTGAACTTTGATGATATTGAGAAGCTGCAAGTAGATTTAGTAGCTATGGTAGCGAACCAGCTTAACACAGGAGGGTCCGTGAACGCAGTTCAGGTCCTATCTAGTTTCGCCTTAAATCTAGCTAAACAGCTGGAACTGTCTTTGTCCGAGCTCAAAAGCTTCAGGGAAAGCTAGAAAGATATAAGGCGGAGCGAGTTGAGTTGTTGGATATAATCAGAGAAAAGAGAGTGAAAAATGAGGAAAGTGAAGACAGACTCAGGGAAGTTTTAGGTAAATTAGATGACCTGTCTGCTAGAGAAACTGCGGCTGAGGTAGCTAGGAGAGACCTGGAAGCAAGCTTGAAAGAAAAAGAAAAAGAAATTGAGAGTTTAAATGAGCTCAGCCAGAAAAAGCAAAAGGAGTTAGATGCTGCCGTACTGGAAGCAAAACAGGCAAGATTCCACTTGCAGGCCAGCCCACCTAGCAGCCCGGAGCGCTCACCCAGCGCGCCGGGAGGAGGTTTCTCCCAGCCAGGGTCTGTGGCCGGATCGGCATGGGGGAGATCGCCGAGTCCTGCACGAGACGCAAGGGCGATGCAATTCAGGCATAGACCCCCTGCTCCTGATCACGGCCGTCCCCCTGCCCACGGAGAAACCATAAAAATTAACCTCCACTCCCTGAGGCAGTTAGCCAAAGATGTAGAAAGGTTTGACCCGTCAGTGTCAGGGAATAATGTGGAAACCTACATCGATGAGCTGAGATATACTTTGCAGTTTATGCCCGAAGCGTCCGAACAGGAAAAGGCTATGTTAGTAAGGAAAACTACCAGCCGAGCGGTCCACGAGTGGATGTCTAAACAAGGACCGGAGGTCTGTAATAGGTTTGAGGAGCTGTGTCAGGCAATGATCGGAGAATTTTTCGGCTTTTATTGATCCCATAGCTGCCGTGGCCGCTGTTCACCATATTAAGCACGAAGAAGCTGAAGCCCCTCGCGACTATTATGAGAGGCTTAGGCGCACTTATTTTGCAGGGCGGAATGAAGAGGGTTGCGAAGAGAACGTGAATTTCAAAGGTTTATTCATTGCTAATCTGCATCCCTCAGTCAGGAAAATGATTGTGATGCACACTGATGCAAAAGTTATGAAAATGGCTGACATTAGAAGGTTGGCTCAAAAAGCCTGGGGAGCTGAAGTCTCTGCTTCCTCAGAGCGAAAACCTGCTAAAACGGCCGTGTTCGCCACTAAAGCCAGCAGGGTTGACGACTCGCCTCAGCTCGAGGGAGCTGAGGTTCCTGAGCCCGCTAAGCCCCGGCGCAAAATAGGCAGGCAGGACCGCACTAAGCGTCAGAGCCGCCGTGAGCGCTACGGGGAAGGCAAGGGCACAGGCAGAGCCTATCATAAGGCTGGACGAAGGGAGTCGACTGCAACCCGCCTGGCCAGGCTTGAACAAGCCCTGCTTGAGAGATCAGGACAGGGTAAACCTTCCGCAACGAATGCCGGAAGCGTGAATGAGCTTAGGGGGACCACGCCCCCTCCCACTGGAGGAGGCGGGGATCCATCCCAAACCCCTCCCTCAGTCTATCTGATTGGGTGGGAGGGTTCCTGCCTAGAAGACGGCTGTGACTCTGAGTTGGGCGCTGACCCCGCCCCTGAAGTCAAAGAAAAGGCAGGCTTCCAACAATTCTTAGGGAATCTCAGCCAGAAAGGCAAAGCAAGGCGTATTTATATCAAGGTTTCTCTTGAAAACGTCTTAGATAGAGAAGCACTGATTGACACTGGGGCTGAAATTAGTTTGATGTCAGCCGATCTACTCAGCGAACTCAAACGAGTAGCGAAAGGAAAAGGCATCAGACTTAAGGTAGAACCGTGTAAGATAGATATTTCCAGCTATACCCAGGATCATGCCAGGATCAAACACCGAGTGTGGGTGGCACTTAGGTTCGGGCCAATGAACGTGGTGCATCCTGTTTACATCTCTAGGTTTAAAACAGAGCCACTACTCATTGGCCAAGACCTGCTTGACAGGCTGGAGCCTCTGGTGGACTGCCAGCGTGGAAAATTGTGGGCTCAGGTCAAAAACCCTAAGCCTGTCATACAGCAAAAAGGGGGGTTCAGTGGTTATGCTGTGATCACACAGTGCCCACTGAACACTATAGCTGAGTTGGAGGATCCTCCTGGTTCCTCTGGACGAGAAATAAATGCCTCTTCTTGCTTTCCAAAACTACAGGGAAGTCCTGCCCAGGCCAGCACTCCCACGGTCTCCCAACTACAGGAGCAGTGCTCCGAGCAGCTGCTTGACCCGCCAGGTAAAGCACACCCCTTTTTCATCCCTGAAGAAGAGTGAATCTCCCTGTCCGGTAATGAATGGGAGTCCTTTCTGTGCGCCCTGGTACCTCAGGGGGACCAGGACTACCACCCCATGGTGGTGGGAGGGGTCCAGGTGGCAGAAGTGCAGGTTGATGATGTAATTCTCAGCCTCAGCTCTGAGAAGTCCATAATCAGTGAAGGTCTGTTCGAGGACCTGTCGCGAAGCCGTCAGGTGACCCTGGTGACGCAATCACAGGTTCTGTGGTGGGCACCCCCACCTCATAGGTCCATTTGGAGCAAAGGAAGCTGTGCAGCTTCCATCTCCATCGGAAAAAGGAAGTTTGCTCACTACTTCCAGGTAGCACCTCAGCTGACCCATTCGGTCTGTATTGGTGCAGACCTGTTGGTTCGACTGGGCGCCCAGCTGGACACAGTAAACAGTGTGCTGTGGACACGGGTGAACCCAGATGCCCACTCTCTAAGCGGCGACCCCGAGAACATTCGGTCAGGTCAGACGATTCCTCAGGCCTGCCAGGTAGTAAACGAATCGGACCTGATCGTTCCTGCGTCAACAGCAGGGTTTCCGGTACGCCTTGTCCTAAAGAAGGGACAGAGGATGGATGCTGAGATGGTTTTCTTCCAACCATCAGCTCAGTTTATCAGACTGAACCTAGCAGTCTGTGGTACCCCCAGACTGGAACGGAATGGCCGAGCCACCTGCCTGTTGGTGCAAAACATAGCAAAACAAGATGTCAAAATCCCTGCTCGCACTGACATGGGACTGGTAATTGACAATGGTTTCTATGATTTCGAACTGGCCATCCCAGTACTGGGGCAGCTCCCTGGTCCCTTGGTGTACTACACCTACCCCCGACGGATGATTGCAATTATGCCAATAGAGGGATTCTGCAACCAGGAAGTGTGCAGAGTGGACCTTAGCGATAAGGATGAGATGGTTGTGTATACAGTACACGCAGGTGTTCCGACGGACCACTCAGCCGAGAGTGCGACCCGGGATACCGCCATGCCGTCAAAAGCGGGGTTCCTAGAGCAGGTACAGGAACAGGTTGGTAAGGCAGATGCCCTGGAAACGGAAAGCCAGCGAAAGCAGCTGCGTCAGATCTTCCAGGATTTCCAGGAAGTGTTTGCACGGGACGCCTACGACTGCGGGGTGACGGATTTGCACACAATGCGCATTCCTACGGCCCCTGGCGCCCGCCCAACCTATGTCAGGCAGTATCGCATTCCCCTCACGGCATACGAGTCCATAAAGCAGACGTTGGATGCTCTACTAGAGCGTCAGATCATAAGGGAGTGTAACTCCACTTATAACTCCCCACTGTGGCCGGTGCTGAAACCCAATGGTAAGTGGCGTCTGACCATTGACTACCGGCAGCTGAATAAACAGGTTCCTTTGTCACGATGGCCAATGATCTACCTAGATCAGGAGTTAGCCAAGGTGACAACAGCGAAATATTTCACCACAGTGGATGTGGCCAATGGGTTCTGGACCCTTAAGGTAGAACCGACAGACCAGTACAAACTGGCCTTTTCCTTTGGAAACAGGCAGTTCACCTGGAATCGATGCCCCTTTGGGTATTCCAACTCCCCAGCGGAGTTCAACATATTTCTGCACAAAGCCATGAGTGATGCAGCCGCCAGGGGCAACCTGGTCTATGTGGACGATATTCTGATGCGGAGTCAGACCTGGGAAGAACACATGGCCGAGATCAGGCATGTGTTGACCCAGCTCTCCCGTGCAGGGGCCAAACTGTCTCTGGCTAAGGGACAGTGGTGTAAGACCCAAGTGGAGTACGTGGGTCTATTGGTTGGAGCCCAAGGCATACAGCCACAGTCCAGCAGAGTCCAAGCTATCCAGAATATGAGGTCGCCCACTAACCTGTCTGAACTGCGCAGCTTTCTGGGAGTATGTAATTATTCCCGGCAGTTTATTGAGGATTACGCTGAAATAGCAAGGCCCCTCCACAAGCTGTTGCAGAAAGACGTGCCCTTTGAGTGGGGACCTTCCTCAGAACAGGCTGTGATGGAGCTGAAGCGCAGACTCGGTAGTGCGCCGTGCTTGGCCTACCCTGACAAAAATAAGGTCTTCTACCTTGAAGCAGGGTTCTCAGAGCACTGCCTTGGGGCTGCTCTGAGTCAGGAATATGACCAAGAACGAAGGGTGGTGGCGTATGCCAGTCGAGCCCTGAGCCCAGTGGAGCAAAAGTTCTTGGACTGCGAGAAGGCCCTGTTGTCTACGGTCTGGTCGGTAGAACACTTCCGTAGTTATGTAGGGGGACAAAAGATCATCATCGAAACCTGCCACCAACCTGTGACATTCCTGCATAGCCAGAAACTGAAAGCGGGCAGGGTGTCAAATAGCAGGATTGTGGCATGGATGATGGCCCTACAAGGCTATGAGATAGAGGTACGTTATGCACAGAGCAAGAGAATGTACCTGGGACAGGGCCTGGCTTTGGGCCAAGTGTGTCACGGCTGTGACACTGACATGGAAGCTCCAGAAACAATTCCCGCTGCTGAGCTACCGAACAATCATCGGTACTACGATGAGAACATGGGCCAGGGCTTACCCATGGCCTATGTTGACGGTTGCTCTTTTCGCCACGAACAGCAGGTGCTAGCAGGGGTAGGAGTAGTCTGGCAAGACAATACTCCCTGTGGGCCGACCCGCTATAAGCTAGGACCAAGGACTAGTCAGTATGCGGAAGTAGCTGGGGTGCTGATCACCCTCCAGCAGGCCCTGACAAATGGCCTTAAACAATTTGTCATCTGTAGTGACTCGATCTACGCCCGACATAGCTTCGTGTCCCATCTTCCGTATTGGAAGGGTAACGGCATGAAAAATGCCCGGGGCAAGGAAGTAAAGAACAAAGAGTTGTTCCTGGCCAGTGACAAGCTCACGACCGAGGCTGGAATGATGGTTTACTGGAGGAAAGTGAAGGGACACTCCCAGGTGAAGGGACCTGACAAAGACGGGAATGATGAGGCCGACCGGCTGGCCAAATCTGGCGCCTTAGAGGGTGAACCCTGGCAGTTCCAGCAGGAATGGCTACCCCCAGAAACCGTGGCTGAGGTCAAGGCGGTCACCCGAAGCAGGGCTAGACAGGATGTCGGAGCTGACCCTCAATCTGTAGTGCTTGGGTCACAGGGTTTTAACACCGATCTTGCGGAAATGCAGAAACAGGACCCAGCAATTGGGCAAATGTATCAGCATATCGCTGACCCAGTGCGTCAACCTCTTTCGGAGCAGGTGCTGAGCCAGTCTCCGGAGCTGAAGGAGCTGGCAGAGGTGAAAGACAACCTAAAAATTATAAAGGGGTTGTTGGTTTGTGTACCAGTTGCACAAGGTGTCCCAAAGTGGGTAGTTCCCCGCTGCCATCGGGGGGTCATGATCCAAAACGCTCATGACGAGCCCTGTGGGGGCCACCGGGGAATCAAGGCCACGTATGACACTATCCAGCAGGTGGCATTCTGGCCTCACATGGGCCAAGACATCGCCGCGTATGTAAAGGGGTGTCTGACGTGTAGCCAGTTCCAACCATCACGGCCCTTGCACCGTGCACCACTCCAGAAAAAGGGCATGACATTCCCCTGGTCCAATCTACAAATGGATTGGGTGGGGCCGCTGGTGAGGTCATCCAGAGGGAACAAATATTTCCTCACTGTTACGTGTGCATTCACAAAATGGATTGAGTGCCTCCCAGCACCCAACGACACGGCAGAGACAAATGCAGTGCTGTTGGTGAACCATGTGTTCAGTCGATGGGGACTCCCCCTGACCGTGGACTCGGATCGGGGAACCCATTTCACAGCTACAGTAATGGCAACCCTGTGGAATATGCTTGGGGTCAAGGCCCAGTTGCATATCTCCTACCACCCTCAATCCTCGGGCCAGGCAGAAAGGGCAAACCGAACGGTGGTTAGTATGTTAAAAAAGTTTGTCTCCCCCAGCAGTAGGGACTGGGACATTAAGCTGCCCCTGGTTCTGATGGCCATCCGAGCCATGCCCCATTGCTCTACAGGGGTCCCACCTTTTGAGATGATGACAGGTCGGAAGATGACTCTTCCCCTACACTGTCTTTATGGGGTGGAGGACCTGAGCACGACGGGGGCTGCTACGGCCCATCAGTATGTGTCAGACTTGCGAGCACATCTGCAGGCAACCTTTGCTTTTGCCCAGAACAATCTGGGAAGGAGTGCAGAGGGTAGGAAAGCATACTATGACCGAAAGGCAGTTAACCAGGAACTCCAAGTAGGAGACAAGGTCCTGTACTTCCAATTTGCCAAACCCACAGGGGTGGCCCGGAAGTTCTTACCCAGTTGGACAGGACCCCACGAGAATGTCGATAAGGTATCACCGGTAGCTTATCGAATTCGGATTGAAAAAGGAAGGCAATCTCTGGTCTACAAGTGGGTGCATCGCAACCACCTCCGGTTGTATCGCCCACCTCAAATGGTGCCGGAGGACACAGAATAGGGTTAAAAGTCTAAACCCGATCAAGAGGGGGGTGCCCTTTTGTAGCTGCAGGTAGTTAGGTACTGTAGTGTAGGTCCTCCTAGGAAAATATATTCAAAATTATAGTGGAACTGTACCATGTGCCTCATCTGTGTTCCAGAATGGGAATCCTAAAACTGCCACGGCTGGTCCTGACAGTGCTGTGGATCGCCTCGACACAGCCCCTTGAAGTTGTGGAACCCGGTCCTCCTACCAGCATAGTCCTGCAGGACGCTCCCGGATTGTTGTTAACAAATTGCAGAACACATACTCAGCGAGTGTATGTGCGGCTGGACCCAAGTGATGTGTTTCGGAAGCACATCAACATGAACAGTAGGGTGTCCTATCATGGCAGGCAGTGGGCTAAGGATGCTGTATGGCATGCCCAGCTAGACACTATACACATGCTCCGCCAGCTGAGGAAGGCAACAGTCAGCCAGGAGGAGATGACAGGCCTCAGCCGCCCCAAAAGGTTCTTGGGGGGTCTGATTGCTGCGGCCTCCGCCGTGGGTTCGCTATTTTCAGCTGGTCTGTTTGCTGCTAACACTGTCACCCTGACCACCCTGAGAAGGCAGGTGTCTGGGTTACGTAAGGAAATGCCAGAAATTCAGGACAGGCTGTATCAACAGCAGCAGCGGCTGGAAAGCCTAGGGAAAACCTTCCAGGGCACAATATTAGCAGTAAACCTTCATGCAGCAGTGTTAAATAACACCCTCCACACCGTGGGCAGGATTGTCGACGTGTTACAGTGGGATTATGCTTACGTGCAACAGGTCAGGATGCTGATGCAGGATTTGCTTAGGGAGCTTAGTGCCACGGTAACTAGCCTAGCCATGGGACAGATTCCAACCTACTTGGTTCCACTGTCCTTAGTAGAAGAAGTACTGAAGACAACCACTTCCGAGATGGTGCAGCCATTGCAGGTACATCTTGCATACAGTCTAGGCAGTGCCATTCCTATACATGTCAACCCCGAAGCCAAGGAAATAGGTTTCCTGTTGAACTTTCCCATCGTGAGTAGCAAGGATATCTATAGACTCAAGTCTATATCGAACGTTGGCTTCTGGAGGGGAGACATGCATGTGAAGTTGACCACCCCACCGCTCGTAGCTTACCAGGAGGATGATCCAAATTTGTATCTTGTTCCAAACCTGGAACTGTGTATATCAACCAAGGATATCCACTGGGTATGCCCGAGTAAGCCATTCCTTAGGGACACAACTCAGAGGTTGTGTGGTATCAGAAAGGGGGCTGCCACTGAAAAGTGTAAGGCCACAGTGACGAGCAAAAGTGAGGTTAATGAACCCCAGGTTGAGCAGGTGGGAAAGAAATGGCTGGTCAGCACACCACAGTTAACGGTTACAATAACCTATGACAGGCATGATACAGCTACCGAAGTGCAGCTACCCAACCAAACAGTTTTTCTACAAGTTCCTGAAGGAGCTATAGTGCATCTCAACGATTTAGCACTGTATCACCTGGAGTCAGAACTGTATGAAACGGAACTCGAGATTGTGGACGCTTTCAGAGGACACAGCGTTGACTTGGATGAGAGAATCCAAGAGACAGTAAGTCTTGAGGGTGTACAGGTAGTCGAATTTGTTCTTAACGACACAAACTTAAAAACTACACTGGTAGGTCCCAAGCACAGTCGTTGTGGATCCTCTGGGGCGCTAGGAACAATAAACGTGGTCATCTTGACACTGCTGCTGGGTAGCTGGATCATGGCTGGGGTAATGTGTTGGATGCTGTTCTCTCGTATCAAAGCCTTGTGGGGTAGTTTGAATGAGACAAAGGGAGCAATGGTTTATCACCGAAATCAGGTAACCACTCCCAAACGTCTGTCTGCTGCAGAGCTATCCGATACTGATAGTGAACTGCCGGAAGTTTAAGGTCTAGGGCTAATGATGATGCCCAATGCCTCATTCCTAGGTACCTTATAACTGAGAGCAGGTATACGCAATGTTCTTTCCAACACTATTTCCTGTACAAATTCTCGAGAGGTAGAACCCACCGTGGTACAACAAACATCACTTAACTCTGTTTTTGTTTTGAAGGCAACAACGCCTCAGGACCTCGTGACCTTCAAAAAGGGGGGATATGTAGCGGCAATGCTTGTTAATAAGACAGAATTAAGCGTTGGTATGCTCCTAAAGGAGGCCCCATCTCACCCTCCATCTCTGTGGTGCAACCACAGAGAAAGAATTCATGCAGGCTGATTTAAGATGTTTTCTTTTGATAAGAACAAGCTCCCAGACGGGGATGCAATTAGCTAAGCCTGGCTATCATGATCAATGATCATCCATTGGCGCCTATCAGTCTAGGGAGTGCCGAATGGACATCTGGACTGCATTCCTAAGTGTCAAGAGTAAGTGACTTATATCTCACCTTGACCAACCAATCAGGGACTGGCAGGGCGTGGTAATACCACGTTGGTCTCCAATGCCCGCCAAACTCTCAACCAATCAGCACACATCTGGGTCTTGATCAAAAAGGGAGCGCAAGCTCAGTTCTGAGCTCTCCTTGGCCATTTTCGCGCATCCTCAGAGACAATCACGTGACAACTGCTGTTGTCTGCAAAAGGACTTGGACTTTGTTCTAAGCGCGAGGCCGAGGATCCCGTACGTACTCAGAATTCTACCAACGTGAATGCTCCCCTTGATCAACGGCAGCCTACAGTTGGACCCTCGTCGACAACCTGAATAGCTTATTCAGAAGCAGCGCTGGACCGGGAACGAACCAGTTTCTTCCCAGGCAAAAGAGTGACTTGTGAGGACTCGCGGTCACACTCTGTGCATAGAGACTTTCTACTAGCCAGCTGGTAGATCCCCTCGGAGCAACGACTGCCCTGTGCGCCACAGTCAGATTCCTCCGCCCGTCCTACTCCGAGCTGCACCTCGACTGGTTGGCCGGTAGCCAGAGGACGCCGACACAACGCCCATTGGACAACCGCTGGAACAGAGGCTGCAACAGAGCCTGTCAGCTGGCTTGGTGTTCGTGCCGGGAAATTCCAAATCCAAACACAGTGGATAAGTAAACCCCATGTTCTACATTGCGTCTCGAGAATTTAATTGTACCTCAACACAAGTTGTTATCAATTTAATTCATGAGTAATGTATTTACTTCCGAGTTTAGAGTAACAGTGGGTAATAACACTGATTAGCGATTTGGTAACCGAACGATATATATTGACATATATTCTCTGTTGTGTATCTCTTTGTGTTTGCATCTCTTTGAGATTATATACCTTGTATATTGATAACCCTCACAGTAAGGTCTGCCGCTTGTATCCAGGCAGACTAGTATATGTTTGGTGCACAGTTTATATTAATAAATGTATCTCGTGTATTGAACCCGTGTGTGTGCGTTGTTAGTTGTTCTGACGATTGATTTTCTAAAAGCCCCAACGAACAACCTCGTGATTACTGCTACAATTGATAATTGTCTCAGTAAACCCATCAAACCACTACAGGCTCCTTATCCAGGAGGCAGGCTCAGTGTTTTTCACGAGCATCAATGCACAGTTTTTGTGCAGGTTCATCTGAAAAGAAAAGACATCTCATGTCTCCCTCTGTCATCTGTGAGCTTCAGCAGTTGTCTTTGTGATGACCTTGCCGTTGTAATCACACACCACCTCTCCCTTCTGGAAACACCTGTAAGTCACAAACTTCTTCCCCTTCACAGGATCGTCAGTGATGCTCAGGCCTTCCCAGATTTGATACTTTATCAACTTTTTAATTTGCATGTCATTTGGTGGCAGTCCTGTGTTGGGCTTCCACTTCTCAAGCACTTCAGACACTGTTGATACATTGGCTGACCAGTCCATCTTCTCCATCTCCTTTCACAGCTGCTGACCTGGGCATTACAGCGCAGTTTAGTGAAGTAAAGATGAAACGGCTGATAAAACACAAATAAAATGCAATTAAGGTACATTCCAGATTTTCTTAAATACTGTACATGATTGGAGCTATGCAGGTGGAGGTCTTTTGTTCGGTATTAACATGGATTTTAATTGGCTTCTATGAAAATTGGCCATGGTGTGAGTGAGTCCTGTGATGGACTGGTGTCACATTATGGGTGATACAGTACTTTGCATCCACTGCTTGCCAGGATGGTTCCAGTTCTACCACAACCCTGAATTGAGTGGATGGGTATATCAATGTAGCCATCAACTTGCATGTTCCTCTTCTTCACTCAATGCAAAGGAAGCCAGCTGTTGTTTGAGGTTTTGTGCTCTTTAACAGGAATTATGACCATTTTTGTGCCCACTTGTTGAAACAACACTTTCTTTGCACCCATTCCTCAACCTGTAATAGCGAGAAAATAAAAATGAATACACCAAACTGTAATAATTTGAACTGTAATTTCTTACTTTTGTTGTATGAAAGTATTCTTACTGTCATGTTCTTTACCACCCCGGGATGCTACAGGTGCTTCAGCTGGAGAAAGGCCTGCAGGTAATACAGTACAAGAAGCTGCTCAGGCAAGGTGATGTCGTGCCCAGTCTGTGCAACACATCTCTCTTTGCAACCATCAACACCTTCCAGCAATCCTTCGTACTTGGTTCTGGACTCTGCAACTGTCTATATCTGTGGGAGAAATTAATACTCATCAACTTTTTTTGTATTCAAATTAAAAGTACAACTGAAAGAAGTTTTAAAATGAAAATGACCTATTTTTAGTAATCTCTTGGCAACATTCTTACTGTTCTTCTTCTGAATATCCTTTAGGATACTTTGGAAGTTGATGATGAGGTTAGCCAGGCTGGGATCCTCTACTTTCACACTGATATCATTTAGGATGTAGCCCGGAAAATGGTTTATGTTCTTAATATAATTAGCAATGATTTGGTGAGACAGTCCAGTGGTCTTCATTTGGTTACAATAATTGTTGTTTTGGATAGGCCCTTTACAAAGTTTAAGGAAGATGCAGATGGATCCATAAAAACAGGAATCTGGAAATATTTTCTACCTGACAAATGTAGAGTCACTATGTTTATGGCTGAGATTTCACATGGGTGAATTTTAAGCTAAGGAGTAAAAACATGTGCTATGGAAATATCACTGCTCAATTTTAAATGCCTTTAAAAATAAATACCTCCTGAGAGCAATCTGCCACTTCAAGATCCTTGGTAAGGTCCTGTTTAAACCCAGCCAGGTGAGGAGCATCCAGGGAGTGCGTTCTGTCCAGTCCAGCCTGGGTCACCGTCTTCCTGAGAGCCTGCTGATGGCTTTTAAGAACTGGGGGACAGTAGGAATACAAAATACACATTTAACATTTTTACTTCTAAGACAAACTAGAATACAAGTATAAAACAAAAGATACATTTGGAAAAAATAGAAAGTTCTCCAGAACTCACATCTTCCCCTTCCTCTTCCACTTCAGTCTCTGGCATCTCTTCCTCCTGGACAGCAGCCTCTTGCTCAGGGCATCTGGACCACTGGTATATCATTTTAACATACCCTTACATAAAGGTAAAGGTTAGGAATGAAACAGAAGAAGCCTTATAAATTATAAATATCTTACCTTGCTGATGTGTCTTCAGGATTCCACATAAAACAGTCCATGGACTCCGCCAGTCTCACATTCTCACCACACATGAGCCCTATGCTCTTGTAATCCCCGACCTGCCCATTCCTCAGGTGATTCAACAAGTCCTTCCTGGCCTGGAGAAGGACCTTGCTGATCTCCTCTGCTGAGGCTCATTTCATAAACACCCTCTTTAGGTGAAGAGGAAACTGGTCAAATGTCTTCAGGCAGGTCTTGCACACCAGATGAATCCTCATGGGTCTCTTTTGAAAATAAATAACTTTTGTGTAAAGGAACAAGTCAAGACTGTTTCAGTTTCTTAACCGAGCCTTAATTTTCTCTCCAATAGCTTCACCATATTGTTTATTGTATTTTTATCAGAATTATACCTTGCTCTAAAATAATGACTTTATAAAACAACTTAACTCTTACTTGGTGTTGTTCGCAGTCTTTCCAGTAGAAGTCGTTGTAGAATTTAAAAACTGCTGTGATAATTTGATCTGCCCGAGTGTCCTTCCCTAACCCAGTATTGATAGCTTGTGTACTGTAGGGTCCAAAGGTGGTGTTCTGCAATTTCCTCCCATAATGTTTCTTTGATCAGTTGGAAGCAAGTGTGAAAGCTTCCTCCCAGTGGGGAAGCTCAAGATCCTCTAGTTGTATGACAGATTTTGCTCTTCGAGGATCTGCAGTGTGGTGTGAAGCCAATTTTTGGCATTGCTTACCAGCTTCAAATATGTGAGTTTGGGTGGCTTGGCAGGTTTTATGAGTTCCTCGGTCTTCCGTCGTAGGCTGGCAGGTGCTCGGTTCTCCCGTCCAATAAAACTGCTGTGTTTTGTAAATGGTGGACTGTTTGGATCATTTTGTAGATGATCCTGGTTCCTTGTTGGAAGGTATCCTGTCTGTTTGACATGTTTGTTGTGTAGGCAGTGTGGAGGGTGACCGTACGGTTGCGTGCGTTGTCAACTCTGGATTGATCCATACTTACCATTTAAATGCCTAAAGCTTCGTTGACACCGTTAGGTTTCCACTGTTAGGCAGCTTTACCTCTGTAGAATCTGTGGCTCCATAGGAAGACAATCTTGCCTTTCTGTGTGTCGCTATGTTTCTGCCTGGGTCTTCTTCAGGCATTGTTCTGGGACACTGTGTCCATGCTGGCCTGTTTTTATCCTGTTTTGTAAGGGACAGTGTGTTGTAGTTGTAGGGGGCTAGTTTGTATCCTATGGTCTGTGTTCCTTCTGTACGTTTCTGTATGAGTAGGTGCAGTTTCAGTTGGTGAATGAGTTTCTGCTTTCCCTGGTGGGGATTATGCATGGACCATTAACATCTCAATAGGCAATCAGGGTCTTTTGTTTTCCTCCCTAGTAGGACTGTGCAAGCTGTGCGAGTTTCCATAGCTGATTGGTTTCAGTTATTCGTCTGTTTGTTGCGTGTTAGTATGGTGAAGAGTTCCAGTCCCTGTAGGATCTGGCTAGTTAGGAGAGGGGAACAAAGCTCCTTCTCCCAGATTTTATCCGAGAGGGGACCATCTGGCACAAGGTGAGCACTCTCCTTCCAACGACTAAAACCCTCCCGGTTTTTCTGATGTTCAGGTCTTGTGTAAAGAAGTCTTTTGATCCACTCCCTTTCCTTTTTCTTTGTTTCTATCTCTGTCCAGTTGGGGTTGCTTTCCAGTCCCGTGGTTCCTGATGTACCTGTGTTGTGTCAGCTGGGTTCGGATGGAGTTACCCGTTCCCCCCACATAGGTCACCCCGCACTTTTTGCACTGGATGCTGTAGATGGCGTTATTGATGTTTTCTGAGAGTGCCCTTTGCAACTGGAAGATTTCTTTAGTTTCTTTGTTTTGGATCATTGTTTTCTGTTATGAAATGTTTGGCTCTTGGTGTATATGATCTGTTTTGTACAGGTTTTAGCTTGCTTTGGACTAATTAATGCTGAAGGTTTTTGTTTTTTTCTGTGTGCAGATATGATTTTGTGCTCCCTTAGTATGTTTGTGTTTTCTAATATCATGGTTTTTGGTTGGTTTTTATGCTGAGTTGAGAATATGATGTGTTGAGGGGTATTTTTCTGTCATCTGGAGTTTTTCTATTTAGAAATGTTTGTGCCACATTTTTGAGGAAACTTTGTGTGTATCTTCTCTGGCATAAAGCTGGGAAGAGTGTGTATTTGGCTTCCTCAAAGTCTTGTTGTTGTGTACAGATTTTGTGGAAGTGTAGGAGTTGTGATTTTACCAGTCCTTTTAAAGTATGTTTTGGGTGGAAGCTATCCTTGTGCAGTAAGCCGTGTGAATGTGTCTTTGAAAAATACCTTGATGTCCAGTTTGTCTGTGTTGTTGAAGGAAGAAACCTTGTATGTGGTGGTGTCTAGGAAGTCTATCAGGCTACCATGCTTGGTGTATTTGAGTTTAATGGACCTGTGGTGTGTGTTGAGGGTGTTAATGATTTCTTGTAAGGCTTGATATGTGCTGCCTATATGTTTATTTTTTATATCTTTGCCCTGGGATGGACTGATGACCTTTCCAGGGTGTAGCCTCCCATGTGTCTATTTCTTGCCACGTTTTAAAGTGGAGTTACAATCTTACTATTTTTACAGTTTTAAATTGACATTTACAAATGTATATTGAAGCAGCTACCCACCTGAACTAAACTATGTCAGCATGTGTAGTCTGCAAAGAAACAAGTAATAGGTTTATTCCATACTGAAAAGAGAAGAGAGAAAACTCAATGTTTCGGCTGTGAAGCCTTCTTCAGGTGTGAGAAAGACAGGGCAGATTACAAAATTAAATAGCACAGAAGAACAAAAGCTGGGAGAGGGGAGGAGGCAGGAGCAGCAGAGAGGCCACACAGGAAGTGCAAAATGGAGAGAGGTGAAGAAAGGTGTGAAGTCAAAACCTGCAAGAGAATAGAGAAGATTACATTAAAATAAGTCAGTCATTGAGAGATCCTGGCTATTTGAGGTGAAAAGAAAAACTATGGGCTTGGAGAAATCTTTAACCTTCCCAGCCCTAATATGTTCTCTGAAGCATTCTCCTAGTCTCCTTTCGGTTTCCCAAATGTAGATAGCTGGGCATTTTTTGCAAGAGATACAGTAAATGAGATACAGGATGTTGTCAGGGTTATCTGGAATTGTCCTGTGATGCCCTGAATGTCGTTAGATATGTATTTGCCAGTGATGCAGCGAGTGCTATTGCAGGGGAAGGTGCTGAGTGTGAGGGAGCTGTGAACAAGAAGCTTATGTGGTGGTCAGCGATAAGAGATGATTGGGCGGTCGGAAAAAAGAGTACCAATGGAGGGATCGTCCTGTAAAATGTAGTCATTGTTAATGATGGTCCTGGGGATAGAAATTGGGTTAGGGTGGTAGGGAAGCACCGAGGGAATGCAGTTGTGAGACTGGGAGTTCCTGATTGACTTGATGATCCGAGGGCTGTTTTTGGCCCGGGAGTAGAATAAAGCGACACCTTTCATCAAACATTTTGACAGGTACCACGCCCCCTTTTTCAGCCAATGGGAGGCCGCCATGGGCAGATGTCCTGCCCCCTTATCGGCCAATGGTGCAATGTTATGGGCGGATGTCCCGCCCCCTCGAGAGCCAATGGTGTCTCATAATGAGTGTTGTTGTCCCGCCTTCCACCCCTAGCAGCCCCAGGCCTCAGGGTCCAAATGCCCACCACCGCATCCCCTTCGATTTATAAATAAGTGTGTGAAAGAGCGTATTAGCAACGAGGGATGGAAGGTGATCATGTCTGCTGCAGGTTTGAATGCAATCTATTATAACCCTAGGGAATCGGCGGTGTGGGAAGTCTGGTGAGTGCCGCGAGTTTCTGGGATGTGAGCGCACGCACGCACGCACACACGCACACTGACTGACTGACTGACTGAGTAAAGTGTCACAGAAAGAACTCGCAGGACAAATAGCATGTGAAATGTGAACCACTCTATTTCATCAGTAGGTTTTAAATTACAGAAACATCCCAGTATACACTTTTAAACTTTTCACACACATTACAGACTACTGCTTGCAATCGCCAATTAAATGTTGGTGCAGAAAATTAGTTGTAGCTATCGCCCCAACATTGTTCAGAAACTCAGCAGCATCTGAAAAAGCATTCATAACGCCCTTTCTCTCGCCATTTCTATAGCCGTGAACACCGAACTGGGGGACCCTAACAGAGCAAATAAATTAGCCTGAGTGATCAGAGGGACGGTGTTACCACAGGTTCTATGTAAAATACGTTGTAGTTTTGGAATACACACCGCTGAATCCGCCAGGCTTCAGTTTCTGATCTGAAAACATCAGAATCGCAGTAATTTCACTCATGTTCTTTACATGCACATCTATCTCTTTAACAAATTCAAGGACATTAGCATTCAGTTAATTGATTTTTATTTCAAGCTTTGCAGAAAGAAGAGTGTAAAGCACTTTTTGTAAGAATTCTTACATATACATTCGAAATTTTTCATTCTTCTCACGATGGCACACCTGTGTCTGTAAAACAGAGTGAAAGCTCTATTCACATTGCGAGTATTTCACAGCCCTGGTTTTACATAGATCTTTTTTCTTTTCTGTAAAAATAAGTATAAATAAGTATAAAATAAGTTTTGCAACGCACCAAAAGTCACGTGTAGTATTTTTCCATCTACCTTTACAAGTAAGGAGCGTACATACTCATATGGCGAGCGGTCGTCAATTATTTTTCTCAGCAAGTGCTTTATACTCCGCTCAGTATCATCTGTAAAAGTATAGGCACCCAGGCCACTGGCGATGTACAGAACAGCCGATAAAATTCGGGCTAAACTGAGACACTTATAAATTTCTAATGCGGCAAACAACACATCTTTGTACTGTAACATGACCAGGGGAAGGGTCATTCATAACAGGTATTTTCGGAATGACCTACTTAAAATACTAGATATGGACCTTAGCAAAATGGCTGCCAAAAAGAATCAGCTGACCGGTACATGGAAAGGGTCTACCCTGAGAAACAATGAGACACAGCTGAGCCGCATCAGGAACCGAAATATAAGTGCCCTGGAGGCAGTGAACAGGGCGGAAGCCGATAAGGTGAATGCGGTTTGGAGGAAAAGAGAGGAAAGAGGTGTATGTTAAAGATCGGGCTAAAGAATAACGGACTACTGAAAGGAGAAAAGGTTTATGGTTTTTGGATTACGGACACTGGATAAGGATACATCGCGGATTGGCTTTATTACGGACTTTTGGAACTCGGATCGGATCAGGATTAAGGGAACGGATTACGGACTGTATTTGGAAGATAGTTGGAGGAAGAAACGCCACGAAACTCAGGAAAGAAAAGTGTGGTGTGAGTACTACTTTCATTTACATAAACTTTCCCCCGGAGACACCACAGTACCCATCCGCGCACCCGACAACTAGGCATGTGTGACCCCGTTGACCTGGATGATTAATCAAACGGGCCGCGCATTCATCAACCACAACCCCCTTTAAACAATGGTTGAAGGTGCAACATACCACCGACTTTACAATCTGATCCATAGCATCGGGCTCATTAGAGCCATCGTTAGCTAAACTAGGTTGAACATCATCATTAATCACATTTTGGCGAACACACATGAACAGACACGAAACATTCAAGCTTGATGGTAGTTTGAAGATTGATGCGTCGACCTCTTCGTTATTCTATTAAAGGAAAAAAGAAAAGGAAGGCTTAACAAAATAAATAGGCATGCTTTTTACCTAAAATATTTACAATTGTAATGCCTCTTTTGTGTTAGAGTTTTTCGTTTGCTTCGAACTTGCTGTGGTTTAATATTTACCATTTGTAGCAACTCTTCATCAGTCGTTGACGGACCCCCAACACCTGAATCACCGTCAGAGTTCACATGACAGCCACTGTCACACACCACTGAGTGCTGGGTCAGCTTTTGCTAAAAAGAAGACAAAGTGTTGAAAACGAAATACGCTAAACGCAGATTGAAACGACAATTCCACTATCAGAAAAAATATTTTAGCAACCTACTTCTTCAGTTTGCATAGCAGAGGAATCCGATGATTCACTACTCAAAGAAGCCATCTTCGCAGCAGTCAATATCGGGGCCTGACAGCTCAGGTTTCACATTTCAAAACCGGCAAGTCGGCTAATTTAAGCATAAACTCCAAATTTGTAACCATGCCTACATAGCTCAAGACATTTTTCAAATGGTTGTGATGTTTTAGAACGCCCCACCATATCCCCCCGCCCCAAAATCACACG